>NC_133329.1:106699870-107045613 GCF_042186555.1 Aquarana catesbeiana | reverse complement strand
GGGGCACTCTGATGGGCAGATTTAATGCTAAGGGGCACTCTGATGGGCATATTTAATGTTAAGAGGCACTCTGATGGACGTTTTACTTTGGTTTCAATATTGCTTTGAGCTACTTCCTCTTTGACATGACAACACAGCTCTGAATTCCTAAGCATGTGGTGTCAGCCCTGCTTACTTAACATCTTCCTTGCCGGCCTATAGCTGATTGACAGGTGGGTGGTGGCTCTACCATTCTGACTGGATGTCATATGAAGTCCCTCAGAATGGGCCACTTCTGCACGCCCCCAGGGGTGCACAGCGTGGCGATCGGTGGTGCGGTATGTCTCTCGGACACACCGCATCTCTGATCACGGTAAAGAGCCTGTGGCGTGGGCTCTTTACCATGTGATCAGCTGTGATCAATCACAGCTGATCACAGTGTAAATAGGAAATGCCAGTTATCGTCATTCCTCTCCTCATGCTGACAGTGAGTGAGGAGAGGAGAGCCAATAAGCGGCTTTTCTCAGTGGGGACATCTGCACTGATAATTAGTTCCCTAATTATCAGTGCAGCCCCATCAGTGATGTCCACCAGTTCCACCAGTGATGCCAATCAGTGCCCACCAGTGATGCCAATCAGTGCCCACCAGTGATGCCAATCAGTGCCCATCAGTGATTCCTGTTAGTGCACATCAGTGCCTCCTCATCAGTGCCATCTATTAGTGCCCATCAATGCCACCCATCAGTGACGTCTATCAGTGCCCATCAGTGCTGCATATCAGTGCTGCCTATCAGTGCCCATCAGTGCGGAATATTAGTGCCTACTCGTCAGTGCTGCCTCATCAGTGCCCATCAGTGCTAGCGCATCAGTGCCCATCAGTGAAGGAGAAAAAATAAATACCAATAAAAGAAAGCTCTATCTGTCTCAAAAAAATGATAAAAATGTTGTTTGAGTACAGCGTTGCATGAAAGCGCAATTGTCCTTCAAAGTGCGACAGCACTGAAAGCTGAAAATTTGCCTGGGCAGGAAGGGGGTGAAAATGCCCTGTATTTAAAATAGTTAAGGAAACACTGTCTTGCCATTATGAATAATTAAAATGGTAATTTAATTAATGTTCATGGATTACAAAGAACACAGTTCACAGGAAGTTATCAGTTTACAAGATCCCTGGCAAAATCAACAGGTATTTTTTGCACCTATTAAAAAAGTTGAACACATATAACAAAACGCTTTTAATAGTATATTGAGTAGACCAAAAGGGAGAAAATAAGAAGTTGATAGGGTTTATATTACAGATAGGTCAATTTTTACATAGCTAGATTGGACCAGCTTGGACCAATTAGTATGTACAGTGCCTTGAAAAAGTATTCATACCCCTTGAAATTGTCCACATTTTGCCATGTAACAACCAGAAACGTAAATGTATTCTATTGGGATTTTATGTGATAGACCAACACAAAGTGGCTCATAATTGTGAAGTGGAAGGAAAATGATAAAATGGTTTTCAACATTTTTAATGAAATAAATATGTGAAAAGTGTGGCGTGCATTTGTATTCAGCCCCCTTTACTCTGATACCCCCAACTAAAATCTAGTTGAACCAATTTCCTTCAGAAGGCACCTAATTAGTAAATATAGTCCACCTGTGTGTAATTTAATCTCAGTATAAATGCAGATGTTCTGTGAGCCATAGACTCTAATAGGCTTCAAAAAAGGTGGACTCGGAGCGCAGAGCATTGCGCTCGGAGCACACCCAGATGTGTTAGAAAAGCGAATGAATATTTGTTTTTCTAACACTGAACCGCCTCTCAGCCAATAAGGAGACGTGGGTCTAATACCCGATTGGCTGAAGGCACAGGTGCTCCAATTGGACGCCTAGCAGGAAGGAAGAAGAGACAAATGGAGGACACAGGAGCCGCCGTCTGACCCGCTGCTCATCCTACCATCCCACAGCTCGCCTCCGTCACCCGCTGACTGATTCCCCACAAAGATGGGGTAAGTGTCAGGCAGTCAGCAAGCGGGGGGGGGGTGTCACAGTGCCGGCATTTGACGGGCACAGTGGCAGCATTTTATGGGTTTTTTCAGTATTTTTCTGAATTTTTTAGTTTGTTTGCGCCTGCCCAAAAATTTTGAGCACCAGCCGCCACTGGTACATAGTAGATACAGTACATATAGTACATAGTAGATACAGTGATCACTGATAGCTCCCAGGTCCCGTGCCAAGCAGCTGCCCTGCCGGGAGGCCACTCTCTCAGGCTGGGCGCCATTTGGGAAACACATTTTTTTCAATGAATACAAAGTGCTCTCACAAAAATCCCCCCCCATTGCCCCTCCCAGCTCAAATTCTCTCTTTCTTCAAATCCCCCCTGTAAAAATCCCCTCCCCCCCAAAAAAAAAAATAACTCCTCCTAGCACAATTCCTCTACCCCTCAAAATCCCCCCCCCCCAAAAAAAACAATTTCCCCTTATACCATATCACCTCTTCTAGCGCAAACACCACAAATCCCCCTCCTAGCACAAATCCTCTTCCCCCTCCCAACACAAATTTCCCCAAGTCACCTTTCCTAGCATCCCCCCCAAATTTCCTCTACTAGAACAACTCTTATCCCCTGCTGACCCCCCCCCCCAAACACAAATTCAATACCCCTTCAATCTCTTTGTGGTGCCCCCTCACCTCACATAATACGACACTGTCCAGGGAGCTGACCCTTTTGCCCACCCCTTGTCCAATCCCTGCGAGATGGCGACCTCCTGTGATCAGTAAGCAGAAGGGCAGCTACTTGGCATGGGACCTGCAAGCTAGTGGCTATCATTGTAGTAGCGGTGACTACCACGGTGATTTCCAGCTTCTAGGGGGATCCCACAGGTATTATACATACATAGCATAATATAGTCCTAGAGGGCAGCAAGGCTTGAAGCAATACCCATTGTGAAGTGGACTACCATTCCTATCTTTGCTGGGTTATCATACTTATACGCAAGAGTGTTTTGCTGTTTGATATTATACGTACATACTTACATTGATCCAAGCTGGACCAAAATAACTATGTAAAAAAATTACCATACCTGGAATTTAGAGAGATTAAGAGAGATCCCAAGCCAAAGAAGCCTGGAATACTGCATGTGTAATATATATTCCCAGGCTGATCATGCAGTACTCGCTTTGGGGGAGCTACATTATGGCTATGTATAGAATTTACACAATTGGGCATTTTACTTATTTTGTGACCACAGTAAACACATGTCTGTGCCAGAGAAGCATGAAACATTATTTCATGAATTTTTTACGGATGCCAGAATTTGGACCCTCGGGGTGTAATACCTAGCTGAGAGGAATTTGGCAGCTATGACAAAGATGTAAGCTGTGAGAAACGTACGCTGGGATAAGACCTAATTACAATTATTGCATTGTCTTTTCCTATAGTGCACATGCCAATCTGGGCAATTATGCAATCACTGCAAACAAGGAGCCACAGCAAAACCAACCCATCTTGGAAAACACTTGGGATTGTGGGAAAAGTGATCCATATCAATACCAGGCTTATTCAAAGTCATTATAAAGCCACATTTTATTAAAGATGTATAAAAGACATAAACACATCGCAGCTATGTACAATATGTATTACAATATGTATTAGTAAATCATTAACTGTAATATTTAATGCAGCTAGTATAAGTACCCCAATTTGACTTGGTATAAAACTCTTGCAATCCCCTATACAGCAATAACTAATTTGGGAGAGGGAGAGGTAGGATTGAAAGCCAATCAGGTACTGTATGTTACATGCAAATGTGCTCACAAGCAATGCACTGATAAGATGAGAGAGCAAAATGAGCAGAGGGACGGCCCCATAAGGGCTCATGCATACTGCAGCTCAATTTAAAAAAAAGCTGCTTTTACAGGCATTTAAGCTTTTATTTCAGCTTGAAGAAGCTTGTGCTTTTTTGTGCTCATTTTTATTGAGCTTCTTTAAGCTCCTTTGAGCTTTTTTGAGCAGAAGCGTTTTTTTTTTTCAGAAACCCTCCTAGATAGTATTTTCTTAACTACTGTATAAACAAAACAATAAAATGGAACAAACGTTTTTACCCGTATTCAAGCTTTTTTGAGCTCTTTGGGGTACTAGTTCCTCTTAACCACTTGCCGACCGCCGCATGTACACATACGTCCCTACTTTGGCGGTAAATATCGTTGTTATGGCAGTAGCTAGCTGCCATAACCCCGGTATCCCCATTTTCGTGCGGCGGTCGGATACAGGATAAAAGTGGTCTCTGCGGCGGATTTGCCGCGAGATCACTTTTATCAGTGGCGGGAGAGGGGGCTCCCGCCACAATCCGGTGCCCTCCGCCGCTTACCGGAGCCGTCGACAGCGGCGGAGGCGATCGCGTCTATCCCCTAGCTGTGCAAGGGGACAAGTAAGGGGAATATGGCGCCCACTCGTCTCCATGACACTGCAGGGCGGAAGTGACATCAAAACGTCACTTCCGCCCATACGTCTTAAAAGCATATTTTTTTTAATGTCATTTTTTTAAATGACTTTTTTTTTTTTTAATTGCAGTTTAATGTAAATATGAGATCTGAGGTCTTTTTGACCCCAGATCTCATATTTAAGAGATCTGGGGTCTGATTGATGATCTGATTGATGCTTTTTTCTATTACAAGGGATGTTTACATTCCTTGTAATAGGAATAAAAGTGACACAATTTATTTTTTTAAACAGTGTAAAAATTAATAAAATCATGTAAAATAAATAAGAAAAATATATATATATTTTTTTAAATGCCCCGTCCTGACGAGCTCCTGCGCAGAAGCGAACGCAAAGTTTGATGCCATTCCACGAGGGGGCGCAATTTTGAAGCGTGACATGTTGAATATCACTTTTTTACTCTGCGTAACATTATCTTTCACAATATAAAAAAAAAATGGGCTAACTTTACTGTTGTCTTATTTTTTTTATTCCAAAAAGTGAATTTTTTCCAAAAAAAGCGCGCTTGTAAGACTGCTGCGCAAATACGGTGTGAAAAAAAGTATTGCAATGACCGCCATTTTATTCTCTAGGGTGTTAGAAAAAAAAAATATATAATGTTTGGGGGTTCTAAGTAATTTTCTAGCAAAAATAACTGTTTTAAACATGTAAACACCTAAATTCCAAAACGAGTCTGGTCCTTAAGTGGTTAAAAACGTGAGTTTGGTGGGGGGTGGGGGTTTCTGCCTGTAGGAGCATATGCCAGAAAAAGCCATAGTGTGCATGGACACATTGGCTAACATAGAGGGGAGTTTCCAGGCAGAATAAATAAGAGCTTAAAAGAGCTCAAATGCCTGTAGAAGCAGCTTCTTTGAGCTCCTTTGAGCTGCAGTGTTCATGAGCCCATAAGTCTGCTGCTGCTTTTTGTCAGCTCAACTAGCTCTATGACCCAGTGTTTCCCTTTTATAAAAGCCAGTGCAACCCTCTTAGCCCCTGGTGTAGCTCACCTTGTCTCAAGTCACCTCTTAGCAGGTGGATATAATTACCGGAACTCCCCTAATTCTGGAGGTGCTGCCCATGAGGCCAAGAGAAGTGGCCACATCGGGTGGCACTCAAGGCAGCACAGTGGAGGGTCCATACTGGGCACACCGTCTTATGTGCATGTTCAGTCCCCGGGCCACAGGGTGTCATTAGTTGTTATGGTGCAGGAGGCTACTTGCACAATCACAACTAGTAAGGCTGTGCGCTCTGGTCACCCACATCCCATCAATCTATGACACTGGGTGGTCCTGCCTCCAATGTCCTAGTAAATGATGACGGGGGCAGCAGAAATTGCTGACTCCGCCCTTGTCCTGTCATCACTTATTTGGAAGCCACTCTACGTGGTAAATGACCTCACAACACAAGACAAGTCTAGTTTAATGTGAATAACTTTTACTAGCTATACGGTATAGCTAGCAAAAGTTATTCGCATTCAACTAGACTTGTCTTGTTTAATAAATGAGAACCTAGAACCCAATAATTTCAAATAATACTTTTTACAGCCACTACATTTTACCAAATGGTCCATTAGATAAATAGAAATGCTGGTCAAGGTACATTTATTATATTATTTATCATCTGCTGAAGTAGTATCTTGCTAAGGAATTTACCTTAGGCAGTAGAAGTACCCCCTGATCCTGTCACCCACTAAGTACACTCACCACTGGTCAAAGACCAATGATAAGGCTGGAAGAGGCACTCTAATGCCCCGTACACACGGTCGGACTTTGTTCGGACATTCCGACAACAAAATCCTAGGATTTTTTCCGACTGATGTTGGCTCAAACTTGTCTTGCATACACACGGTCACACAAAGTTGTCGGAAAATCCGATTGTTCTAAACGCGGTGACGTAAAACACGTACGTCGGGACTATAAACGGGGCAGTGGCCAATAGCTTTCATCTCTTTATTTATTCTGAGCATGCGTGGCACTTTGTCCGTCGGATTTGTGTACACACGATCGGAATTTCCGACAACGGATTTTGTTGTCGGAAAATTTTATCTCCTGCTCTCCAACTTTGTGTGTCGGAAAATCCGATGGAAAATGTCCGATGGAGCCCACACACAGTCGGAATTTCCGACAACACGCCCTGATCGGACATTTTCCATCGGAAAATCCGACCGTGTGTACGGGGCATAACTGTGCTAATTTCATCCCATACAGGTGGGGTTTATGCAGTCCTTTAAATGCCCATCTGCACTAGCCCTGTCACCCCTACCTATACAGGGGAGAGTCACTCTGGAAAGGGCATACCCCAACCACCTTATAATCACTTTATTTATAGCAGTTTCTTGCCCTTTCACAGCTGGCAACACCATTTGGAACTTTTGGGTATGGAGGAGCATGAGACCTACTCCCCTGTGACAAGGCTCAGGTCTAGCAGCCCATCGCTAGGCCTGGAACTTTCACATGACCAGTTGAGGGACATCACCTTTCTCCCACGTCATCGACACAGCCGATCTCAGTGCGAGTTGCAAAGTAGTAAGCAGCTGCAAGGGAATGCCCTTTTCTGGTGACACCATCACTTTGTAAAGTTACAAGGGTATCTTGCCCCTGAAATCTACAAGAACTATCAGAATCCAGTGGCCAAGTGAACCCATTAGTGTGCAACCAAAGATTAAGTGAAAGAAGGGGATTAGACCTTCAGCCTAGGTTTACTGCCCACCTACCTCTCCTTCTTAGGCTGCAATGGTACAGAGGTGTAGACATGCCATGGCTGCAATGCTTTCCATTGCGGCATTCCAAAAAAGGATCCCCCCTGTCGCGTTCGAAAAAAGGGGTGCCGCCTGCCAAATTGGACCTATTCAATTGATAGGGCAACACTGTACATGCCCCCCCCCCCCCCCCCCACGGCAGCGGCATGGTGTTGTGGGTATTTCGGGGTTAAAACAGGTGGTGATGAGGAGACATATCACCTCAAATCCCACCATGGATAATTTTTCAGAGGGCGATGCATGTATAAATGACCCCCTTGAACTAATTTTTATCATTCCACACTACCAATTGTTGCTCATTCTGTGCAGCTCCAGTTTTATGCAATGTCCATGAATGGAATATAAAAGAAGCCATACGAAGGGGCAATAAAATATTGATTCCTAACATAAAATACAGACAGATGAAAAATAGTCTAACTCTTCCCCCCCTCTTTCTAAAGATAAAAAAAAAAGTTTTGCTTTAACATACACTTTAAATAACTAGTTCATGTTGAAAAAAACATAAAGATCTTAATCCTGTGCAAAATTTTGTCTGTGATTTTAACGTTTGATGAGAAAATTAGCATGCCATAAAATAATAAGCACATGCAAGATAATTCCTGAATTGATGCTGATGACCTTGCCAATGCACCTTTCTATCACAGTGCTCTAAAACATGGCACTACACCAAATTTCATGTCATCCAGGGATTAAAGCGCACCTGTGCCCAGATTATGGACGTGAAATTATTTAAATATTCTTAACAGGCAGTGAAAGAGCTTTAAAACAAGCCACCCCTGACCTCTCTAGCTGCATGTGGTGTGAAGTAATTTAAAGATCAATAATCACAACAAAGATTCCTAATGTTTGCTTGCATTGGAGAGCTGGGAGGCTGTCAAGAATCTGGTGCAAATAAAATAACAAAAAAAAGAAGATTTCAGTGCCTCTATAGTAAATTTAAAGATGTATTTTTCCACAACACCTATAGCTACAGAGATGAATGGGGGTTTGCGTTAAAATGCTTTTACTATATAGTCAGAATATGTAAAAACTTTAGTCTGCATGATCTGGGTACATTCAGATAATGACTACTCTGTTCCACTGCTCGTTCCTACCATTCAGCATCATTTAGCATTCACATTATTCATCTACTAAAATGTATTCTAATTCATCATGAAGTTACAAGTTTGGAGCTAAAGTGATACAACTTGTTGGATAATGTCATGCAATGAAAATGCAGCTCTCATAACATGTTATGCTGCAAGAAACCTGATGTTTGCAAAGCTTGCAATTTTTATCTCTTGGGTTAGCCAACATATACTCCTGATTTCATTATTGGCTTATACAACACTGCACCCCTGCTGCTGATGTTATACAACAACAACTCTATACAATCATTTCACAATACTATGAACAAATCAGAAATTTCTCCTGTATGCCACCTATATCCCCAGAAGCTTCACATTTACGACCAATCCCTCTTGTAGTTGGCTCCCATAATTCTCACCATTCAATGCTCAGTGATCTCTGTCGGAAAACAGGCTGCTCCAGAGGTGCCAACTCAGCATCATTCCTCTTCTCAGACTTCTCTTTCAGCGATAACCTGTGTGTGAACTTGGAGAGACCGCCAAGGGACCTGTAAATGGGACAAACAAAAAAGCCAAGGTTAAGATAGTCCTTTGGTCAATCTGAATACTTAACTCCTCTCCGGGTTTGCAGTGTCCATCATCCACCAACCACGGCTGAATGAGAAAATAATTTTGCAAAGAATGCAATATTAAGCCATGCTGGTTCAATTTAAATAATAGCAATACTGGAGAATGACACTGTACCGCATTGTATCCAAGGCTATTTATAGTGCATGTGCACAGACTGTACTGCAGCAGAGAGATGAATCATGGCAGATATGCAGTGCCTGTGCAGGCATTTGTAACAAATACCACTCACAGTTCCATGTCCAATCCCCAACAACACACACACACACACACAAATACAACAATAGCTTGCATAAGTGGCATCGTAAACTTGCTCGTGGGGAAGATCTGGAATTACTAAATGAGCAAAGCCTGGTTTGAAAACAGTTTTTGCCTGAAGTAACCCTTGAGAAATCACATTATGTTATCTCAGTAAGATTTTTTGTTTCCTTTGGGCATGAACATAATGCTTATGTTTAGCTGCGGAGTACATTGCGGGGTAGCCGGGAAGATCCATAAAGCTGTAGCACTGCGAGCATTAGACACACACACACACACATACGGCGCATTCAATAATCTGAGCTAGAAAAAAAAAAGACCTTAACGTCAAGAGGAATGACTGACATTTACCAGTTCACATCAGAAACGGGTATGGTCTCTCCTTCCATGGGTCTAGCTATGAAAAAAAAGCAAGGAGAAAAAAAAAAAAAAAAGCCAACTGGTCCTATTTTACCGTTTTATGGTTTCGTCTCCTAAATATGTTTAATTTTCTGTTTTAGTTCGATACATCTGCTACTATATGTCAGTATTCATAAACATAAGCTCGATGTTCCTACATCAGAACGCGGAGTTTGTAACAACCCAAGAAGGCTGCCAGTGTCTACATAATTAATCACATAAGATGGAAATGAAGGCTGTATGCCTAATAACAAGATGTGGCTGCTTAAAAAACAAACACTAATAAATTTGTTCAGCACACAGTGCAGACCACAGTACCCAAGCTTGATTTGTATAGGATAAATCTTGATGGATTTGATGGTAAAATGGAAACTAATGGATTGGTACCATTTAGGTAGTATACAGAAATATGGACCTGTTACAAAAATTTAGTAGGCCAGGGGAAGGGTATGGGAGAATACTGCTGGACCTTAAATTTCAGTTGGTGGTACCTAGTTGGTTATTTATAAATTAGTACACTTGCTCTGGTTAAGCTGCTCCTGTGCACACAAGGGTCTTCTAGGAGGGCCTTGGGTGTAGATCATGGGATATTTAGAAGAAAGAAAGTGCAACACCAAATGTACAGAATCTACAAAAAATTACAAGTAGATCAGTCCACTTTTAATATTGGATCTTTAACCTCAATTTTGTCCAGCACATTTCTGAAGCCTTGATGAAGGGGAACCACCTGATGCCCCTGAAATGTGTTGGTTTGCTCTTCCATCCCATTTGAGGATGTACAAGTATATTGTATGTTTCGGGCTTGTACAGTGGACTTGATCAACTGACTCATACTTGTACAATGCTTTGAGCTCATGCAATGGACTCGCACTTGTTCAATGGACTTCTACAATGCTTTGGACTTGTACAATGGACTCATGCTTGTATAATGAACTTGTACAATGCTTTTGGCTCATACAATGGACTTATACAACTTCAATGGACTTGAACAATGCATTGGGCTTATACAATGGACTTTGCTTTTGGACTTTGCCATGACAATGCTTTTGGCTCATACAATGGACCCATACTCGTACAGTGGACTTGTACAATGCTTTGGACTCGTACAATGGACTCTTACTCATACAATGGATTGTACAATGCTTTGGACTCGTACAATGTACTCTTATTCATACAATGGACTTGTACAATGCTTTGGGCTCATACAATGGACTTGTACTCGTACAATGGACTTGTACAAAGCTTTGGGGTCATACAATGGGCGTATTCTCGTGCAATGGACTTGTACAATGCTTTGGACTCTGTACATTTGGTGTGGCATTTCCTCTTCTAAAACAGGTCAGTGCTTCAAACTGACACATATTCTATACTGCCACCACTCAGTTAAAAGCCACCCTTAGGTGTTGCAGCTGGAATCTGACAGATGGAACTTGATTAAATAATTCTCTACAAAGAAGGTAATTCAATTAGATGAAAACCCCAAGTGAATGACATTTAGTTTGCTAAGGCACTGTGCATAAAAAAACAACTGCCATTTTATAAATAAAATACAGAGCAAGAGGACCATTGGAAGATGGGGGCAGAGTGTTGTCACCCTATAAGAGGACATTTCTAAACAAGGACCTTTATGGCAGGATCACCAGGTATTATAACGAAAACTCCAGATTTAAAATTGAAAACTAATTTTGAAATGACATCAACTGCTTAAATCTTATGCAAGATTTTAGTGGTTGAGTTTAAATATACGTTAACTTTAGTTTTTAAATTACACAAGTAACCTTGCATACACACTTATGTAGACAGGACAAAGGTTAGAATCAAATGCTTTGTTTTTCATTTGAAACTTTGTTGTACCAAACTCAAACTGTAATGTATTTGTATATTTAGTATACACATGCAATTTTCCAAACTTGTGGCAATTATATACTGTACATGTAACGCAAGGCATATCACATTTCAGACAAGCACATTGTCTGCCCAGTCTGGACTCCCCCTACATTTGTAATAGCAATCATTTTAAAAAGGTCTGCGTGAAATAGAGAAGCATGTCAATACAAGTTTGTGTATCTGCTTTAATGGATTGAACTGATTGTAAATTGTGCCCATGCTTGAACAATGGGTGCCTGTCTTACAACAAAAATAACATACGGTAGATCGTAGGTAGAAAGGGCTCAAGGAAAAGGTAGATTTTTCTAGATCTCATACAGTATATTCATTTTCTCTATAAGCTACCACTGTAAGTAAAATTAAAGAACGTGCAAAAATATGCAAACATATTAAGAGAAGGCTTCCATATCAAATTATTACATCACAAATGTTTTGGGGACTCCAAGGACACTTTTTTGTTGTTCACCTTAATAAAAGGTACATTTAAAAGAAGTTGGTGATGTAATGATTTAATAGCGGCATTCATTGGAGAGCAGAGTTTTACTACAGGGGTTTCAGTTTATCAAAATAAGGTATTGCACACAAACCCTACATCTGACTCATAGCTGGTGTGCATATACTAAGGCCGGCTATAGACAGTTCGAATCTCGGCCGGTTCAGCGGGAACCAGCCGAGATTCAAACCTTGTGTGGGCAGGCTGAATGTACCAAATTGATATCAATCGATCAACTTGGGTACAACTAGCCTGCCGGATTCACTTGCGATTATCACTAGCGGCTGCTACAGCCCCTAGCAATAATGACTGTCTTCTCCCCGCAGAGATAGCTTCCTCCACCCGCTTCCGCCCTGTCAGTGTTGATGGGGGAATCATGCAAATTTCATTCAAATTTACACTGTTTATGGCCCGCCTTAGGATCCGGATCAGTTAGTTTCTGCTGATGGGGATTCTGATGCAAGTAGAACTCCGAAGTTTTTTTTTTTTTTTTTCTTTTTTTTATGCCACATCAGCGAAGACTATTTTAAGAGACGTTGTTTCAACTTCCAAAATCAAAATCTATCCCATCTCTTTTATTCACATCATTGTGGCCAATCTTTAATTTTATTTTATTTATTTAAAAATACCTTCTGGCTTGAAAAAGACTAAAGACAACGGTTCCTTCAACTGAACAGATATTGTGGACAATGATTATACAATTTACAGTGACATCTATAAACCTCCCCTTCTCTCCTCCCACCCCCCTCATCCCCCCCCTCCTCCCCAGTGCCCCGTCCACCCCCACCCCCTCCTTCTCCCAAATACACACCACCTAATCACCTAGTACTCTTAAACTCTATCTATCCCATTCATACTCCAGCCATAACTTCCATACACTCTTATATTCCGAAGTAGGACTCCGATGAGGTCCAAAATGTAGGGAGGCTCTGATGGAGACCCTGATGTAAGGGGGCATTTATGGGGACCCTAATGTAAGGGAGACTCTGATGGAGACCCTAATGTAAGGGGGTTTTGATGGAGACCCTGATGTAAGGAGGCTTTGATGGAGACCCTAATGTAAGGAGGCTTTGATGGAGATCCTGATGTAAGGAGGCTTTGATGGAGACTCTGATGTAAGGGGATCTCTGGTGGGGACCCTACTGTAAGGAGGCTTTGATGAAGACCCTGATGTAAGGGGGGGGGGACTCTGATGGAGACACTGATTTAAGGGGGGCTCTGATGGGAGCCTTATGCAAAGGGGGACTTTAGTAATAGGGGAACTATTGGAGACTTAAAGTGGTTGTAAACCCTCACATATACCAAGTGAAATGACTGGCCTCAAGTGATACAAAAAAGATTAAACACACCCCCCTATAGTACATAAGTTGCACCTGTCTATTTGCAGTCTTCTTTTCTGTACATCCATTTAAATGCTGAATTTATAAAGCTTTTCTGAGAGTTCAGGAAAAAAAGGGGGCAGAGAGCTGAAATTACATTATGCAGAGCTCAGCGAGGAGAGCCCACAGAGCTGTTTGGAGGGATAGACACACAGCTCACAAGAACAGAACTGAGGCTGTCAATCAGCTGGAGGTCCTTCCCATGTCACCATCTTTCTTTTGGCGTCAGGAAAACTAGTAGTGACTCATGCTCATAGCAGAGGAACGAAGCAGTAGACAGAAATGACATTTATGCCGCGTACACACAGTCGGATTTTCCGACAGGAAATGTTCGATGGGAGCTTGTTATCGGAAATTCTGACCGTGTGTAGGCCCCATCGGATATTTTCCGTTGGAATTTCCGACAAACAAAATTTGAGATCTGGATCTCAAATTTTCCGACAACAAAATCCGTTGTCGTAAATTCCGATCGTGTGTAAACACAAACGCACAAAGTTCCACGCATGCTTGGAATCAAGCATAAGAGCCGCGATGGCTATTGAACTTAATTTTTCTCGGCTTGTCGTACGTGTTGTACGTCACTGCGTTCTTGACATTCGTAATTTCCAAAATTTGTGTGACCGTGTGTATGCAAGACAAGTTTGAGCCAACATCCGTCGGAAAAAAAACATGGATTTTGTTGTCAGAATGTGCGATCGTGTGTACGCGGCATTAGTGCTCTTAACCACTTTCCGCCCGCCATATAACAGAATGACGTGCGCAAAGTGGTTACGTTATCCTGACTGGACATCATGACATCCAGCAGGATAAACCATGATCGGGCGCATGCGGGGGCGTGCAGCATGGCAATCATTGGTGTGGTGTGTCAGTCTGATACACCGCATCACCAATCTCGGTAAAGAGCCTCTGACATAGGCTCTTTACCATGTGGACAGCTGTGTCCAATCACAGCTGATCACAGCGTAAACAGGAAGAGCCGTGTATCGGCTTTTCCTCCACTCGCGCTGACAGACGTGAGTAGAGGAGAGCCGATCGGCTGCTCTCCTGATGGGGGGGTCTGCGCTGATTGATTATCAGTGCAGCTGTCCCCCCCAGGATTCCCACCCAGGACCACCAGGGATGCCACCCAGGACCACCAGGGATGCCCATCCAGGACCACCAGGGTTGGGAATCAGTGCCCATCAGTACCATCTATTAGTGTCCATCAGTGCCGCCTATAAGTGCCCATCAGTGCGGACTTTCCGTGCCCATCAGTGCCACCTATGAGTGCCCATCAGTGCTGCCTATCAGTGCCACCTACCAGTGCCCATCTGTGCTGCATATTAGTGCCTCCTCATGAGTGCCACCTCATTAGTGCCACCCCACCAGTGCCCATCAGTGTCGCCTTATCAGTGCCCGTCAGTACAGCCTCATCAGCACCCATCAGTGAAGGAGAAAACTTACTTATTTACAAAGTTTTATAACAGAAACAAAAAAAAATTTTTTCTGTCTTTTTTTCAATTTGTTTAGCCAAAAAAAAAACCCCAGTTGTGATCAAATACCACCAAAAGAAAGTGCTAATTGTGGGAACAAAGTTATAAAAATTGGGTGCAGTGCGCAATTGTCATTCACAGTGCGACATTGCTGAAAGCTGAAAATTGGCCTTGGCAGGGTGCCCTGTATTCATGTGGTTAATTGAGTTTTTTTTGTTTTTGCAAAACAGCAATTTACATTGGAGCTAAACTGCAAGACAAGCATGTGGCTTGCGGTTGTGACACAGCTGATTGACATGAATGGCCAACTTTGAATGGCAGTGCCACCTGTCAATTCGACATACTGCATTAAACTTGCAGCGGCTGCTGCATGTGAACAGCTACCTCCAAGTGCATTATAGACCCTAGATGGACGGCCAGGGGGCTGTATAACTACGGCTCAGCTGCTTTATTTTACAACCCCCACAGCCACCTGTGTGAAAAGAGGCCCTTTTTTTTCCTTGCATTTAAGATGCTTTTGAAATGCACATCAAACACATACTAGCAGATTCTCATTTCAGTGGGATGACAGTTCTCAGGCTGTGTTTGGCCAGCTTTGTGTTGCATTTCTCTGGGAGAGGGATGTTCTACTGAGATGAGTTTTCTTTAAAGGCAGAACAGACCAAATACAGTCTTGTGCTGTGATTTGCGTTTGAATGCATGCTTTTGAACACTACTGCAATTAAATGTACACACCAGCGTCTGACAGCAATGCCAATGTATGTAATCCCTTATACTGGCCATACACTATGAATTTAGTCTGTTTCCTTATGAACGGCTAAATTACCATAGTGAGTGGCCCAGTCGGCTGCCTCTCACCCAACATCCCTTGAGCAATATTTTTGAAAAAAAATATATGTGTATAGCTGGCTTTACTTTGGCTGCAAGGTGATCCATGCATTTCACTATGCCTGTGACAGAAGCGTTACCTAGAAGCCTATGAGCTTGTAGCCCAAGCTCACCTTTATCTCTGACATGACATCTCCTCACTGCATAACATCCACATGTACCCAAGGGAGGAACAAAGCCACCATGGCAACCTGATACCACCATCCTACTGGACCCACACAGAGAGCCACAACTCCAATTTTTCTTCTGTTCTCCATTCCAGTTTATTCCAGGCAAGATGCCCCTTCAACAGTCTTATGCTACTTATTTATCTCCACCTTAGGACCTGACTACCCCAGGGTAGGAAATTCCATGGCTGCAGCTGATTTGGCCACCACCTGACAGTTTCACATGGGTTCAGACCGAAATCAGTTTGGCTCAGGTTGACCTGACCTTAGCTTACCCCTAGCCTTTAGTTATAATATCTTCTTATAACGCCACACAATTTTATCACAGTTTAATACTTTTCATTTACAACCTAGGTAGGCCTTGGCCTAGGTATGTAGGTGCTGCCAGGTATGAATAATATACAGACACCTCCCAGGCATTACTGGCATTAGTGGAATACAAAAAAAGACCATAGCATTGTACAGTTAACTAACACGTAACCCGCGTTTTCTTGCAGAACACCCCATGGATGAAGCATGGTGCAGATATATGGCTAAGCAAATCTAGGGATATGTTTAGGACTTTACAGTGCACTTGCATGAGAGAGGGGGGTTATCACTAAGGTTCAGTATGGATTTCAGATCTCAATTCAAGTTGTCAGCCTGAATGATTATCTTGGATTTTGATGTCAGTTGGTTGTCAAAATAAGCTATGAAAATGAGCTATGCGGCATATTCAACTTTGACTACTTTACTAGGTGTCTTTAAGCTCCGGCGGAAGCCCGCTTGCTGAGGAACAGCCATTATATCCTGCACATCAATTCCGACAACATTGTACTGTCTAATTACCCAGTGGGAAAAGCTGGCTGAAACAACGTGGCACCACTGGGATTAAATGATGGGTGCCGGTGAATACTTTCATTAAGGTATTTCTTTCCAACTGAGTTTCTTGCAGTTCTCAATGTTTGCTTTTCACTGCAAATGAATACTTGTTAGAAGAATGGGGGTATTATTAATGCACTGCAAAGAGAAAAGGTGGTGTTACCCACAGAAAACTGTCAAGGGTGGCATTTGTGCATGCTGCAAAATTGTTATCAGTAATACACTTTTTTAATAGCCTTTCCTCAGGTTAAAGCCTAACCCCAGACAAAACTTTGGGGAAGCATTAGAATGTGCATCAATAAGGACGCTGCCTCTGCTGCACTGATGTCCCAAAACGGGTTATCAGCCCTGACCAATTCTGTCCTGCAGACCACTGAATTTCCCTTTTTATTTTATGAGATGGAGAAGGGGGAAGGGTTCTGTAGTCCAGCAGAGGAGAACTCAGACAGGACTGACAACTCTGCTTATGGATTCAGTACAGCAGATGCACTGTGATGTCATCTCAAACAGGAAGTTAGAGGCTTACTGGATTTCTGACAGATTAACTGTCTTTTTTCTGTACTTGCAGCATATTTAAAGGAATAAAACACGGGGGATTATGCAACTATAAGTCATACCTACACTACATGGTTTAGGGACTCTCAGGACTTGACAGGAGGAGAAAACTAATCAATGCAATTTATTGCATGTCAGCTCATGCTGTGTATAATCACATCAGGAGCAGGCTGGTGGTAGCGTGCATGCGCGCCCCCGAACCGAAAGTGTCAGGCATGTCATCACAGCAACTAACAACTGTGATAGCATTCCATTAAATACCCTTACCATCTCTAAAAAAACCCTCCCCCACATATGATAGCACCACCCAATATGGAAAACATAGAAATATATCAAGCATAGTAACCCTTAGCAACAACAATGCTACTGCATGTCCCTAATATGATCAAGGTTTAATATTGACCAAAACATCTGATCACTTAGAGGAAAGATTCATGTGCACATCAAAATGTATGAAAGGATAAAAAACCACCTGCAGCTAAACTAAGAAAATGGACAGTGAGCACTATATGCATATATAGGGTATTACAGTAGGCAGTCTTATGGGACAAACAGGTTCCCAGATTTACACTATCTGGAGTAGGGAGATTAAATGTCAAAGTGGTTGTAAAACCTCAGACATGAAATATGAGGAAATCATATTCCTCTATAGTGTATACTTGTCTCATTCCAGAGCACTAAGTATCATTTCTCTCTACTGCCTCATTCCTCTGCTATCAGCATAAGTCACTTCTGACAAGTTTTCCTGAAACTAAGAGAAAATAGGTGATAAGGAAGGGATCTCCAGCACAGCCTGTGATTGACAGCCTCAGTTCTGTTAATGTGTGCTGTGTAAAGGGGGTGTGTCCTTTCCTTTCAATCAGCTCTCAGAACTCCTTTCACTAAGCTCTGCACAGTGTAACTTGCGCTCCCTGCCCCCTGCTTTCTGCAAGCTCAGAAAAACTGTATAAATTCTGCACTTTGAATGGATGTATAGAAGAGAAGACTGCAAATAAATAGGTACAACTTATATAGGAGGAGTTGTTTCATCTCTGTGCATCACCTGAGGCCAGTCACTTCACTGGGTATATGTAAGTGTTTACAACCGCTTTATGTTCGAGAAAGATTACCTCTCTGTCAGATTTTGTTAAAGTCAACTTTATCAAGGCCTCTATGTTGTTGATCATATCAACTTTAGCAGAAAGATCAGTAAAAGTACTTGTCCTTAGCACAAGTAGGTTGGTAAAATATTAACAATACAGCAAAACATTTGACCTGAGAGTCATTAATAGGATTATTTTCTCAAACGACCACATAAGGTTTTCTCAAATGAACGTGCTACATTTGAGCGCATTGCAGTGCCCGATATTCTGAAAAAATATTTATTTTTAAATTTGAAGTAATTAGAGGTTAAAATAATAGACAAAAGATCAGTGAAAAGAGAAACTGGTAGAAGAGTTTGGGCAGCCTATTCAAGAGCCTCTTAGACTGATAGGACACCTTCCTTTTGTGGAATCACCAAATACATAGTTACATAGTTAGTCTGGTTGAAAAAAAAAGACACAAGTCCATCTAGGTCAACCAATAGAAGGGACAAAAAAAAAAAAAAAAATTATACAATCCTATACCCACAGTTGATCCAGAGGAAGGCAAACAACCCAGCAAAGCATGCTCCAATTTGCTCCAGTGGGGGAAAAAATTCCTTCCTGATCCCCCAACATGCAATCAGATATTCCCTGGATGAATTTTATCTATAAGGCCTCATGCACACTGGACGTTATAATGTTATAAAAACACAAGTAGCTTTGCAGTGAGTTTTTCAACGTTTTTTGCAATGGCGTTTTTTAGCTTTAGCGTTTTTCTTTTTTCAATGGGATCAAGAACATTAAAACCCGCTGGTGAGATGTGTTTTTGAGCGTTTGTCGGCGTTTATGCACACTGGACGTTTTTACAGCTGCTGTTTTTGGCTTCAGACGTTTCTTTCTACAGTCAATAAACTCACCAGCATGTTATCCTACGTATCCATGCACACATAGGCTGCTATCAACTGTTTTTGGCTGGAGCGTTTTTTGGCTGTAAACCCCCCCCCCCCCCAAACTAGTGGGTTCTGAGAGGAGTTTTTCAGCTATAAAAAAGCTCTAATACCAAAAAACGCTGATAAACGTTCAAAAATGCAGGTCACCAGCGTGTTTTAACATTTTTGATCCCATTGAAAAAAAAACAAAACACTTAAAACGCTAAATAACGCAAAAAAAAAAAAAACCCTCTGAAAAACGCTATTGCAAAAACGTTCAAAAATTTGAAACTCACTGCAAAGCTATTGGCATTTTTATAATGTTATTATAACGTCCAGTGTGCATGAAGCCTCAATAGTATCCAGTGTATGTAGGTGTATGATCATTTTTTAGCAAGAGAAACAGCGGAAAATTGTATACTTACCTGACGGTAATTTTCCTTTCCTGATGCAAAGCATGACAGCATGCACAAATAGGATAAGCTCTGCCTCTCGCCCAATCCGGACTAGTTATACTTTATTTAAATAAGTTGCCTCCCCCTAGGCGGCATTCTCATAGCTATACTCAAATGCGAAACCCATAAGGGAGGGACCTGTATGCTGTCATGCTTTGCATCAGAAAAGGAAAATTACCGTCAGGCAAGTATACAATTTTCCATTTTCCTGACACAAAGCATGACAGCATACACGTATGGGATGTAGCACGCCCACAAAAGCTATAAGGGAGAGCCATGCTGAAGCGTTTGAATCAACATATCATTAGATTCGTTTAGAACTGAACTCAATTCCCCTGCTTCCACTGTTGCCTGATTGACTTTGCAATAGGCAAAAAATGGTTTGTAGTATATAAACCTGGTTGGTATCCTGTAAAATTCTAGACCTCTGAATTTTCCCCATGAGAATACCACCCATCTGATAAATGCATCAATCTAGTGCAGCGCTCACTTTATCTTCCTTCTATAAGCCCCTTAGGCTACTCTGACCCGAGATAATGCTATTGTCTTAGCAGACAGTGAAAGTCTTCTTCTGATACTGCCAGGCCTGAAGAGGCCACTGTCTGACCTTCTAGAGAAGGACCACTTCCATGTATTTCTTCCACAGAGTCTATTACTCCAGCTTGTGGTAATGCTAACATTTTAGTTTGGACATGCTGGAAGGGTGATGTCTTGACCCAGAAGCAAAGATGCAGACCCTCATCTGGTGCTGGTGAAGAAGAAACCAGAGCCATTTTGTTTGATTATGGTAGCAATAAGGTAGTTTACTGCTTGACGCTTGGATCTCTGAAAGGATTCTCAAAGACGTGATATCCTTAAGAAATACTACTTTAGTGTCACTGAACCTATTGAGGTATTCTTGTTCAGAAGAATGACCCTAGTTGCAGTTGGGAGCAGAGGATTCATCCTGAAATTCTGTGAGATTTTCCATGTTCTAGTATACCTGGAGTTTGCCGCAGGTTTCCCCGGCTTCCACAAGGTTTCAAATAATGAAGGTGAGATCCCACAATGAGCCTTTCTAACTTGGTCTCCCAGTTGCTAGATGTAACGTGGCTGAATTTGGATACACTTGGCTCTGCTGTGTAAGGTCTGAGATCTCAGGAAGAATAAAATAGACGGAACTTGGGCCAAAGACTGTACTTTGAGGACACCATGGCCTGTACGGCCACCAGATGACTGGATCCTGGTTGAACTAGACGGACTTGTGTCCTTTTTCAACCTGCCCAACCATGCACTATGATCCTGATGAGGAGCTTAGAGATCATGAGTCTGGTGGCTATACAGGCTAACCTGCTGACCCTGACCCAGCTGGATGTTAGTAGATCCACTGCTTCCACTTCTGGGAAGCTCCTCTTGCAGGAATGACTTCCATTTCTGACCATTTAGTTTATTGCCAAGTCAAGATTCATTGTTGGTCTGGGGACTCACCCTTGACATCTAAGGCTTTGTATTTTACCGTATCTGACAGGAAGTTCTGGGACACACAGAAGCGATGAGATGAGACAGGTTTTACCATTGACAAACCTGAATAGGAGATGCCTCTTGCCATGACGATAGGAGATTACATATAGCCATCTGTTTGGAGCATACCTGAGGCCTCCTAGGCTGTGTTGTCCAAACGACTACTCACTTGGGAATCACTGTACCCCTGCTGTTAGACACTTCATCTTCCACTGGCCTATGTCATTGACTTGAGCTTGGAGATCACCAAGGTGAATAGACTTTAATGGATTGTTACATCTGGAAGTTTATGAAAGTTGATAAGGTTAACTATCCTTAGCCACCATCAATGGAACTAGTCTCATATGTGGGGTAATCTTCCCTGGAATAGGAAGCAAAATCTTTCATTACCTTAGAAGGCAAGTTTATGATGTTCTCAATCTTCTTGGCCATTTGAGACCATGGGATACAAACAAATGGGATAGAGCTAGGACTTGCCTCCACATAAGTCCTAATACTGTCACCCTTCGTGTGGGCAACTCTACAGTATTCTCCTGAACGTCTAAAATCTCATTATTATAATGAGATTAATTGGCCTTCCCTCTGAATCAGGGTTTGCTAGGACCTGGAGGATTTTGAGCCACCCGCATCTGTTGTCCACATAAGGAACCTGAAGCTCTTGCTTCTGCAAGATGGCCACTACTGGAAGCAATGTTCTGGAAAATGTGGAAAGGTCAATGGTTGCTGAGTGAGCCTGAAGTGAAATTCTCAGAAGCCTGGGTGTACCAAAGTGCGCATGTACACATCAGTTAGATCTAGAGAAACTGTAGCTGTTTTATCTGATAGTTTGAGTGATTGTTCTCAATGACTCCATATGATGTTTTTGGATCTTGATCCTTTGTTGCATATCTTGCCTGAATCTTCTTTCCGACTGACAACAATGGACCGATTGTTCCTGTTGGACAAGATTTGGTAACATTTGCTTAAATCCTTGATTGCTCTATAGAACCATAGTGGGAATTAGAGGAATTGGAAGAGTGGGAAGAAATTCTATTGACTTCCTTACCGCACAAAGTACAACTCGCCAGCACACCTGGAATCTTCCATTGTTGTCCCAAGGTTTTGTTGCAGACAGATCACAACACAAAGACAAGTGCTGCACAGGCTCCACTGATCCTGAGTCTCCTGCCCAAATTTGCATTAAATTTCTGCAATATAACACCTACTGGGCACATTTGAGTGAAAAGGAACTTTGCTGCTCTTCTCAGGCCCTGTGACCAACTCTTTGTTCTGGGCCTACGTGACTAGCCTAAGGGATTAGTCCCTGATCTGGGCATCACTGATTCCATCTTAAATCATATTCCGATCAACTTAGAAGAGGTATACACCATCAGTGGGTTAAACCATAGGGCTTGACTAACCCCACAGAATAGTAGGAAGAACAGCCTGCTGCATCCACGGTGGTTGCACTGCCTCACTGGTCACTCTAATTTCACTCATGGACCAAACACCACAGAGGCGTATTACTGGCCAAGTTTGCCCTCAACTTGTCTTCTCAGAACCAAATAGCTTTGGCTACTGAAGTGAACTCCAACATAGGCCATACCATACCCCTTAATGGTAGTCTAAATCTTCATTTCCAAATCTATATTGCTGTTTCCATGTCTCTGCGAAGGCTATCGCATCATCCGCTGGCAGACTGCCACTTCTGGCTGGTCTTGGCTTGGCCAACTGCCTCTGCAGTAATGCCCTGTACACACGGTCGGACATTGATCAGACATTCCGACAACAAAATCCATGGATTTTTTCCGACGGATGTTGGCTAAAACTTGTCTTGCATACACACGGTCACACAGAGTTGTCGGAAAATCCGATTGTTCGGAATGCGGTGACGTAAAACACATACATCGGGACTATAAACGGGGCAGTAGCCAAAAGCTTTCTTTCTTAATTTATTCTGAGCATGCGTGGCACTTTGTGTGTCAGATTTGTGTACACACAATCGGAATTTCCGACAACGGATTTTGTTGTTGGAAAATTTTATAGCAAGCTCTCAAACTTTGTGTGTCGGAAATTCCTATGGAAAATGTGTGATGGAGCCTACACACGGTCGGAATTTCTGACAACAAGGTCCTATCACACATTTTCCATCGGAAAATCATATCGTGTGTACAGAGCATAAGAGTTGGGCTTTACAGAGGGTATCTTGCATCCTCTTCTAGCATGGAGACACATCTGGCCAATCTGTTGAACGCTCTTTGGCCTGCTGTTTTTTGAGACAGGAGGTATCCTTTAAACAGACTCAGCTGTGTGATTAGCTTAGTACCTGAGCCTTAGCGACTAGAGATCCACCCAGTCAGTTTTCACTTGAGTGAACACATCTGCTGTTGTGTTTTACTGCCGCCTGATATGCAACTTGGCATAGCATCTTGGCGGGCACGTCAGCTAACCACACTCCCCATTCTGCCCAGGATGGTCCTTATTTAGCCTGCCCCTTCTGGCAGCACTTTGAATGTATAGCAGTTTTAGAACCAAACAGGACCCGTCCCTATTGGAAGAACAAGTTGCCACTTTTCTTTTTGGGGAGTGGTGCTGGTATTTAAGGGCTGGAGAGTTTTACAATCCATACTGCCCATGCACTCTGTTGGAAGAACAAGTTGCCACTTTTCCTTTGGGAAGAGTGCTGGTATTTAAGGGCTGGAGAGTTTTACAATCCATACTGCCCACGCACTTTTTTTTTTTTTTTTTTTTTTTATATGAAAGCATACCTTCCTGACCCTCATCTTATTGATCGTGGCTGGTCTCTGGGTAAGCTTATGGCTCAAGATATGAGCTGCAGGTTTGTGGTCATAATAAATACTTGGAAGTACTGACTAGGACATAGCCTTAATACAATATCAGTGGCCATCCACACACCCATTTGTAGATATTGAAGCAGCAAATGGATCTATATGCTGTGAGCAAGGGTTAAACCCCTTGACAGAAGCAATTACAGATAGTAGTGTACTAAACCAATTACTTAAAGCACTGTAACCTAAGCAGAACACTATTTTTTTACATTTGCGTTTAGACATAACAAATAGGTTAATGCATAGCAATCATTAAACACATTGCACCAAAAGCAGTCCTTACAACGCCTAGCAGCAACACAATGCACAATGCATAGCAGTGGCATCCATACTGAAGCATCATTTTGTCATCTTAAGCAGCGCAATGAAGGGTTAATATACCTGGCAGGATCACCTACACTAGGCAGCTGCCCTGTAAAGGTTAAAAACAGCAAATCCAAGCATTAGAGCATTGACACATTGATCCAAAATCTGCAAAGCCAGGCATTGCTGAGTTAATAGGAAAGACTCAACTTTGCAGCAAACACCTGATATGTCAGTTCATGCATTAATAGTCCTACAGACAAACAAAACCTGTGAGGCAAATGAAACAGATAGAACTATACACAGCAGTTTAACCTACTTTGGCAGCTTGTATATTAACAACATAATGATTCAGACACACCATGACAGCCCATGGAAAGATTACCCGTTTTGTGCAACACCCTTCCCCGACTAGCTCTAAGGGGGGGATGGGAGAGGCTCCATACCCGACAGGTGGCCACCAATCCATTCCCAGGCAGCCCTGACAGCACTGCTACAGTGGGCCAGAAGTTACCCCAATATCATCTCACTGCTCCCTGCCGACTGAAAGCCGCGTCCAGCCACAGGAAGCAGACAAGGAGCCATCTTGGAAGGGGGCAGCCCTCACAACAACAAAAAACTTCCAGCATCTTTGCAAGGGAAACCAACATATCCAAAGCCAAACTAACAAATTGTGTGTGTGTGTGAGGCCACAACTCACCAGGGAGGAGACACTGGATCAGTTCCAACTAACCACAAGACAGACCAGTTTTACCTGCATCCAGAGACCAGTATCCCAGCCCCCCAGTATCTGGGGGTCTCCCTCGTAAGGATGTTTTACAACCGAACAGAGGGGCTTCGTCACAGGAAAGGGGCTGAACCCTTTACGGCTGGCCAGATGAATCTGGCAAGGTGAGGGCAAAAATAAAAATCTTCATTGATTCACAGTTATAACCATTTGAGGAAAAAAGAAGAGAATGCCGCCTAGGGGGAGGCGACTTTTTTAAATATAGTTTAACCAGTCCTGATTGGGCAGGAGGTGGAGCCTATCCCATTCGTGTATGCTGTCATGCTTTGTGTCAGGAAAATATATTTGTACTGAGCTGAGATTGATTGGTAAAGAAGTATGCGTATCGGAATCTGCCAATCAACCAATTCATATCGGTAGTTAGATGTGTCTAATATTGCCATCCTGTTTACCTTGCTCGTTGGGCATATCATTATTGTGTTCTCATCTGCCAAGCACTTGATGGCATTGCATTTGGATCAGTACTGTAATTCTGAGTGCCATTGTGCAAAGTGGTTTTTATCTGTGGGCTCAGCAAACTAGGAAACATTCTGATGGAAGGTGGAACAATTGTTAGCATCCTGTGTACTTTTGAGTTAGGTAGATGGTTTCATATTGGGAGTACAGTCCTTGTTAATCTCCTTAAAAGCAAGATTATGTTGGAACTTGTATAACCACTTGCCGACCGTATAACTTAAATATATGAAGGCAAGTTGGCACTGCTGCGCCGGATCATGTACCTAGTACATGATCTGACACTTCCGGGTCGGGCGCGCATGATTATACACAGCAGGAGCTGATTTGTGGGTACCCTGGACTCGATGTCCGCCAGCACCCGCCGATCATCCAGCACAGAGGCAGGACAGCGGTCTGCCTATGTAAACAAGGCAGATCATCGTTTTGTCAGTAGGGAAGGAATGTATCCTGTGTTCCTGAAAATCAGGGACAAGGATCCATGCCTTTCACTAGTAAAAGCACTTCCCACACACTGGGTAGGCACACAGTTAGCCCTTTGATCACCCCTGGTGTTAACCCCTTCCCAGCCAGGGTTATTAGTACAGTGACCATGTATATTTTTAGCACTAATTACTGTATTCATGTCACTGGTCCCCAAAAAGTGTCAGTTAGTGTCCGACTATCGCCGCAATATCGCAGTCCTGCTATAAGTCACTGATCGCCGCCATTACTAGTAAAAAATAAATAAATAAAAATATCCCATAGTTTGTAGATGCTATAACTTTTGTGCAAACCAATTATTTTATGTTTGTTGGTATTTTTTTTTACCAAAAATATGTAGCAGAATACATATTGGCCCAAATTGATGAAGAAATGTGTTTGTTTTATTTTCAATTTTTTTATTGGATATGTTTTATAGCAGAAAGCAAAAAAAAAAAAATGTTTTTTCAAATTTGTCGTTCTTTTTTGTTTTTAGCTCACAAAATAAAAACCACAGAGGTGATCAAATACCACCAAAAGAAAGCTGTATTTGGGTACAGTGTCGCACGACCACGCAATTATAAGTTAAAGTAACGCAGTGCCGTATCACAAAAAATGGCCTGGTCAGGAGGGGGGTAAGTCTTCCAGGTGTCAATGTGAAACAAAAATTTGTTGATAGGAGCAGTTGTCCTTTATTAAGTACTCATTCGTTGGTAGGAGTTAAACAGCTTTGATTCAAGTTAAATACTTCCAAATTATATAAGGTGAATTGTCCCCTCTGCCTGCTTCTTTTTTAAGAGGCTTTTGCGGGTCCCTTGCCAGTTCATTCCATTCATAAATTAGGAGTAGACTGGATTCTAGTGGGGTTGGTGGGTATTCCACCCAAAAAAGATGAAGAACTATCCTGGGTGCTAGAACTTTCTGGATAATAAGGGTTCCAGGAAGTGTTCCGTTAACTGACATTAACTGTGTGGAGATCTAGATTAGAGATTCTTCTATGTCGAGGGAAAAAGAATAAAGATTTTTACATCTGATGATAATTCTTTACATTATCCTTCAATTTTTTCAGTCGATCGGTAGAACTGGTGAATATTAGCTGACTGTTTACCCATTCAATAGTTTATAGAACAAGGTAAAAACTGCATTTATTCTTTCAATAATTTGGAACAAAGCATATTGTATTGTATATTATATGATTGTGTGTTATGAATCGAAGAACTCCTAGGGATCTCACGCTTTCTATGAGAGTCATTCACATAAAGCAAAAGATCAATTTCCTGTTTATTTATTCTTAGCTTGGAAAAAGTACTATGGAACTCCTCTGGTTTAAAGAAGCAGGAGAAGGGCAAACAGTATCCTAGAAACATTAGTATTCGAGAAGGCGAGTTCCCTTTATATATCAATGATCCCACCAATTGTGATAGATTCCTCTGTCATAACACATAATGGCTGAAGGATAAACAGATTCAGGCTTAGGATGACAAATCTACATAGGTATATTACGTAGTAACGATCAGTGCAATAGAATCAGAAAATGAGAAGATACAAAAAGTCAAATGATGCTTCTAGCATACGTCAAATTTAAAAAATGCCTAGGTGCTCTTCGCGTATATTGAAATACCTAGGACTCACATTATTGAGGCACTCTCAGCGCTTGCCAGGAAGAGTAAACCATGCAGTTTACTGTGACTTTTTGGTGGGGTGAAGCCCACCTTTATCAAGGTAACCAACAACTTTGATTGATATACGCTATGTCTTATATAGTATAATTATAGAAACAATTGAGTACTATACATACATAAAATTTTTCAGGACAAGCTGGGTATATCTCCTTCATCAAGGTCCAAGCAGTACAAACACCTCAAGCATAGTAATGCACGCTACTTAGAGAGTCCCCTCAGATCAGCCCCAGTTCCTGTACCTGTAGACCACAGTTCAGCCTCAATTTCTTGCACTTTTAGAACTCAGACCCGCTCCAAGTCCTGCATCTCCAGATCTCAGATCAACCTCAATACTTGGGCCTTCACACATCTGATCAGCCCCAATTCCTGCACCCTTAGACCTCAGAAAAGCTCCAATTCCTGCACCCTTAGACCTAGAGATCACTCCTAATTCCTACACTCATTTTTTTTCCCCTTCACAACTCTGATCAACCCCAGTTACTGCATCCTTAGACACCGGGTTTCTCCAAATTCCTGCACCCTTAGGCCTCAGTTCAGCCTCAATTCCTGTACCCTTAGCCCTCAGAAAAGACCCAATTCCTGCACCATTAAACTTCAAGTTACTCCAAATTGCTGCATTATTAGACCACAGTTCAGCCTCAATTTCTTCACCCTTAGAACTCAGACCAGCACCGATTCCTGCACCTTCAAATCACAGATCAACCTCAATACTTGCAGCTTCACACCTCTGATCAGCGCCAATTAATCCACCCTTAAACCTCAGGTCACTCAAAATTCCTGCACCATTAGACCACAGTTCAGCCTCAATATCTGTACTTTTAGAACTCAGAGCAGCTCCAATTCCTGCATCTTCAGATCTCCGATCAACCCCTGTACCTTCACACCTCAGATTTGCCCTTATTACTGCACCTTCACACCCAGATCAACCCCAATTCCTGCAGCTTCACACCAAGATCAGCCCCAATTCCTGCACCACCAGAAATTGAGGGGTCTTACTTTCATACATGCTGCAGCTGGTGGTTCCACTAGAAACCACAACATATAACCACCTCATATACCAACATCCGCAGCTGCTGGGGGGGTCCCACTGGTACTGGGAGGAGGGCCCCCTAAATGTAAGGGATGTAAGGTAGGCCAGTCTAAGCCTGTATGCATACCACGATCTTCCAGGAGCCATTGAAAATCACAGATCTTCTAGGAGCCACTGAAAATGACAACGTGTCCAGGCAAGCATGCCTTGGGATACCTACCCCTGCCATAGGTGGTCCCAAAACAGCCAAAATGCAATAGATTGTGCACCAGTGTTTTTTTAGTCAGAAGTTTCCTTTCTAGCCTTTCAGAGGCATTTTGGTAGAAAGAGGTCATCAGGCTTCCCCCAATTCAGTGAGCTGGACAGATCAAGGACCAATGGCACTATGCAAGCATGTTTACAGTTAGATTTTAGGTCAGCTTTATTATATATTCCAACATGACCCAAAAAAATGCTCTGATCCTGAAATTCTTTCTACTTTTCTAATTAACATCATTCAGGCTTTGCTAATTAACTGATGTTTACCCCTCTTGAAAGTCCATTGTTGAAAGCTGAACTCCAGGCAAACCGCTAAAATATATACAATGTAGCTGCTTTATCTGCCAAACAATTTGCATTTCTGTACATCTAGTCCTGAGACTAAAGGTTGCATTCACAAGAAAAACGTGACAAGCACAAAGGAACTCTTCTATGAGGACAATTCAGTGATATAGGTACAAATCTTTATTGAAGACTATCCAAAAGTAAAATTCCATATATAAATGACTGTTAAACTACAACCCTATTCCCAGTACACATTAAAGGTTGCATTCACACCTGAGCGTTTTCAGCTCAAAAAAAGCTTGTAAAACACCCAGAAAAATACCTGAAAAACACCCAACAAGCAAAATCCCATTCATTTCAATGGCACCTGTTCACCATCTAAACGTTTTGTTACCTGAACCAAAACGCCTGAAAAACGCCCTAAGCTCAAAAAAGAACATGAGCTTCTTTGGGAAAGATTACAGGCGTTTTTCTGCCTTTTACATTGGTAACCTGAACAAAATTGTGGAAAAAACGCGGTAAAACACGTGACAAAATCAAGGTAAAATCGCAGTAAAAACGCACAACTTTGAAATGCTCAGGTGTGAATGCAGCCTGAAGGCCCGTACACGCGATACGAAAATCAGAGGTCAAATTTCGTCCAACGAACGATCTGCCGAATCGTTAGTATGGTGCTTTCAACAGCTGTTTCCGATTTTTCGGACAGCAAAAGCTGGATGTGAAGACTATAATATAACATTTGTCGTACGTGAACTCAACGTCAGATTTTCGTATAATTAGTACGGTTTTCGTCCGAAAAAAAAATCGTAAAAGCAAGACTACGCATGCTCAGAACAAAAGAACACATACAAAACAATTCAACACATTACATGACTTCTGAAGTTGTATTCTGTCGTACGAGAATTTTCCTATGGTGAGTAACCATACGAAACCATCTTTACGTTCGACATGAGACTAGCATGCAACAAAAAACGGACGAACGGTCATCCGAAAAGCATATTGTGTGTGCGAGGCTTTACACAGTTCTGCCACACATCACAGCTGGTCGATGACCTCATTTTTCTCTACTGCACAAAAAGTACATATGATACCTAACTGACATTTATTTGCTAAAGTACAGAAGAGTATCATAAAATACCAGTTTTTCCACTTTTTTGTTCTTTTGTTACATCTCATTGTGGTTGAACATCTATATCCTCTTTGCAGCCACTTCCTGTCTAGATGCACTCCAGTCATGGCTGCATGGCATCTTCCAGGGTGGGTTGCTGACAACAGTGAACCATGTCTATGTAAGTGGTGTTGGTACAGCCACTTGGCATTAGAAGCCTATGTGACAGGGTGACAATGTCAGAGCACAGTTAAGAGGGGACACAGTGTTGTTGTCGTATAACAGAAAGGGTCTTAACATGGACCTTCATGGTGGGATTACCAGGTTTTATTTTAATGATTTTTTTTTTTTTTTAAATTTGGATTTACATATACTTTAAGCAGTGTGGCCTGGTCATTTTTCTACCTGTTACTGAATAGAAGATTGATGGGTTCAGTCTTCTATTCATTCTGCTCTTTCCTCCTGTCAGCAAGTTCCTTGTAAGCACATGTGATTGGCTACTAGTGTACCCCCTCCCCCCTGTAGAGAAGATTACAGTCGTCTGATACAAAGTCAAATTCAGGTACACTAATTGCATTAAATATACAGTACATTTAATGGCTTTTTAACTCATACATAAGTGTATTCATTGGTTATTTTGTATACTTGTCCGTAGTTCTGCTTTAGTCTTAAACTCTCATAAAGGTGAGGGGGATCTCAAAGCAGAAGGGCATCTTGCTGAGTATACAAACTTTCCATAAGGCTTGGTTCACATTAGTGTATGCAGATGTGCGAGCGTGCAATTTGCGTATAGTGCAGGCCATTCATTTCAATGGGATGCTCCACCCAGGAGAGACATGGAGAAGGAAGTCCCCAACCCTTTTGTGAAACCATGCTGTGGCACCACGTGGTTTAGCATTCTTGAAACATGCATGTTTTCCAATGCTTGGGGTGCCATTAAGAATTAATGGCACAACCGTGTGTCTGCTAAAGAGCAAGGTGTTTCTCTGCGTGACGGGAACTTTTGTGATTTTGTGGTGTTCCTGACAAACTGAGATGTGAACCAAGACTTATGCCGCGTACACACGAGTGCACTTTACGGCAGACTTTGCCCGGCGGACTTTTCGACGGACTTTACGACGGACTTTCTGAAAGAACGGACTGGCCTACACGCGATCAACCAAAGTCCGTCGAATTTGTACGTGATGACGTACGACCGGACTAAAATAAGGAAGTTCATAGCCAGTAGCCAATAGCTGCCCTAGCGTGGCTTTTTGTCCGTCGAACTAGCATACAGACGAGCGGACTTTTCGACCGGACTCGAGTCCGTCGGATAGATTTGAAACATGTTTCAAATCTAAGTCCATCCAACTTTTGAGAAAACAAAGTCCGCTGGAGCCCACACACGATTGAATTGTCCGACGAAATCCCGTCCGCCGGGCAAAGTCTGCCGTAAAGTCCGCTCGTGTGTACGCGGCATAAGGTGCAAAGCACTCCACTCCTGACCTCTCCACCTTTCTAATTAAACTACACCTGTCATAAGCCAAATGTGGACATTGTAACGGAAGGGCTCCTTCTGAAGATGCTAGTTGCCTGGCTATGTCTGTCTTTAATACTTCTGAGTCGCTGATCCAGAGCAAGGGTACAGCAAATCAAAATCAGAGAGAAGTTAAAATTCGATATCTCTATCTATGTTCCAGGTCAACGACTGTGAAAACAGTCATGAAAAAAACACCGCCATTCCTCCCACTCTAAAAATACTATCTGCCCAACTTTTATTCCGACCTTCTCACTATAAGTCACAGACCTGGAACACATCTGTAGATAAGGACTTCTAGCTTTTCTGTTCTGCATATTATAAAAACAGAGAGTATTCACTGCGCTTGGGTTCTCAGGAGCACCTAGCATAGAATTGTTGGTAACAATAATAATACAGAAAAAATGGGTATATGCATATATATCCTCCACCGACCATGAACACACCGGGCCTCTTACCCCAAATAGTGGACCACTAGGTTATAGGTGGTCAAACGGGCATAGTGTATATCCACAGGCTGATCACATCTCCGCTAAGACAACAAGCAACTGGATCTTGTATAGCCCTCACAGGTAGTGAATCCACAGGTTCATGCATTGAAATAAGGGAAAATGACTCCTCATGGTGCAGTATATCAAGCGAGTGTATAATCTATTCCAAAAAGAATTCCAGAGTATTCACATATAAAACAATAAAAACGAGCATGTCATAAGGTATAAAATGAGCAGATGTTTCCAACCCACAAAATGGCCGCGGTCAGAGCGTGTAATGTCATGACATCAAATCTCAGACTCCACCCTCTACTCTTGGGCGCCATTCAGAGAACACTTTGCATTTTCTAAATGAATACATGACATCACGCCCTTTTTCATACAATCAGAGAACGCTTTGCATTTTTTGAGCAGATGCAAAGTGTTCTCGGAGTGGCACCCTGTTCACTAAGCAGCAGGGCAGCTGCTTGGCACAGGACCTGGATAGTAGAGGTAAACCCTGGAGTATACTACATTGATTTCCAGTTTCCACAGCAGTGGTTCCTAATCTTTTTTGGGTCATGGACCCCTTTAAGAATCTGATAAGAGCTATGGACCACTCCCCCAGAAATATTGACATAAACACAACTTTGAATACAATGAATATATGTACTATGTACATACTATATGCATACCTTCCAACTTTCTGAGATGGGAATGAGGGACACCTATTAGCAAAAGTATGTTGGCATAGGACACATCCCCCTGCCACACCCCCTTAAAGGTAAATTGTACAAAAAAAAAATATTGGTTAAAGTCACAAGTGCTTTTTTGTTTACCACTACTATTCCTTTATACTGGCTTTTGAAATTTACAAATGCAGCAATTTAGAAATTGGATGAAAGGTTTACCACTGTAAAACACTTTTTGATAAGTAGTGCATTTTATATTCAACTATATAAATCAGACCAAAATGAAGGACAAATGAGAAGGAAAGAGGGAACGAGGGACAGAGGGACATTGTTCCAAATCATGGACAGTCCCTCCAAATCAGAGACAGTTGGGAGCTATGCATATGTACGGTGCTATAAGCGGTGACAGGGTTTGTTTTGTTTATTTTTTTTCAAAGGGAAACTATTCATTGGGATTGGGGGGGGGGGCTATATAGTGAATGTATATGTTATTTTTTATCTGACCCCTACGGACCCCCTAAAACCCATCCATGGACCACTTAGGGATTCCCAAGGTTAACAACCCCTGTTCTAGAAGGATCGGCAAGGTATGGCATATACTTGAAATCATTGGTGGGTGGTGCTCATTATTTGGGGGGGGGGGCACCAAACCAACGACCCCCTATCCCCGGGAGACAGTTGGGAAAGCGACAATCAATCCCACTCCCCCCTGGGAGACGGATGGGAAGGCGGCAATCCCCACCCCCCTCCGGGGGAGACGGACGGGGAGGCGGCGATCAACCTCCACAGGAGACGGACGGGAAGGTGGCAAACAGAGGTCTCCTAACCTTAAGAGGCAGTGCTGCTGCTTCTAGCTTCGGGACCGTTCCTTCTCCTCCCAGCCGAAAAGGAAGTGGGTCCTGAGACCTGATTGGCCGGGAGTCCTAAGACTCCCTGGCCAATTGGTTCTCAGGACCCGCTTCCTGATTGGCTGGGAGGAGAATCAGGAAGACAATAGTGAATATTGATTCAATATTGTCACACAACTGGGTGGGCTCAGGGAGCAGTGTTCTGAAACCCAAGCTCACCCTTTTTTTTTAAGCCAATTAAAGCCTCAGGCTCTATTCATGTGCTTAAAAAAAAAAAAAAACCCCATTAAAATCCATTTGTTCCGGCTCCCTGCATGTAGATTAGGGGCAGGGCGCATGGCTTAGGAGACCACGCCCCGTCGCCCCGTATGGACTGGCCGCCACTGCTATGGAATTCAGGTCTAATGCCAGAGACAAACAGGGAATGAGTATGTTCAGAAGGAAGTGTTTGCAATGGCAGACTATTTCTCCTGGTTCCGGTTCCTTTAACGTTCTCCCAGTTCTAAAGGGAGCTCTTATTTGTCCTCATTGCCTCTAAGGAAAGTCTGAGGGTCTGGTTTACAGTTTAGTGGCACGAGGCTTTAGCTCTAAGCCTTTACTATTTCTCAAATTGCTCCCCTATTTTGAGCTGCCGTATAGAGTGGGAGTAGAAATATATTAATGAGGTTTAAGAATAGCGCAGGCGACCAGACGCAATTATTGCACCTGTCGTCAGATGCAGAACAGGTGTATGCAAGACTACGAGCAATAACTTCATCATCGAATGTCACAAAGCCATATTAAGTTTTCGATCTTACATTTCTGAATAAACCGCTTAAATACTCAAGACAACACTAACATACTGATACCCGCGGAATCATGCCATTTCCTTTAATTAGTTAGCAATCTCATGCAGTGTTCTCTGCACATGCACAATGTACACAGGTGCAGTATAGATCCTACCGTCTCTCTGCGGATGATATAACAATCTAACAAACTTTAATAACAAATCTGATGCAGCTGCTTGCAGAGGCAGCCATTATCGTACAGTCTGCCCATGAAACGAGTTATGTTTTCTGCTACTGAGGCTTGAATGAGCATTTTTCTTTTTTTTTTTTACCCAATGTGTGCATTAATGCAAAACATTGTAGCGTGTCAGCGAACACAGTGCCACAAATCATACACATGAATGGATGTATGCAGCAATCAAACATCATCCGGCTCATTAATATAATGTCTAGCTAGGTAAGGGCTAGAGAAGTCTTCTGCAGAGACTTCATCTCTGCAGAAATTACAGGAGGAGAAAACCAAGGAAGGAGATACTATGAATAATGATGGGAAAAGGTTGGATCACCGGAATTATATAATTCATTCGAGGACAGGGTCGATAGGAGCCAGACTTGCATTTTAACTAGAACTGCGCCGTATTAATGTTTACCACCGTGGCCGTGTGATGCTAACTTTAATGATGGAGCACCTTGTAAAAAAACAAGATCTTAATATTAATAGGGTGAGGTGAAGGAGAGCCAAGGAAGGTAATAGGAGTTACCTTCTCAGAGTTATTGCAGAGCTGTAACTCCATCCTTCGGATGTCTTCTGGACCAGAATCAAATAATAAATCGAAAAAAAAAAAAAAATGAATATGACAGTGGGAGTTTGTAGCAAATGAGATGAACATATGGAGAAGAGGGGAGAGTGGCCCCTTGACCTGGGTGTCCTGTGTTCCTGTTCCGAGCAGGATTTGCCCACCACCTGTTGGGGGTTAATCTACAGAGCAACATCTCCCGGATTTTCCAGACCTCCCTTTTGCCTCTACCGTGTATCCATTTCTGCCAGCCTGTCTTGCAACAACTTTGCACTGTGCTCACAACAAGACATTAATATCCTTGTCCTGAAATCTAATGCCATTTATCTAATCCTTCTTCTTGATGCTATCTGTCTTGACAGTTTATCTATCCTCATACATGGTTTAGGCAACTCTTGCCAACACTTACCTGCTGTCAATCTACCTTTGACTCCTGGTCCATCTCCAGCAGTGTCTTGACAGCAGCCGGTAACGACATAGCCTCGGAAAGCAGTTGTATAGAGCAAGTCACTGCATCACCTGCGGTTGGTTAGCGCGCTCCCCCCGCCGTCCATCCGCGTCCCTGTCAGAGCCGAAGCACGAACGCCCCTTCTACCTGATGCTGCTCACCTCTCTATCCCTGTTCCTCTCGTTCTCACTCTTTTCTGCCCCTCTCCGTCTGTCTTTTTTCCCAATCTTGTTTCTATAGAAACTAGATTAGCTGGGGGAGGGGGGGTGGACTGTAACGGCCCCATGTGACTAAGATTCCAACACTGAAGAATCTCTCGCTTTTTTTTTTTTCTGGATACAGGCTTTTTTTACATAACAACAAGCCATTGTTACTGGTACCCAAGGAGTCTGAAAAGGCTGTACTGAGATAAAAATGCTTTCAGGTTAGTATGGTGGGGCCAAGCAAGGATGCCGAAGCTACCAAAAGTTCACTGCCAGCTGCCTACTCTCCATGGACACTGTTCTCAAGTGTACCAAAGTTTTAAATATGTAAATGGACACTATTGTGTGTCAAAGTATGATCTTCTGCTATATAAACTTTTAATAAATCATCAACCCTAGGGATGAGCGAAATTAAGAGTTTTCATTCTCCTGAATCAGGAGATTTTAGTGGAAATGTCACAATTTTGAGCAGTGCAATCAACAGGGAAGGTAATTCCCCAAGTTGTTTTTTTTGGTGGTGCAACGGGCTTTAAATGATTGAATGATGAAAAAAAAACTCAACAACCTCTTTAGTTAAAGTTCTCTTTACAGTAGGGGAAAAAAACTGCGAAAAAAGTAAAATAAAGCATTACACAAATAATGATTACATTAAAAATATTTTTAAAAAAGGACAAAGTGGAGGTACACAACCCTTGAAGCTTAAAGGACAATGAATCTCGAGAAAGGGGGGGGAGCCAGGAGGGGAGCATAGTCATGTGACTTGTCAAAGTCGAATTATTAGCTCTCCTCCAATCATGGGGCTCTCTCTGTTGCAGTAAGCAGAGAGAACTTTGTGAACTACCACAGGCCCCCGTTTTAGGACTGGACTGTAAAATGCAGGCAGCAGTGTGCATAATTGCAGAGTACAATGTGATATCAAGTGATTTAGAAGAGGTCTAGAAAAGGGGACCTCTGGCAGAGGTGTCTGCTGGCGTGTGTCTTAAGGATGAATTGGAGTCATCTGGTTTACCAAACATCAAATTACTTATAAATAAAGCAATTCGATGTTCTGTAAACCAGATGACTCCAGCCCATCCTTAAAACAAACGGCAATGGGTGCCTCTGGCACTCAGACCAACAACAGGCTTTTTTATTCACCTTCTAATTCACCTAGTTCATCACCCCCCTGAGAACCCTTCAGAGGATTTAGATTTCGGACCCCCTGTGGCATTGAGAGTGACCTTTGAAATCCTGTGTGGGGAAAGGGTGTTCTCCACCTGTACTAACAGAAGGTTGCATGTTTCTTCCCCACAGGGTTACTGCAACCTAAGCAGATGTAAGTCACTTTCTTTTTCACCCTGATAAACTTTTTTGAAGTATTAAGTATATTTGAGTCAATTGCTACATATAATGGTTCTCCTGCTTTTCTTTTCCGATGGACACCCCGAGTTGACCCATGGGTTTTAAACAAGCATTTTGCGCCTAAACCCCTTGAACCTCCACATTCTAAACCCAACAATGCGATATCCACTCTCCGTTATAAGTGGGCCACACAGTGTATTAACCTGAAATATCCTATATACACAAAAAAAATAAAAAATAAAGGGATAAAAAGAGTATATCATTATATTTTTTAAAGCAAATTTGACATGAGCAGCTCAATGAGAAAAATTTAGAGCTTCCACTAAATAATCAGGGCCGCCGACAGGGGGGTACAACCGGTCCTCCTGTAGGGGGCCCAAACAGGGAGGGGGATTGGTTCGGCAGGGCGGAGGTTAATTACAGTGATGATGCCCTATGCAGCTCTCTGAATTCCCCCTCCCCCCCTGCTCCCACTGACATTGAGCTTCTGGAGGGAGAGACACACAGAGCATAATTCTTATAATAGCCCCCGCAATCTCCCTCCCTTGTCTACACTGGATTTCCTCTTGTCTGCCCGGTCCTCCCTGCAACTCTATTGGCTTCCCTGTCCTGCTAGCTGCTGCGGGTACACAGGAGTATCTGTCAGGATGTAGAACAATGGAAGGGGCCGGTAAATATGAAATATACCAGCCCCTTCCTTTATGGACATAATGTGCAATCGGTAATGATCGCTCCTGTGTCCACTGGTAACTGAGCATAGTAAACTGAGATTACTATGCTTTAGTTTAAGAAGTATAGTCTCCTGTTTATTCATCTGCAGCGCAGCTGAGGTTACAAAGAAAGGGACTGAAGAATGTGTTCTCAATTCCTTTCTCTGTCTCAAAGGTGAGATGTCAGGGGTCTGCTTAGACCCCTGATACAGTGCCTTGAAAAAGTATTCATACCGATTGAAATTTTCAAAATGTTGTCATGTTACAGCCTAAAATGTAAATGTATTTTATTGAGGATTTATGTGATATACCAACACAAAGTGGCACATAATTGTGAAGTGGAAGGAAAATGATAAATAGTTTTCACTTTTTTTTACAAATAAATATGTGAAAAGTGTGGCATGCATTTCTATTCAGCCCCCTTTACTCTGATACCCCTAACTAAAGTCTAGTGGAACCAATTGCCTTCAGAAGTCACCTAATTAGTAAATAGAGTCCACCTGTGTGTAATTTAATCTCAGTATATATACAGCTGTTCTGTGAAGCCCTCAGAGATTTGTTAGAGAACATTAATGAACAAACAGCATTATGATGGCCAAGGAATACACCAGACAGGTCAGGGATAAAGTTGTGGAGGAGTTTAAAGCAAGGTTAGGTTATAAAAAACATCCCAAGCTTTGAACATTTCACCAAGCACTGTTCAATTAATCATCCGAAAATGGAAAGAGTATGTCACAATTACAAACCTACCAAGACCTGGCCGTCCACCTAAGCTGACAGGCCGGGCAAGGAGAGCATTAATTAGAGAAGCAGCCAAAAGGCCCATGGTAATTAAAGGGGAGCTGTAGAGATCCACAGCTCAGGTTTGAGAATCTGTCCACGGGACAACTATTAGTCGTGCACTCCACAAATCTGGCCTTTATAGAAGAGTGGCAATAAGAAAGCCATTGTTGAAAGAAAGCCATAAGAAATCTCATTTGCAGTTTGTGAGAAAGCATGTGGGGGACACAGCAAACATGTGGAAGAAGGCGCTCTGGTCAGATGTGACCAAAATTGAACTTTTTGGCCTAAAAGCAAAACGCTATATGTGGCGGGAAATGAACACTGCACATCAACCTGAACACACCATCCCCACCGTGAAACATGGTGGTGGCAGCATCATGTTGTGGGGATGCTTTTCTTCAGCAGGGACAGGGAAGCTGGTCAGAGTTGATGGGAAGATGGATGGAGCCAAATACAGGGCAATCTTAGAAGAAAATCTCTTATGCCTCGTACACACGAGCAGAATTTCAGACAGAAAGAGTCCGATGGGAGCGTTTCATCATATATTTCGACCGTGTGTATGCCCCATCGGACTTTTTCCGTTGAAAATTCAGACGGACTTAGATAGAGAACATATATTCTATATTTTTCCGACGGAACAAATTACTATCGGAAAAAACTGCTCATCTGTATGCTGTTCCGACACACCAAAAACAACGCATGCTCTGATGCAAGTACGAGACGGAAGCTATTGGCTACTGGCTATTGAACCTCCCTTTTCTAGTCCTGTAGTGCGTGTTGTACGTCACCGCGTTCTGGACGGTCGGAATTTGATGGGACCGTGTATATGCAAGACAGCTTGAGCGGTATTCCGTTGGAACTCAGTTGGAAAAACCTTCAGAGTTTATTCCGACGGCAAAACCGGTCGTGTGTACAGGGCATTAGAGTCTGCAAAAGACTTGAGACTGGGGTGGAGGTTCACCTTCCAGCAGGACAAGGACCCTAAACATACAACCAGAGCTACAATGGAATGGTTTAGATCAAAGCATATTCATGTGTTGGAATGCCCCAGTCAAAGTCCGGACATAAATCCTATTAAGAATTTGTGGCAAGACTTGAAAATTGCTGTTCACAGATGCTTTCCATCCAATCTGACAGATCTTGAGCTATTTTGCAAAGATGAATGGGCAAAAATATCACTCTCTAGATGTGCAAAACTGGTAGAGACATCCCCAAAAAGACTTGCAGCTGTAATTGCAGTGAAAGGTGGTTCTACAAAGTATTGTCTCAGGGGGGCAGAATACAAATGCACTCCACACTTTTCACATATTTATTTGTAAAACATTTTGAAAACCATTTATCATTTTCCTTCCACTTCACAATTATGTGCCACTTTGTGTTGATCTATCACATTAAATCCCAATAAAATACATTTATGTTTTTGGTTGTAACGTGACAAAATGTGGAAAATTTCCATGGGTTTGAATACTTTTTCAAGACACTGTATATCACCAAAATCCCCCCCAACAGTGTTGTAAAAAAAAATGTAAAAAATATTTTTTAAGCACTGTAAAAAAAAAAAATATGTTTTTTAAAAATTGTACAAAAATAATAGAAAAAATTGTAAAACATAATTAAAAAATGTAAGGGTTCATTCATAAGGGTTCTATGGCCCATACAGTGTGAATGAGCGCTTTGCTGGAGCCACTTGTTACTCTATGAGAATGCAGCAGCTGCATGAACACAGCCACAGGTCCTAATTTTTCAAGTGTGCAGGTGTGGGTTAGGAGCCCTGAATGCAGACTGTCTGTGTTTGGAGCCATACACCTGCATGCACACGCCTGTCAAATTATGACCTGCAGCTGTGTTCGTACAGCTGCTGCGTCCCCATAGCGTAACATAGGCTGCCTGCACACAAAAATAGTCACATTTAAAAAAAACATTGATTCACACTGTACAGGCCACAGTACCCATATGAATGAGCATGAGATGAGGAGGACATGGGATGGCGAAGATGAGACTGGAAGAGGAAGACATGGGATGGGGGAGATGGCACTGGAGGAGGAGAAGGACATAGGATGGAGAAGGGGGAAGACATGGGATGGAGGAGGTGGGACTGGAGGAGGAGAAGGACATGGGATGGAGGAGGTGGGACTGAAGGAGGAGGAGGAGGACAATGGATGGAGAAGGAGAGGGACATGATATGGAGGAGATGGGACTGGAGTAGGAGGAGGAAGTAGGATGGAGGAGAAGGGGCTGGAGGAGGAGATGGGACTAGAGGAGGAGGAGGGCATGGGATGGAGAATATATTAAATTGTAAGAGTGTTAAAATAAAAGTGGGTGCACCGAAGGACCCGTGGGATGGCCGGTGGGCGGATTCAGTGGGGTGGCCAGTGGGCGGGCCCTAAGGGAATGTTGGTGGTCAGGCCTAAACCTGTGTAACAGGCCCCGAATTTTCTGATGGTTGCCCTATAAATAATAGCAAAATTAATTTCTCTGAGATGACTACGATCCTCCCTAATCATCACAAATTCTTTATTCTAATAAAGGGATGAAGAAGCTTTTGAACCCTTGCAGTGTTCCTGTCAATGCGCCTACATAGAGTATGACTGCGAAACTTGGTACCTTTAGTGGAGTGAAGAATTTACACATATTCTTGGTGGTGTGATTATTCATCCGGGGTTTCCAGGGCAGAGCCATCCATCAGCATTTACAGCACCTGTTACAGAAAATCCTTTGCAGTAAGGAGTGTGGTTTAGAGATCTCTGTTTTCCTGTTCTACAAATCCACACAATTCATTCATCTTGCATCCTTGCTTTGTCATGGGTGGTAATGTGAGATTACACCAATACAACTGTGCTTGCTAGCAATGCCAGTTATACTTAGCACTTCATACACACATGCTTGAAACCCTGTGCAGGATGATAGTTTGTCAGCAGCTTCTTTTTACTTAGTTTGCCAAATTATTGATTTTGTGTCTACAGCAAAAGGATGGCAGGGAAAGGGAAAACTTAAAGTAGAACTAAAGGCAAAACTTTTTTCTCATTTTGGGTAGAGCAAGGGAGGGTTTTAACCCCGTCAGATTTTTTTTTTTTTTCTGTTACCACCCCTGTCCCATTGCGGAGATTTCCCTTCACTTCCTGTCCTATAACAGGAAGTGAGTGGAAATCCCTGCCAATTCACCACTGACCTCCAGGTCACTAGAACTAGTGTCCCCATTGGAATGTTTCCCCTCTATTACTTTTCTTGGGACAACCCAAATTTAGGATTTTCTTTTACCTTCAACGATAATGGTAAAACAGGACATATAGAGAGAGAGAATGTCCATAACCGGGTCACAGACAGCAATAACAACTGACAGGTGTTCTAATCCTTCCCCACTCTATCCACAACTAAAAAAAATGGTTTGCCCTTAGTTATCCTTTGAAGTGACACTAATTTATATCCTTATTCTCCATAAAATAATCCATATACACTTAATGACCCTGTAATCTATTTTTCATTAAGATAGAAATGGCACCACCAGCAACCCCTAAGCTACGTTCATCCTATGTGACTTCAGCCAGGCCATTTAGATCCATGCACGGCCAAAGGGATGCATACCCGTCTTGTTTTAATTCAACCCTAAGGTAAAATCATTCTCATATTTTATAGACAGCTAAATGTAAACACAGACAGAGCTATAAAAAGATAATGCAAAGGATAAAATAGGATAGAGAAAGTTACTGTATAAATGCAAACTCACTTTACGCACTTTTCCCAGAAGCCACTGATGACGAAAGCTGCCATCAAAGGCTGCTGAAACAGGAGCTTAAAGCTGAAGATCAGTCGAAAACCCCCAAAAAAAACAAAAAACACAATTTATTTTAGTTAACTACACAAATATGTTTGAATTTCCTAAAAGCAAATACAAACTTTAGCAGCGCTAATTGTTCAACATTCAGAACAACATATAAAAATGATCTGTGCAAATGTGACTGTGCCTCTCAACCCGAAAACTACCTTGTTCATTTCAACGGACGGGTGGTGAGAGTCGTGCTCGCAGTTTGATGTTATTAGAGGATATTACATGCTTTTGAACATTTTTATCTTTGTAAGTGCACTGTATTAAGGGGGGTTTTCTATGGATTAAAATGATCACAATAGTATCACGCTATGTGAGTGTCTCTTTTATGGTAGTAAGTTGTTATAGATGAAGAGTTCGATCTACAACAGACCGCAAGACAAAGTTTTATTATCTTTTAAGGCTCTGCTTTTGCTGCGATCTGGTGAGTCGATACCCATTGGGGGGTCCAGCACAAGGTGCGGTGACAGGAAATAGGATTTTTGCAACAATCTCATGTCATTCAACCCAGATTGATTGATTGTTAAAGAAGGACATTTTTATGTTGATCTGAATGTTGAACAATTAGCGCTGCTAAAGTTTGTATTTGCTTTTAGGAAGTTCAAACTTGTGTAGTATCTTTATTTCTTATAACGGCTCTGGAGCTATTGATACATGTCCACTGGGAGGAATTAATTATTTAATTGGTTCCAATTAAGTTTTATATTTTAGTTAACTACTTGACTTCTGGAAATTTTACCCCCCTTCATGACCAGGCAATTTTTTGGGATACGGCACTGCGTTACTTTAACTGAAAATTGCGCGGTCGTGCGACGCTGTACCCAAATAAGATTGATGTCTCTTTTTTACCACAAATAGAGCTTTCTTTTAGTGATATTTGATCACCTGTGCCTTTTTTATTTTTTTGAGCTATAAACCAAAAAAGACCAACAATTTTGGAAAAAAATAAAAATTTTAACTTTCTGCTATAAATCATATCCAATAAAAAGATGCAAAAAATGACGTCTTCATCAATTTAGGCCAATGTGTTTTGTGCTTTTTTTTTTTTTATAAGAAAAATCCCAATAAGCGTATATTGATTGGTTTGTGCAAAAGTCATAGCGTCTACAAACTATGGGATATATTTATAGAATTGTTTATTTATTTATTTATTTATTTATTTATTTATACTAGTAATGGCGGCAATCAGCCACTTATATGCGATATTGCAGTGAACAAATCGGACACTAGCTGACACTTTTGACACTTTTTGGGGACCAGTGACACTTGACTATTGTATAACAGATGTACCCCGTTTACCCACTAGTACCACACCAACCCAAACTGCTACGTACCCCTTCCTCTTTCCCCCCAAAAATGAGACCACACCCATCTGGAGTAAATATTGGCTGTAGCAGCCAATTTTCTTTATTAATAATAACCAATCGAATAGAATTAACATAACATTAACATAACTGTATAAAACACCTGAAATAAACCACCCCCATCAGTTAAATACTCCCGTTGGTCTTTGCAGGACAAAACCCACCAATCTTGCCACTCGATCCACTCCGGCACTGCGGTACCTTAACCAAAATAGGCCTCCAGCTGCCATGCTAGCGCGGAGACAACAAACCAATTGACCGCAGTGCACCCAATAACCAATTCCAGCTAAACCCCCATTAGCTAGAATACCACCAATGGGCCTCATACTACCGATGGGTCCCGAACTCTTCCATATCTGGGGTTTAATACTTCACCCGCAAAGACCAACACCACGCCACTGCTACGACATCAACGCACTGTAAAATGTAACCAAATTAATTAATTAATACCCACACCATACTCACCCACATCAGGGAGGGAGGGTGGGAAGCTCGCTCCTCCTGACCAACTGAGCTGGGGAGGGTCCTCTCCCTCAGCTCAGTTAACTCTGCCCCCCCCCCCCTTTTCTCCACCACCACCAATCCCATTAATTCTTACAATAAATCACCATGCTGTAGTTACCCCTGTTAACTCTGTCATGCCTGCCCTGCGCTTATTGCATTTTATTTATTTTGCTCTGGGCTTCCTGATACAGTGATCCGTGCTAAAAAATATATGTTATACAGTTGGCAAACGGTTAAAGAAGAACTGAATCCTGGATGCTGTGCCCCAAAATAGGTAGGCAGAGGACACAAGACTAGTCGTCAGTATTACCTGTTATATCCCCCAAAGCTGATCCTCATTACTGACTTAACATGCCTTGCTCTGCACTGTGTCTTTCTGTGGATGCGGCCATCTTGGTAGAGGCAATGCATAGGTTCACACCTATACATTTTTTAGCGCATTTCCAGTTTTGCAGAAATACACTACACTACCATTTAACATGGTGTCCTATGGATGTAGTTCTCATCTTTGCATTTTATGGAAAGGGCCAGGGATGTTTTTTCTGGATTTTAGTTCCATAGACTTCAATGGATCAAAAACATGTATTGAAAAATGCACAATGCATCTGGAATATGCAAACTGCAACCTGCATAGGTGTGAATCAGGTCTAATACCTCATTGAATGGAAGGGTTTCAGAAAAACAATTGAAAAACAGCAGAGGGCATAAGGGCTCTCAAAGTGTAATAAGTAAAACAATTAAATAAAAGCACAATAAACACACAATAGAAATTGCGCTCACAAAAGCAGTGGTGCATATCCCCCGTAAGATCACATTTGTAATCAGTCTAGTGATCCACCACTGTAAGGGGAATGAGACAGTGCCTCTGCCTTTGAGTGCTAAGCACCTGGAAAATGTTTTTCTTTATTGGAAGAGTTTCATCCCATAAAAACGCTGCTGGGTGCTGAATTCCTCTGTTCATGATGATTGTCTGGTAAGGAGTTCCCATCTCCTTCATCCTGGAAAGCATGTTTCATCGAGTTTGGAGGCTGATCTATGCTCTACTCACCCCTATAGGGTGTGTTCTCATTCTCCCCACAGTTGTACTTCTGCCTGAGCATCGGTGGCTGCTGGGTAACATGCAAGGCTTTGGCAGCAATATTCTATTTGGACATCACACACCCAGCACTTTGGACTTGTAAACATGTTTCCTGCCTGAATCCCGTACCCTCTTTTTGCCTTGTTAATCTTGCTTTGTTGTCTTTGGATTCTCCTGTTACTGGATAATGGATTACTCTTCTGAATGCTGCCTGCCCTGATGCTTCCTTGGATACGGACTACAGTTCTAATTCCTGGCTGCCTTCACCCTTGCCTGGTTATGGATTACTCTAAAATTGCCACCACCCCTGACCCTTGATTACAGAATAGGTTACTATCTCCTGGTGGTTGAAACCTCTGCTAGCTTGGCAACCTGTCAGCCTCCAATCCTGGTTGCTCCTACAATATCTCAGTTCTGCGAATAATACTGACAGCACCAGTAGGCATAATAGCCTTAACGAAAGGCGACTGCTATAGTCTAAACTGTGCAAACCCCTTACTATTTTTGCAGAACAGGTAAAAAAACTTGTAAACCTTACACTGTTACCCAGAAAATAACAGAGAAACAGATAGAAGTAAACAAAAGCTTCTATTTTATCACATTAAAAGCACATGCAAGTGCAATTAAGCATTAAGTGGGTTAATAAATAGATTTTGCCTTCTCATTACGTTTCCAGAGCTGCATTTAGACAGGTTGTCAGCAATTTGTCAAGTTATGTGCTTTTGCTCAGCCTTTGAAACATCAATAAAAATTTACTGAAAGCAAAGTGAGCAGCACCATGCTTTCCAGTGTGAATACAACAGCAGGTATGAGCAGGCTTGGGGGTTTCAGTAAAGCAAGCCATAGATTATGCAATTTTCTTTCCTTCAGCCATGGGTTGAAGGAAACCAAATCCTGCACTAGGGGGGCAACTTACAAGAATATAATTGATAGTGACTTCCATCCCAGGGGCCAGCTAATTCATTACTGCCTTACTGCCTGCTAGATGCACATAGCTAACAGGGTCCCATCTTCAGTGGTACCCAGCTTGGTCCTTCCAGGGTTACACCAACTACCCAACCTCAAGGCTGCTGGGCTACTGGATTGCAAGGTACAAAGATGACACCTCTCTCTACCAACATAGTGGCCAACCCTCCTCTGCCTCTCACTGAACAAGATGAACCACTCACTCAACTTCATGGGCAAGGTGGAGACTATCTCCATGTTCTTCTTTTTCTTGTTTTACTGAGCATAAACTTGAAGAATGCAGCTTAACTGATCTTGTCAAAAACATTTCAAAGATATAGGAAGTGCTCATCTTAACTTGGTTGAACTTTGAGATTAGTTGCAGAGAAGTTCCATTTTGGTTAAACTTTTGGATTAGTCTGCCTACAACCGTCTTCAACAAATAGTCCTCCAGCTACCCTGATCTGATCCACTTAGAAGTAGAGAAATTCCCTGCATTTCCCAGAGGGGAAAGCCATCATGAGGTGTACTACATGGCCTCTGCTGGTGAGGCCCTTGGATTCCCACAAGTGCCTAAATCAGGAACACTTGTCCTTTTTGTCTGCTTTCTACTAGGTCACACCAACAACGCCGTCCAAATTCCTTCCGACACTACTATTTATATAATGTTTACCTAAACAATGAGACTCCCAGTGGCCAAACTGGAAACTAATACTCAAACCAGTAAGGGAGGTCTACAGCACCATTCGTACAGGTGCACTTCTGTCTCCGAATACACTGACATCCCATGATGCCTTGTGTTCCCAGCAAACTCCAAGCCACACATGATGTGCATCAAGATGTTAGCTTGGAGTTCTCCAAGATGTAGGTGCATCCTAGGGTGTCAACATTGCTCCTGCTTAGGAAGCCAAGCAAGATACATGATCACCTTAGGGTCACCAGACAGGAAAAACCTTTCTCTTTATTCCCTGAAGACATCTGTTGCACCAAACGAAAGGTGCATAGGGTGAGGCCAGTGGCATATGATGTTGCACACCCGCTGTTGATCCCTGGTGTTGTGTGTTTTGCCTGTGTTACGCTAACTTTTGTGAGTATGTATATTTTCAATAAATCATGTGGTTTTAGCATACTACTTTATGGTCTTTAGTGCTTTCTCCTACCCATTATTACTTTGAGGTGCTGGCTTTGGATAACCAGTGAAGGACTGTCGAGGCGGTGGAGTCAGTCGTGTCCTAAGTAGTGGCCCCCAAATTCTATGATTTTTGTGCTGTTGATCTCTTATCATTTGGAGATCATTATTGTTTGGTAAAGAAACTGGCAGACTTGTCTGTGAGGTGGTTTGGGATTCTTACATGTGGACTTTCATCATTTTCAAGATTTCACATTTGAACTTATATATTTATCTTTGAAGTTTACTTCTTTGTTATGCATAAGTGAATTATATGTTATTGGACTGCTATGTTACCATTTATTTGATGCACATTGTTATTATGAGTTAACATCATTTTTTCACACATATATTTTTTTTATGAATATTCCAACACTGATATGCTTGGGTAGGTTGTCTCTCTTGGTTATGATTACAAGACTTGATGTTTTTTCTGCAATGCTAAGCAAATGTCATATTGTATACAATTATGTATTTACATCTTTTCTTAATCTGTATTCTAATATACATTAGGATTCTGTCCCATGAGTCTGCCTGATGAAGGGACGGTCTGTTCAGTCTCGAAACGCGTAGGCCTTCGTGGAAGACCATACAAGCATCTTCATCTCTTGCATATCAGCTCAGTCTTTTAGCTTCCTATTGTTATATGTGACTTCCCTGTTATATATATATGATAACGTTCATGTTTTGTATTTTTTCTACTTTATAAAATTGTTTTTATACTACGTTGTTGCCGTTAAAGCTCCACAATCTCCCTTGGGGATACCTCTTATCTATTGACCGAGGGATGTTGGCAACGTCCGTGATCTAGCTGGATGGTAATTTTCTTTCTAAGGCGGTGGAGTCAGTCATGTCCTGAGTGGTAGCCCCCAAATTCTATGATTTTTGTGCTGTTGATCTCTTATCATTTGGAGATCATTATTCTTTGGTAAAGGAACTGGCAGACTTGTCTGTGAGGTGGTTTGGGATTCTTACACGTGGACTTTCATCATTTTCAAGATTTCACATTTGAACTTATATATTTCTCTTTGAAGTTTACTTTTTTGTTATGCATAAGTGAATTATATGTTATTGGACTGCTATGTTACCATTTATTTGATGCATATTGTTATTATGAGTTAACCTCATTTTTTCACACATATATTTTTGTATTGATCACTACAGAGATATTGGCTTTGTGCACCTTTTAGAGTAATTATTTTTGTAATTCCTTTGTGTCTGGAATATAGGTGGCTGCATTACCTCCTTTTGCACTAAGCGCACAATTTTTTCTGTTTTTTTTTTTTTTTAGAAAAAAATGCAAACCGAGGGAAAGAATGACACCACTAGAATAAGTGCAAGGAAAACCACTACTTTACAAGTTTATTCTAGGACTATTCTATTCTATAGACTTTAAACATTCATTTACACTAATTGTGGAAAATTAATTCCAATACAACTAGAACAATATCTTTTTGCTATTTGGCACAATTTGGATAACATTTTAATGAGTTAGAATCACAAACACATATAATAACTCAGATTTGTTAATACATGTGATTACATTTGCCTGCAAATACTCAAAACTGAAAAACCAGTTTGGATAGAGTTGATTTTGAAACTGTTGGCTAATGAGAATGTCATACCAAACGAAAAAAAATGCAGTATCCATGTGCTAGAAGATCCGGTAATAGAACATATCTTTTTTACTTGATGATTGATGCACTTTAAAATAAGCATAGGTCAGGCGTTGGCGACCATCCACACCACTGCTGTGCATCATGGTAGCAGCTGAGAGTAGGCTCGTGTACTTCTCATATTTGCTGCACAATCCATAGGGCTACTCGATTACTTACCTCACAACGTGGAAAAATAAGCTTCACATTTCATTAAACATCAGCTAAACATTTCCAAGCATAAGCTGACTGCATGAAGCTTTCCCAATGTACTCCAGAAAAATGTATATTTTAAAGGATTTGCATTTGATACAGCTGCTTCTGTAATGCAACTACTCACATATACAGATGAGAGAATATAAGCAGTGTGAAATCAGGATTGATTGTGCAGTAGGGTGTACATTTAAATATACATTGTCACCTGCCCATTCAAAGTAAATTGCCCCCTTACCCCTCAGGTTGATGATGTAATGGACCCCACCCCCCCCTCTCCCCTACCCAGTGTTGGCCCCTGGTGCATGGGACAGCTGCAATGTAACCTGCCTATATTGTACCTTCCTTAAATCATCTCCCTCACCCCCTTCATCAACATGCTAATACATTTTTAAACATTTGCATTTTCAATACAACCCTTCTTTTAGACCTAGTGATGCCATCACTGGGTCTCTCTGCTTCTCTAAGCAATGCCAGCGGATCAACAGCTGGTGGGAGGGGCAAACAGTCTATCAATTACGCCTTATCTTACATTGTTAGCCTTATATTAAGTGTATCTAAAACCAAAACCAAAATGTTATTTAGTGCAGGTTACCAGTCCTTAGATGTGGTGACTGCAATAGCTTTTTTTTTCACCTGGTGATTCTGCCAGTAGCATTCCTGGCTTAGGATGACAACATTCACATTTGCTCTGTTTGTATCAGAACAACAGAAACAAGGTAGGACTCCAAGAGGCTGCAGAAGACCATCAGCAGTGAGATGCAACAAAGGATGAAAAAAGGTAAAAAAAAATAAAAAGATGTATGATATTGTTTATGATAAATAGAGCTTTAAAAAGGTTGTGAACTCTTTAAAAAAAAAAAAGAAAAGAAAAAAACCTGGAAGACAAAGGCATGAGCTAGTATGCATTGCATACAAGCTCATTATGAAATACTTACCTTAGAAAGAAGCCTTCCCGTGGCGCCCGCACACCACTGAGACGGCTGATATTTTCCCTGAAGTTTCTTCCGTGTTTGCAGGCCCAGGCGCTGTGAGTTGCGCGGGAGCCGCCGTTCACGGCACAGGGCTGGGAAGGAACAGCACCCATGGCCGTTCCTTCAGAGCGCATGGGCCAGTGATGTCACTGGCTGCATGTAACATAAATATATCCTAAACTGTACACATTTATGAGATATTTCCACTACCTATAGGTAAGCCTTATTATAGGTTTACCTGTAGGTAAATGTCTGCAGAGGAAGTTTACTTCCTCTTTAACAAAAAAATTTTATCCTGTTAAGGTTTGATGCACTTTAAAAATATTTAAGCCATATGTTAAATAAATGAAAATTGCGCTTTCATATTTTGGTTATTGTATTAAATACAGTGGAACCTTGGTTAACGAGCAATGCGGTTAATGAGCGTTTTGAAAGACGAGCAACTTTTTAAAAAAAATTCTGACTCAGTTTGCGAGTGTTGTCTCGCATAACGAGCAGAATTCAAGCTAATGGGGTGTGCAGTACCGCATTTGGCCAGAGGTGCGGGGGCGCCAGTGACACTCGGAACGGTTCGGCTCCGTTCGGAAATACTCGGAACCACTCGGAAATACTCTGTTCCCGAGCCTTTCTGAGCCTTTCCAAGTTCAGCCGAGCTGTCCCCGAGTATTTCCAAGGCTCTCCGGCGCCCCCCCCACCTCTGGCCATATGTGGTATTGCATGCAATTATCTTGGTTTCCAATGACTTCTATTGGGAAACTTGCTTTGATATGCGAGTGCTTTGGATAACAAGCATTCTCCTGGAACGGATTATGCTCGTAATCCCAGGTTCCACTGTATAGAGATTTTTAAATTAGCCACTAGAGAGAGCTCTCAATGGTTCAGTACAATAAATATCTTTTCAACATAACTGCTTGAGAAGGAGTGCCATGTATGAAAACCTACAAGCTCATTTAAGATATTTCACCAATATTGTCCTCTACCAAAAACTGAATTATCATTCTTAAGCAAAATGACTCTTTATCCTCCCCAACTTTACATGGAAGCTCCCCTTACATCAGAATACTCATCAAAGTAAATGGTCTGAACAGCAATAAAAACCTTACAGAGGATTTACAACTTTCCCACTGTAAAAAAGTTTTAATTCAGGACACATGGTGTATGTAGGATTGTTATCAGTCCTTGCAGCATTTCTTCTTTTTGAATGAATTTTGGTCATCGTGCACCGCAGCTTCCTGTACTGTAAAAGTGCTGATTAGAAACATCTACAGCATTTTCCTCCATGCCCAGGAGGCTGCCTGAGGGGTCCCAGTCACTTTATGAAGGATATACACATTTTGTCAGCATTTCTAATGACATAAGCGTCACTATTTAATCTTGTGTCTTCTAGAGACGTTCGCGTCACATGGCACTTCGCTCTGCTTTAAATAACACCGTGGCAAGAGTCCAAAATTATAAATTATGGCTCAGTTATTCTCAAAAATTAGTGCTATAAGGTCACCAGGATATGATTTTCTTTACAGATCACATATGTAATGCTCTCTATGATCCAGGATCCTTTTGTGTAAGGGGGAGCTACAAACTTGTGCTGGAGTCTAGAAGGCAATAGGGATTGGGTTCAGATTGATTAGTTGGTCTATTTTAAGGGGAAAAAGTGAACCAAAAAAAGTGTATAAAAAAACACACACAAAAGTGCACTTAGAGAAGGCCATATTGTTTCCCCCCAAAGAGGGAGGACCCTTCTCTGACCCCACCAGGGCACAAGACCTTAAATGGGGTCAAGGTGCACTTAGGTACACCTATCCAAAAGGACTGGTGGACCGCCCTACTCCTGGCTGAAGCCAACCAATGAGTGCTGGGTGAGAGGTTCCCCCCCAAGGCAGGGGAGGGTGCAATCAAGGGGCCACACATCCTCTCAATAGATTTCAGGGTAGGTCAGATGACCTACACTCTACAATACACTTTTTACAATTACATTTTTTTTGGCTTTCTCTGGGGGCCCTGCTCAAGGTAGAGGATCCAGGAGCGCCGGCAGGGGACCCAAAAAGAAGAGAATTTTTTTTTCGATACAGTTCTATTTGCGTAATAAACAGATTCACCCTGTGGTATGATGCCTAATGTGTTGTGCGGAGAAAAGTTCCTCAAATCACCATGTCATGCATGACGCCACTTGCCATGTAGGATGTGTGGGACAGGAGTCTAACTCAGGCACTGCACATCAGGCATTGTGCCCCTAGTTCGCTAATGCATCTTGGTAATACTTTTTGGGGCAAATGGCATCTAGGGAGAAGATGTTTGGTTGGGTCCTCCCCTGCCTTCCCCGGCCTACTCCTTGGTCAGCTTCAGCTGATCATGAAAAGTGGGGTCCGTTAAGCCTTTTATCTAGGTGTACCTAAGTGCGCCTAAGATCTTGTACCCTGGGTGGTCAGAGAAGGGTCCTTCCTCTTCGGGGTAGGGACCACAATAATATGGCACTCCCTAAGTGCACTTTTGTGTGTGTTTTCATACACTTTTTTGGTTAACGTCTAGTGTCTTGTTTTGGTGCACCCCAGATCCACTCGAAAAAAAAAAGATTCAAAGTGGTCATTTTAATGAAAAATGTAAGTGAGTAATAAGTGGAGCTTGGAGGACAGATTGAGCTTAAAGTGTTACTAAACCCACAAGAGTAAAATCAGTCTGTATATGCAATAAAGAATGCTTGTTATACTCACTGTGGAACCTAAGGGGTTAATCCTGTGCATTGTGTAAAAAGGCTGTTTGATCCTGTCTTCTCTGATCCTCCCCTTCTTCCACTGACTCCTAATAATTTCCTGATAACACAGAGCCTTTGGGTTTAGGCTGCACATGCTCAGTTTGGTGTGTATTGCTAGAGAGTTTTTTTTTTCTTGGGAGGATGAATGTGATCAGCACAGGGCCACGGTCAAGGCTCTTGCAATCACATAGGTCAGTCAGAAAACACCTCCTACAAGTTCTAACCAGTGCTTGGCTGGACACTGACAGAAGTCACAAGACTGCTCTAACTGCAAATGATAAAAGGTATTTAGCAGTTTCTATTTACTAAAATAATTGCATTTCCATGTTCTGTGTACTGTGGGAGACCAGATATAGTGAATGCAGGGTCCTGGGTTTAGTAAACCTTTAAGACTGATAATCCCATTTCTGGTAGAGGGCAATATTGGTGAAATATCTTCAATGAGTTCAGAGGTTTGCATACTTCTGGTGGACCCAATCTTCCTAATTGATTATATTTGTTTTACATCATAGAGAATGCAACAAGGGAAGCTAAAAGAAGCAAAGGTAGGTATGGACATCCAAACTCCCATGTTGTATGGAGTGGATAAAAAAGCCAGTTGAATACCAGATGAGACTTTAGCAGAATATCGGATGAAGTGGAGGGTAAGTTTATTACACCAAACATACTGTATTTGTGGATGACTGCCACTTCTTCAGGCTCATGGTGTGGTAAAGGTTTGTCCAAACTGAAAAATGCTGAGTGCTCTATGGCAGACAAGGATGGACACACTTGTACCATAAGTCTGAAGAAGTGGTAATTACCCGCAAATACATTTAGTGTAATAAACATACCCTAGACCAAAATTCAACTAAAGCTCATTTATTACCATTTTTGGGGCACGTCTGATATTTGATGTCTAATAAACAAGCCTTGTCAACCTCCTCTATATCCATTTTTATCCACACCATACAACCTCTCATACCATTTCAAACAGATATGGACCAGCCCAGGGCATCCAAGAGATGCCTCCTTTCCCTAAAGTACTGTGTAGAGACAGAGCCATTCTCCACACATGAATGGCAAAGTTGGTGTATTCCACTTTCAGTGACCCTCACAACCTCAAAAGAGTTATACGTAAGTCTCCTAGAGCTAGAAATTGTGTCAGGGAGATGACCCAGCTGACGTATCCAAGACATAAGAAGCTGAAATTGTCCTCCAAGCTCAACTTTTTTACTAAAATACCTCTTTTGGTGGACTGGCCCCTTAATACAGAGACCTCTGAAGGTATAATACAATATAAGTTATGACCCTAAACTAATCTTATGGCAGTGCATGAGGCACCATCACATACATGCAGGTACTACTAGCTAGCTATGCAGCTCTAGTTCCATAAGAACATCCCAAACGGTCTATGCCAGGGGTAGGCAACCCCCGGCACACAAAGCCTCTTTTGCTGGCACTGGACTCCCTCCCCGCCAGCAGAGCAGCGCAGGGAAGTGTCGGCCAGACACTAATGCATTCCAATTTCAGAGTTCCCCATGCCGCACCTGCACTGAGGGGGAGGTACTGTGCCCTCACACATTGTAAAAGATGGGAAACATTGTTTGGTTCTCTAACTTTGCTGTAGCTGCAATAGTCAGCTTTTGTGATGGAGAAGAAATTTGGTGCAGTTCTGCTCTGCTCATCTATCCCACCTGTTCAGAGGTGGGACAGATGAGCAGGAGGGTACAACAGCGGTGGGGCAGATGTGCAGGGAGGTAAAGTGGTGGAAGAGATGAAGAGCAGGGGGGTACAGTGTTAGGGCAGATGAGCAGGGGGGTTCAGTGTTGGGCCAGATAAGCAGGCGGGGTCTGTGTTAGGCCAGATGAGCAGGGGTGTTCAGTGTTGGGCCAGATGAACAGGGGATGTTCAGTGTTGGGGCAGATGAACAGGGGGGTTCAGTGTTGGGGCAGATGAACAGGGGGGTTCAGTGTTGGGGCAGATGAACAGGGGGGTTCAGTGGTGGGACAGAATAGCAGGGGAGTTAGAGCAGTGGGGCAGATGTGAAAGGAGGTGTAATGGTCAGACAGATGAGCAGGGGGTTACAGTGGTAGGGCAGGAGAGCAGGGGGAACAGAGGTGGGGCAGAAGAGCAGGGGGGTACAGAGGTGAGACAGATGTGCAGATGAGAAAGGGGGTACATTGGTGGGGCAGATGAGCAGGGTGGTACAGTGGTGGGACAGATGTACAGGGGGTTACAGTGGTGGGGCAGATGAGCAGGGGGGTACAGTGGTGAAACAGATTTGCAGGGGGGACAGTGATCTGAGGTGTGGAGTTGCAGGAATTGGGGCTGATCTGAGGCGTGAGAGCCGTAAAAGTGCAAGATGTTGATTTCTCACTATTAAAGTAGTGTACAGCATTTACTTTATAAAAAATCCCTTTCGTGATTGAGAGTGTGAAGTTGACATTTTTTTGTTATAAAATTGGCACGCTCAATTTCTTTGAAAACATTTTTCGGCACACTGTGCTCAAAAGATTGCCTACCCCTGGTCTATGCAAACAGTGACTTAAAATTAGAACACAGGCAAACTCCTATTACCCCTTATGGCATTGACTGGGTCTCTCAATAGGTTGCTGGGGTCAAGGCATTGCATTGTGGGATGTGAGTTGTGTGCCTATGATCTGTACCTTATAAACTTGGTATCTGTATACGTCAGGGGCACTCATGGCCATACCTCCCAACTTTTTCAGATGGGAACAGGGGACACCTATAAGCAAAGGTTTGTAGGCATAGGACACACCCCCTGCCATGCCCCTTAAAGGAGAATTTAAAAAAAAAAATTTTAAACCGACAAGAATTTTTTTTTCCCACTACTATTCCTTTATTTTGCCTTCTGGAATTTACAAATGCTGAAATTTAGAAATTAGAGGAAAGGTTTAGCACTTGGAAACACTTTTTGAAAGATAAAAAGTGCATTTTATATACAACTATATAGATCAGAAGACAGTTATAGACCGAAATGAGGGACAAATAAGGAGGAAAGAGGAACAGAGGGACTTTGTTCCAAATCAGGGACAGTCCCTCAAAATCAGGGACAGTTGGGAGTTATGCTCATGGCAGGTTTTGTTTTTTTAACTAATGGTGTGGTATGTATGAGTAGGGAGCCTTCTAACATTAAGTTTATTTAGGTGGATCACAGGTTACAATAAGTGCATTAGTATAAGCTGTTTTCTAGATACCAAAGCTTATACTATATTTCCTGTTATCTAACCATGCTACTTGCTCTCACCTATAACCCTACACTTGTACTGGAAAGATGTTTCTTTATTTCCTGAATGGCTTTTCTATGGCAACACAGGGCATCAAATATTGAATATACTGAGTTACACACTACTTCAGTGAGAAGAGTCATCCATCAGATAGAAATAGAATCATTTCCTGCAGGGCTTGTTTATGCCAGCGCATTGCTGCATGCTACTCAGCACAAATAAAAGCTGCATTGCATGCTAAAAATGAATGTTACTCAAAGGGATCCATTCACATATAAGCTGCCACACATTTAAAGCTCCTGACATGGCTGAAATACATGTACTGTAAACAGCTTCATCTGCCAAAGAATATGTGGCTCTACTCAGCCAGTCTTGTAGTTTTATCACTGGAAGCTGTGGGAATGCAATTATTGTCATCCAACATCCCTCTACTAATATCACCTCCCTTAAAAAAAACACATTTTTTTAAGTGTACTAACCTGCCGATAGGCAGGTGTTTTGATCTCCCCGCAGCCTACACTGTAGTTAAGCAAATACAGCCCGGTGTGTTCAATGAAAAGCAAAAAAACATAGATGAGGTCATCCCTGTGCACTCCCCTCCTGTAATCATGCTCCCTGTAATCCATAGAGCCTGATTTGCTCCTGGTGGTGCCCCTCTCTCTCGCTTCTTCTAATGAAAACATAACTTGTGCTTTTATTTTTGCTTGGCGTTCAGTTTTAAAGCCCATCTCTGGGTAAAATTGAAAACCTCCCCACCCATGGCTAACTGGTCCTATTAACGCCTCTCCTTCTGGAATCCCCAGGCTATTACTGGGGTCTTCAGGACCTTGTGAGAACCTTACTGATTGACCCAATGAGAAATATCCATGATTCCAGGCAGTGAAGTAGGCAATTGAAAAAGCAGTGGAGGTTTAAGGTGACTCAAGACCTGGAGTGTCATTGGAGCACAGATTTAGATAAGCATTTGAGGAATTTAGCTTCTTTTTTCTTTTAATAAATGGGGCGATTTGCTGAAGGGGTGTATGATTATTTGTGGAGATGAGGTTTACCTAGCTGGACTTTAACTTGCACTCCCTGTTAAATAATAAGTACACTTTTAAAACACCCAGTCTTCCCTAAAATGCCCTAGTAAATTGAGCAGGCATGCAAATACTATTTTTTACCTTTTCACTTCCGCTAATTCAAAAGTTATACTGAAGTGGGCAAGACTTTGCCAGATCCACAGTTCCATCTACCTTTTAATAAAGTTGTTTGGAAAATTGTCTGCTGACATAGGGTCCTCTGTTTGTGGTACTGTATGAAAGAAAGCATGCTCAGTGTCCATTATGTGCATGCTGCCCAGGCTAATTTACATTATGATTTAACCAACCTTGTAGAAAGGAGATTACAGCATGAAAATGTGCATTAGGTAAATACTTCAGCATACAACCAAAACTGAAGGTAACATAGCTAACCAGACTGTTTGCATCCTTTTACATGTCTGTTTACATCCACCTGTCTACTTGCACTGAGCTTCTGTTCAGATCCACCTAAAAAACATACAGGTGGACCAGATCAGAAGATCAATGCAAGTCTATGGGCAGGTGGATGTAAATGGACATATCTGTTTACATCCGCCTTCCTCCAAGTCCATACAGGAAAAAGAACCTAAGTGTGACAAACAGGAGATAGACCAATTTAAACAGACACACGTCCATTTACATATGGCAGTCCATAGATCCAGCATGAGTCTGCAAGCATCAGCTGTCAAAATATGGACAAAAAGCTGAACGGACATGGATATCACAAAGTGGTATCAGTCCCAGACTGCTCCAAGTCAGCTAGGGATCTGTTCAATGATCCCCTGCTGAATGGAGTGGAGCACATCCATGTGTAAGGACCTTAGCTTTCAGGAACACGTCACAGGACATTTCCATGGAATAATTAGACACGAAAAATCCAGCAACATCTCATTGGAAGCCTCTGGACTGTAGAAAGGTGCTTCAGTGAAATGAAGACTGTGTATTGAGACAACTTCTCCTAGCAGCAGACTTCATTCTACGAGGCATCAGATTCTGTTATAGACGTCTCAGGAGGCCTAAGAAGTTCTAAGCCCGATGCACTGGATTGTAGAACAATGACATACACTGTTGTCAAAACACTTGGATAATTCTGTTGTTTCAGGCTAAAGTGCAGATCTGCTCAACATGGTTCCTTTCAATTCCACCCTGCAGAGTTTACAGGAAAACGACAGGCAGCTTCCATCACATCCTCTTCACACATACTGGCAGATTCCCTTTAACTGCAGGTTGCTTGCTGTGATTTGATATGTGTTTTCTCTTTAGTGTTGTCCAACCAAAATCACTTGTTGTTTGCGAAATCCATCTTCAAAAAGAGTTATCTGTAAAGTTGCTCTCGAGGACAGAACCTGATTGGTAGCTATGGGATATAACAGACTTTTAGGGTGTACACACGGTCGGACTTTGTTCGGACATTTCGACAACAAAATCCATGGATTTTTTCCGACGGATGTTGGCTCAAGCTTGCCTTGCATACACACGGTCACACAAAGTTGTCGGAAAATCAGATCGTTCTGAACGCGGTGACGTAAAACACGTACGTCGGGACTATAAACGGGGCAGTGGCCAATAGCTTTCATCTCTTTTTTTTATTCTGAGCATGCGTGGCACTTTGTCCGTCGGATTTGTGTACACACGATCGGAATTTCCGACAACGGATTTTGTTGTCGGAAAATTTTATCTCCTGCTCTCCAACTTTGTGTGTCGGAAAATCCGATGGAAAATGTCCGATGGAGCCCACACACGGTCGGAATTTCCGACAACACGCTCCGATCGGACATTTTCCATCGGAAAATCTGACCGTGTGTACGGGGCATTAGAGCAGACCTGGCATGAAAATGCATTTTTCCACAACCTGTGTAGAGTGAAATTCATCTAAGGCCCCTGCAGATGCATAGGAAGGCTTGTGCAGGACTATGCTCAAGAGCGTGAAGGTGGGTTGCAGCGTGGTGCGGCGGTAATAATACACTCAGTCCCAATGCAATGAAAGAACTTGTACTGAAATAATGCTGAGACATTTCATAAACAACCCGGTGGGAAGGCAGGTCAGCCAAGAACACTCACAGTTCCAATAGAGTGAAAAGAGCAGGAATCAGCCGAACTGACAGCGCCTGTAAAGAGGGGTAGAATGTGGCCTGGCCCTCTTCTGTCAAAGCAGGTAGATGTCCAGAGAAGTTGTGAGCCCTATGCTTTTCCTCCTCATCAGGAACCTTTCCCTACTATACCAGGGTACCTGACCCTACTATACCAACTCGCAAAATGCAGACCAAACCTGGAAGCCAGGCACTAAAAAGGCTCTGCCTGAACCAATATGGCTGCTATAGTCACATGGAATGGACCCAGGAACCATGTTCCTCCTGACTTTTTCTTCAACTGCAGTGCCACTGTGGAAGAGCACCACTTGCAGTGGAGAAAGTAGACTGCACTTTCCTACAAGGGCACGTGATCTCAGTCAACAGGGACATGGACGGCTAAATAATGTTTCTCTATCTCTTTAACCACTTAAGCCCCGGACCATTTGGCTGGCCAAAGACCAGAGCACTTTTTGCGATTCGGCACTGTGTGGCTTTAACTGACAATTGTGCGGTCGTGCGATGTGGCTCCCAAACAAAACTGACATCCTTTTTTCCCCACAATTAGAGCTTTCTTTTGGTGGTATTTGATCACCTCTGCGGTTTTTATTTTTTGCGCTATAAATGAAAAAAGAGCGTCAATTTTGAATAAAAAGCATTATTTTTTACATTTTGCTATAATAAATATGGAGCTTGCGGCAGGGTTGCGCGCGCGCCACACGGCGGCAAATTCAAAGGGACATACAGGTACGCCCATTTGCCCAGCCGTGCCATTCTGCCGACTTATATGTACATGCGGGGGTCGGCAAGCGGTTAAAAAAGACATGACCAATGCTCCAGCAGGTAGTTCAGAGTAGCAGTTTCTGCAGGAACGGTTAGCATTTTTAGTTTAATAAATTGGGGTTAACATTATAGACATTATCATTTGAGTGCAGGCTCTCATTAAAATTAATCAGACAACCATTTTAAACATTTAAATGTAAAAGTCCTGTTAAGAAAAGAAGCCATGACCTGAATTCTCTTGTCTTGAAGTAGAACTAAATGCAAAACATTTCTTTTTCATTTTTGGATAGAGTAAGGGAGGGTTGTAACCCCTGGCAGTCCAATAATTGCCATTTGAATCCCATTGGGGAGATTTCCCTTCACTTCCTGTCCCATGATCAAAACAGGGAGTTAAAGGAATCCCTCCAAAGTGAGGGAATCTCGATGTCAATATGGTCGTTAGAACTAGTGTCACCCTTGGAAAATTTGCCTTCCTGTTCTGGGGACAACCCAAAATTTGGGACTTTCCTTCACCTTCACCCCTCCATTTCCCTAAGTGGACACATACAGTCAGCCATAAATACCTGACAGATGTCCTAATCACTCTCCAATAAAAATTTAGGTGTGCTTTAACTGGCCACTTTGTTGTAACCCTCCAGACTGGTTTGTTACCCGAGGACTCAACCTTTTTGACTTTGAGACTAAGCCCTAATACCTGGGAGCGAGGTACTGGCATTAAACAACTTTCTGTAAACTTTGGGGCCTGGGTGAGGCCCCAAAGTCAAGACCTTTCTGACTAAGGCCCCTTGAGGGTGTGTAGGCAGGTGCAGTCTACTTTCTCCAGGGCAAGTGTCGCTCTTCCACAGTGGCACTGCAGTTGGAGAGGAAGTCAAGAGCAACATGTTTTTTCTATGGTTTCCAAGGTCACTGGGGAAGCTATTCCATTGGATGCTGCCGCCCAGTGTTAATGTGCTAAAATGCCATTTTAGTTTTAGTCGTATTTTAGTCATCTGAGTTGTTTTCGTTTTAGTTGTATGTTAGTTGACTAAAATCCCCAGTACCTTTTAGTTGACTAAACTCTGATGGGTTTAGTTAAATTTGAATGCATTATTTCTTTAGAACTGCTAAACATTATATACTCCTGGAGTACAAATCTAAGATGTTTATTATTTATGGTATTAAGGTTTTAACTTGCACTACAGACACAGATTTAGCTGTTGTGATGTTTATTCAATTTAGTTTTAGTCATAGTCTTTTGACTAAAATGCCATTTTAGTTTTAGTCGTAATTTAGTCATCTGAATTGTTTTTGTTTTAGTCGTATTTTAGTCTACTAATATTATATTATTTTAGTAGATGAAATTAACACTGGTGCCGCCCCATGTGACTCTAGCAGCCATATTGGATCAGGCAGAGCCTTTTTAAGGCCCTGGCTCCCAGGTTTGGCACACATTTTGCGAGTTGGTAGATTAGGGACAAGAACCCTGACAAGTAGGGACAGAACTAGTGGCAGGGAAAGATTCCTGATAAGGAGAGAAAGTGTACAACTTACAACATCTCTGGACATCTACCTGCTTGGGCACAAGATGGCCAGGCCATACTTTGCTCCTCTCAACAGGCGCTGTGAGCTCGGCTGAATCCTGCTCTACACACGCTGTTGGACCTGTGAGTGTTCCGGTCTGGGCTGCTTTCCCACCAGGTTGTTTGGACAGTCTTTGCATTATTTCAACACAAGTTTTCATCACACTGGGACTGTGTATGTCATTGCCACCGTACCGCGATGCACCCCACCTACAGGTATACAGCTGCATGGTCTGCATCCTTGCATTTTAGTGCACCTGAGAAAACCTGCATTCTGGACATTTGTCCCTTGACTCCTGGGCCCTTAATTGCAAGTATAAAACAGAGAGGAGATGGTGGAGGTGGGTAGCTGGTCAGAGGGATGATAGTGATGAGGTGACACACATGGCCCGGCTGCCTTTGTAACACATGCATATAGACACCCGGCCAACCATGTAACACACCATGTAACACACCTGTATATTGATTCAATGTCAACCTTACGTTTGTATATTTATTTATTATTGTTAATTTAACCACTGCCATCTGTGCCCTGTACCCCTGTGTCAAATTCCTTCAGGACTTCATTGTATATAGCACTGACGTTAATGATTCATTTTGCGAGTGCGCGGTCGTCTTGGTCGTTCTCGTAATACATCTGTCACTCCCCTTATCATTGTGTATTCAACATCTGCCCACACTCCTCCCCCTGCTCCTCCCCCTCACCATTCATAAGCCAGCTTGAGGAGTATGGGCGCAGGTCTGACGAAGGAGCCGCACATGCTCCGAAACGCATTACCGCCCCCTTCTCTACACTGACACCATCAGCCTTGTGTGTCCCGCAGTGAACACAGGCTTCCCTGCTGCCTCCTCTTTCCAACACGCATGAGAGCGCTTTACAGCTGCTGGACGGCTCTACACTGCTCTCTACCACCATGCTGAGGATGGACACATGCCACAGATGAGGACTCCTGATTTTATCATGTCTTTTAACACTCAACAATCTTGTAAGTGCTTTTAACCCTTTGTGCACTTTATTAAATTTTGTATAGTGCACTTAGAGGCGCCTTTATTTTCCTTCCTTAATTGCAAGTACCACTTGGTAGAACATTCAGCCCCGCCCAGCTGCAGCCTGCCATAGACTTTGACAAGCGACAGGCAGCGGGACAGTGAGGCCCGGAACGAAAGGACTGCAAGGAGGGATAGTGTAGGGCCGGGCATGACAGTGTGTCTAAGGGAGACACATATGGGGTTAATGTGGAAAGGAGTAATGGGAGTGGCAAGAAAGGGGAAGGTAAGAAAGAAGTTTTTGCCAAAGGGGAGTGGTTATATTTATAGAGGGGGCGGTGCAAAGGGTCAGTGTGAAGATGAACTTACAGGAGGAGGCAGTTTTTCTCACTGCTCCTCCATGATGGCAGAGATTGAAGCAATACCAGAGTGGCTGCAGAGACAGGCATGGATGGACATGGAGGATGAGGCAGACGGATCCCCGTCAGGTGAGGTGTCCCATCGCGGAGGTCGCGGCCTCCAGCGTGCTTTTCACCAGGGCCTGCATCTAGACCCATTCACCTCCCCAGAAGCCCGACAGAGGAGCGATCGCTTCCCCCCGGCAAAAACAGCATCAGCCACAGCTTTCAGCAGGCCCTGGGTGGTCCACACGCCGCCTGCCTAATCCAGTGGGTGGGGCCACGGGCCAACATGGCGCCGGTTCCCCGCACGGACATCGTGGGTCAGGAAGCAGGGCGGCATCCCCATCCGCACACAGCGATCAGAGGGGGGAGATGATGAGGGACGGAGAGCCGAGCAGAGACACGGAGGTGGTGGAGCGGGAGATCGGGAAGTCGGTGAGGGGGCGGAGCCTACCGGGACAGCGCTCGGTGGGACAAGATGGCGGAGGAAGAACAACACATGACAGCCAGGACATCGCCAGGTCAGGTCAGTGACGCCGGTCTGGAGAAGGAGGAATTTCGGGGGTGAAGCGGGCCCCACAACTGCCAAGCACCACGGCCTTAGGGATTTCATCTCCCGGGGGGCTTGCTATGCCACCCATCCTGGAACAGGACGAGAGGTCAGAAGGGAAAGCATCAGGGGAGGAGGAACCACTAGTACCAGCGATGGAGAGCAACGCGGCGGCTGTTGGGGGAGCTCCTGGTCAGCCCGGTAAGTCAATGGTTAATTTGTCTTTGTCTGATGCATTGCAGGATGTGTTAGGGGTGGTAGCTGCGGGTACGGTTAGGCCAGCAGTTCCTTTGATACAGTCAGGGGGGGGATACGCTGGGCCAGCAGGGGGCAGGGCACAGGCCTGCCAGTGCGGGGTCCAGTACGCAGCTGACGGATTTATTGGAGGGCCTGCGGGCGTTGTTAGGTAGATTTGAGGCAGCTCCGATACCCGTGCAGTCAGGGGTAGGAGTGGTCACCGAGAAGGCAGGGGAAAAAGGGGATACGGAGAAGGCGGAGAGGACCAATATGGTCAGGACTGCGAACGCGGCAAAGTGCGAGGTATACCTCTACTTCGAGGGCCTGCTGGGAGCTCATCTAAAACAGGAAGTCCGGGATAAGATTTACAAGGGCGAGTATGTGGAGATTTTTCGCTACTGTCATTGGAAAAAATTAACTTGGACAGGGTGAAACCTGATGATTCCAAGAAGGAGAACGAGGAAAGAAGGAGGTACAGGCTTATACCGTGTACATTTGTTAACTGGCTGCAAGCGTTTGCCATTATGGTGAGCGTTATTGGTGAGAAGAACCCCGAGCATTGCTCGGCTTTGTTCTGTTACATGGACGCTATAGGAGGGGCACATAGGGTGTACGGTGGTACTGCTTGGCTTAGATACAACGAGCAGTTCAGACAGTGCAGAGCAGTCCGCCCGTCTCTGCAATGGGATCATAAAGATATTAGCCTCTGGATGAGGCTTATGTCTTCAGCGAGGGCCCCGCCTCAGTTTTTTCAGGGGGAGGCCGGGGGTACACATTCCTCAGGCCTGCCGGCCGGAAAGAAGTGGGGAGTATGCTGGCAGTGCAATGAGGGCTCCTGTAAATTTGGAGCAGCATACAAGTTCAAGCACGAGTGCTCTGGGTGAGGGGGAGCCCATATATTGTCCAGGTGTTTTAAGAGAGGGAAGCATGCCGGTGACTCTGCTCAAAAGAGGGACGACGCCGGTGAGGGTGGAAAGGATGCTTCCTTTTCTAAGTAAGTATCCAGACAGGGAAGCGGCAAAGTTATTGGCTTCGGGGTTTCAGGACGGTTTTAAGAACTCGTGTTCGTTGGCGATGGTTCTGCCAAAGGCAAGGAATCTGACATCTGCTTTACAGCATCCGGGGGTGGTGGAGGACAAATTGGGAAGAGAAGTGGCCATGGGGCGCATGGGGGGGGCCCTTTGCCAACAAACCCTGGCAGGATTTGGTGGTGTCACCATTGGGGGTGGTGCCCAAGAAGGAACCGAACAAGTTCCGCGTGATACACCACTTATCTTTTCCAAAAGCCATGTTCGCGGCTTTCAGCTCATTTTTGGAGTGGGTGATTAGGGAGGTTTCCGGCTTAGGTTCAGTCATACATTATTTGGATGACTTTTTGTGTATAGGCCCCCCTGCTTCCTCTGTGTGTGCGATTCTACTTTCCACGTTGCAGCACATTGCAGGCAGGTTTGGTATACCATTGGCCGCAGAAAGAACGGAAGGCCCAACGGCTGAACTTAGCTTTTGGGGATAGTAATAGACTCAATGGCGATGGAGTGCCGATTGCCCAGAGGTAAGTTGGAGGACTTGCAGAAGGAAATTCGGGAAATCCACGGACTGCGGAAAGTTCAGTTGAGGACTCTGCAGTCGTTGCTGGGTAAGTTGAATTTTGCCTGCAGGATCATCCCCATGGGGCAGGTATTGCCGACGGCTGTTGGCAGCCACCGCGGGGGTAAAGGCCCCGACTCATTTTATTCGCCTGACCGGGGAACACAGGGAGGATTTAAAGGTGTGGTATGAGTTTTTTAGCCTCATACAATGGCAGGGCGGTGTGGATGTCTGGCCCGGTGAGTAATTTCGATGTAGAGCTGGTTACAGATGCTGCAGGCTCCACGGGCTATGGTGCATTTTTCCAAGGGCAGTGGAGCGTGGACCCCTGGCCGCAGTCTTGGGAGAGGGCGGAGTTCCTTAAGAATTTAGTGCAACTGGAACTTTTCCAGTGGTGCTGGCTTTGGAACTGTGGGGGGAGGCATGCCAGATTCTAAAGTTGAGAATAAATTGTGACAACATGGGAGTAGTGCAGGTGGTCAATCGCATGTCTGCGTCACCACAACCAGTTATACGGCTTTTGCGGAAACTGGTGTTGAGGTGTTTGAGATTAAATATTTTATTTATGCGGTGCACATCCCGGGTGTCGACAATTTGCTAGCTGACTCCTTGTCTCGATTTCAATGGAACAAGTTCAGGGAGCTGGCTCCGGGTGCACAAAAAGAAGGAGTTCCTTGCCTGGACTGGATTTGGGAGCTGCCCTTGGAGTCACCGCGGGATGGATTCGGCAGTCTAAGTGAGTCCACTTGGTCAGCCTACGCGAAGGTATGGAAAGAATGGTCAGGGTTGGTACAGGAGGCAGGGGCTGGGAAAATGGGGTCTGACGGGCGGTTACTGGTATTGTATTTTGTAGCTAGGAACATTGAGAAATGTTTTTTCGGTCTCTTCCATCGATAAAAAAATGACGGGCTTATCGTTTCTTTTCAAATTAATGGGAGGGGAGGACTGGAAAAAAGATTTTGGGTGAAGCAGGCCATAAAGGGTTATCGAAAACAGCATATGTGGAAGGATGTGAGACGGCCTGTCACTTTTGCGAACCTGGGGTCCGTATGTGCGATGTTGGGTTCAATATGTAAATCGCGGTATGAAGTGTTGCTGTTTACAGCAGTGTTCTCGCTAGCATTTTTGGGGTTTTTTCGGACAGGGGAGTTGGTTAGCCCATCGAAGTGTTTGGCAGTGGGCCTGTTGGGAGCAAGATGTGCAGGTGGAGGTGGATAGAGTGTGTTTGCGGCTGCGCAGGTCAAAAAACTGATCACCAGGGTAAGGGTGTGGATGTGTCGCTGTTCACATTACCTGGGTCTAGGGTGTGCCCTGTTGAGGCAGTGCGTGAATTTCCGAAGATTAGAACAGATGGGGCAGGGCCATTCCTGAGGCATGAGGATGGGTACTACTTGTCAAAGTTTCAGTTCATATCAATTTTTAGGAAATGTCGTAAAGCAGCTGGGTTGGACGGGGCAGGGTACGCTTCACACTCCTTCCGCATAGGGGCGGCTACAGAAGCTGCCAGATGTGGGTTGGATGAGGCGGCTGTGCGCAGAATTGGAAGATGGGATTTGTGAGAATTCGGTCTTATATTAGGCCTCATTTGGCCGTGGAATAGATATAAAAAAAAAAAAAAAAAAAAAAAAAAAAAACCTATCTTGGATGTTTACAGGAAAAGGAGGGTGCATGTGGGATTCGCATGTTGTGATATGGTTGTGTTAAGTTGACAGGTGTGTTGCTGCCTTTATGTTATTTGTTTGTCGTTTCAGATGGAGGTTCAGTACGCCTTGTCTGGATCATAGGGCACTCCTAGGTGTGTTGGGGGGCCAGGAGAGGAGACGTAAGACCGGATGGCAGGCAATTGGGTATTTTCCAGGAGGGAGGCTTATCGGAGATGGTTGGGGATACCCGGGATGAGGTGGGGTAGAGTGATGGTGGAGGTGGAGAGGAACGTAAGGCTGGATAGACCACCTGACGTGTTAGTGATACATGAGGAATGATTTGGGGATCCGGACAGTCAGGGACCTGATCGCGGATATTAAATCCGATTTCACGCACTTGCGCACTAAATTCCCGGGTACCCCTTTTTGCTGTGGTCTGACATGTTGGCTAGAACGACATGGCGTTGGGCTAGATCTGTGGTGAGCATCAGTAAGACTCGTATCAACAAAGTAGTGGGTAGGTTCGTGGCACAGAATGGGGGTATTGTGATTAGGCACAGAGAGCTTGGAAAAAATGTGGGGCTCTATTTGAGGAGTGATGGAGTTCGTCTCTCTAAGTGGGGATTGACTTATGGCTATGGGTTTACAGGAAGGGATAGAACGGGCCCTGAGGGTGTGGAGGTGCCCTCAAGGGTAAGGTTGTCACCCTTTCGGGCTGTGGCGGTGTTCTTCTGGTGGTCTTTGACGGTGGCAGTAAACGGAGGGATCAAAAAGGGGTGGGGGGCTCATCGTTTGTATGTGCCCCTCCGGTGTATTCCTGAACGGTGGATGGAATACTGGAATGGTTGCACTGTGGGAAGGGGTTGTCTCCGAGCGGTCACAGCTGGAGGCCTATCAGTTTGGAAAAGGTCCCACAGTGCATTGGTGTGGTATGTGGTTATACGTGGTTAAAAGGTGGGTCACCGTCAGAGACCATCAGACTGGGGTTAACAGGTTATGTTATTGTTTATTATATTTATATATACAGTATATATAATATATATATATATAGTGGTTTGGAGTTATTTAGTTGGTTTGTTTTAATAAAATAGGCTGTTATGGCCATTTTACTCCATAAAATATAAGTGTGGTCTCATTATTTGAGGTGGGTAAGGTACGGGTTGGAGATAAGTGGGTAACAGCGATAAGAATGAAGGGGACATTTAGACTACACTGGTCAAGTGAGGCCCGGAACGAAAGGACTGCAAGGAGGGATAGTGTAGGGCCGGGCATGACAGTGTGTCTAAGGGAGACACATATGGGGTTAATGTGGAAAGGAGTAATGGGAGTGGCAAGAAAGGGGAAGGTAAGAAAGAAGTTTTTGCCAAAGGGGAGTGGTTATATTTATAGAGGGGGCGGTGCAAAGGGTCAGTGTGAAGATGAACTTACAGGAGGAGGCAGTTTTTCCCACCCTCCCGCCCTAGATATATGTGTGCAATGTGTCCGTGTGTACTTGCTGCTCTGTTTTTAATTTATTGCAGGAAAAGGAAGAAGGTCGTCATGACAGCGGATAGGTGCCCTTCAGGGCTATGGCGGTGTTCTTCTGGTGGTCTTTGACGGTGGCAGTAAACGGAGGGATCAAAAAGGGGTGGGGGGCTCATCGTTTGTATGTGCCCCTCCGGTGTATTCCTGAACGGTGGATGGAATACTGGAATGGTTGCACTGTGGGAAGGGGTTGTCTCCGAGCGGTCACAGCTGGAGGCCTATCAGTTTGGAAAAGGTCCCACAGTGCATTGGTGTGGTATGTGGTTATACGTGGTTAAAAGGTGGGTCACCGTCAGAGACCATCAGACTGGGGTTAACAGGTTATGTTATTGTTTATTATATTTATATATACAGTATATATAATATATATATATATAGTGGTTTGGAGTTATTTAGTTGGTTTGTTTTAATAAAATAGGCTGTTATGGCCATTTTACTCCATAAAATATAAGTGTGGTCTCATTATTTGAGGTGGGTAAGGTACGGGTTGGAGATAAGTGGGTAACAGCGATAAGAATGAAGGGGACATTTAGACTACACTGGTCATGGACACTGCATCTGTGTCTCCCAGGTGCAAAAAAACACTGGACTGTATGCTCTGCAGTAAAACTCCCCTGGGTGCAAGGGGCCTAAGAGGTGGTAGCAACCTCAATGTGGTGTCTACCTTTAAGACCTTTACTTTAGAGTTCAAAGCAAGAACGGAAAGAGTAGACGTGATATATTGTACATACAGAATATGGGATCTAAAGTGGCTCACAACATTCTTGAATAGTTGAGTTGCTTTTGTACAAAACTTTGAATGCTTTTAACATGAAAAAAATTATATTTAATGCAATTTGAAAGTAATATAAAAAAAAAAAAAAAACCCTGACATGTACTGCAGTCACTTGTCAGAGGGGAGAACCCATGAAAGATACAAGCAAGGACAGCAAGTGGAATACATTACCCATTCAAATATTTCAATTGCTGTAAACCACAGGTGTCAAACACAAGGCCCGCGGGCCGAATCCGGCCCGCCAGGCCTTGCTAAGTGGCCCGCACAGTGGCCAACGGCCGACACCTAACCATCCTCCCCCTCAGTCCTGCGAGCGGTGCCGGCTTGTGACAGCGCATGCGCTGCCCGTCGGTCTCCAAAGAGACAAGAGTGAACAACTCCCGCGCTCTCTCCTCCTCAGTCCCTTCAGTGGCGCCGGCTTTTTTTGTGAGCTGAGCGCATGCGCGGTCGGCCCTGCATAGCTGTTAGGAAACTCCACCACTGACAGCTATGCCGGGCCAGCTGGGTATGTGTTTTTTTTTCCTCCCATCCAGCTGAGGGCGGGCTTTTTGAGGACTTGATGAAGAGATGCAGTGCTGTGCTCAAGATTTTTTATTTTTTTTCATCATTAATTTGTATTGATTTTACAAAGGGAAAGTACAACAAATTGAACTCAAAATACAGTGCTGGTCCCAAATATCGATCTGTGACAATTCTAGAATACAGGTAAGGAATCTATTACATTTACTATCAGTGAGGGCACCACAATCATCACAATCATCATCACTTAGTTACACTTAGGAAGCGCTTGCATTTGTCCGTCCAAATTGCTCAAGACTTAAAGAAGGTAGCACATTTTAATGCGTTTATAGCTAGCAGACGTTCAAAAGCAAAATTGAGATTCACTTCACTGTGCTGACGATTTTGAAGTGATGGTGAAATAAGACATATAGGGTCAGAAACCAGGAGAAGGGGTGGAAATGAGATGTTGCACACAGTGCATAGCATACTTCTAAACCCGGCACTCTGTATGTAAGGCACTCCTGAACCCAGCACTCTGTACGTAGCGCTTCCTGAACCCGGCACTCTGTACGTAGCGCGCTCCTGAACCCAGCACTCTATACGTAGCGCGCTCCTGAACCCGTCACTCTGTATGTAGCACTTCCTGAACCCAGCACTCTATACGTAGCGCGCTCCTGAACCCAGCACTCTGTACGTAGCGTGCTCCTGAACCCGGCAATCTGTACGTAGCGTGCTCCTGAACCCGGCAATCTGTACGTAGCGTGCTCCTGCACCCGGCACGTAGCGTGCTCCTGAACCCGGCACTCTGTACATAGCGTGCTCCTGAACCCGGCACTCTGTACGTAGCGCTTCCTGAACCCAGCACTCTGTACGTAGCGCTTCCTGAACCCAGCACTCTGTACGTAGCGCTTCCTGAACCCAGCACTCTGTACGTAGCGCTTCCTGAACCCAGCACTCTGTACGTAGCGCTTCCTGAACCCAGCACTCTGTACGTAGCGCTTCCTGAACCCAGCACTCTGTACGTACCGCTTCCTGAACCCAACACTCTGTACGTAGCGTGCTCCTGAACCCGGCACTCTGTACGTAGCGCGCATCTGAACCCGGCACTCTGTACGTAGCACGCATCTGAACCCGGCACTCTGTACGTCTGTACGTAGCGTGCTCCTGAACCCAGCACTCTGTACGTAGCACTTCCTGAACCCAGCACTCTGTACGTAGCACTTCCTGAACCCAGCACTCTGTACGTAGCGCGCTCCTGAACCCGGCACTCTGTACGTAGCACTTCCTGAACCCAGCACTCTGTATGTAGCGCGCTCCTAAACCCAGCACTCTGTACGTAGCGCGCTCCTGAACCCAGCACTCTGTATGTAGCATGCTCCTGCACCCGGCACGTAGCGTGCTCCGGAACCCAGCACTCTGTACATAGCGTGCTCCTGAACACGGCACTCTGTACAGCGCTTCCTGAACCCAGCACTCTGTACGTAGTACTTCCTGAACCCAGCAATCTGTATGTAGCGCTTCCTGAACCCAGCACTCTGTACGTAGCGCTTCCTGAACCCAGCAATCTGTATGTAGCGCTTCCTGAACCCAGCACTCTGTACGTAGCGTGCTCCTGAACCCGGCACTCTGTACGTAGCACGCATCTGAACCCGGCACTCTGTAGGTCTGTACGTAGCTTGCTCCTGAACTCAGCACTCTGTACGCAGCGTGCTCCTGAACCCAGCACTCTGTACGTAGCGTGCTCCTGAACCCGGCACTCTATACGTAGCGTGCTCCTGCACCCGGCACTCTATACGTAGCGTGCTCCTGCACCCGGCACTCTATACGTAGCGTGCTCCTGCACCCGGCACTCTGTACGTAGCGTGCTCCTGAACCCGGCAATCTGTACGTAGCGTGCTCCTGCACCCGGCACGTAGCGTGCTCCTGAACCCGGCACTCTGTACATAGCGTGCTCCTGAACCCGGCACTCTGTACGTAGCGCTTCCTGAACCCAGCACTCTGTACGTAGCGCTTCCTGAACCCAGCACTCTGTACGTAGCGCTTCCTGAACCCAGCACTCTGTACGTAGTGCTTCCTGAACCCAGCACTCTGTACGTAGCGCTTCCTGAACCCAGCACTCTGTACGTAGCGCTTCCTGAACCCAGAACTCTGTACGTACCGCTTCCTGAACCCAGCACTCTGTACGTAGCATGCTCCTGAACCCGGCACTCTGTACGTAGCGCGCATCTGAACCCGGCACTCTGTACGTAGCACGCATCTGAACCCGGCACTCTGTACGTCTGTACGTAGCGTGCTCCTGAACCCAGCACTCTGTACGTAGCACTTCCTGAACCCAGCATTCTGTACGTAGCACTTCCTGAACCCAGCACTCTGTACGTAGCACTTCCTGAACCCAGCACTCTGTATGTAGCGCGCTCCTGAACCCAGCACTCTGTACGTAGCGCGCTCCTGAACCCAGCACTCTGTATGTAGCATGCTCCTGCACCCGGCACGTAGCGTGCTCCGGAACCCAGCAATCTGTACATAGCGTGCTCCTGAACACGGCACTCTGTACATAGCGTGCTCCTGAACACGGCACTCTGTACATAGCGCTTCCTGAACCCAGCACTCTGTACGTAGCACTTCCTGAACCCAGCAATCTGTATGTAGCGCTTCCTGAACCCAGCACTCTGTACGTAGCGCTTCCTGAACCCAGCACTCTGTACGTAGCGTGCTCCTGAACCCGGCACTCTGTACGTAGCATGCATCTGAACCCGGCACTCTGTACGTCTGTACGTAGCTTGCTCCTGAACCCAGCACTCTGTACGCAGCGTGCTCCTGAACCCAGCACTCTGTACGTAGCTTGCTCCTGAACCCAGCACTCTGTACGCAGCGTGCTCCTGAACCCGGCACCCTGTACGTAGCTTGCTCCTGAACCCAGCACTCTGTACGCAGCGTGCTCCTGAACCCAGCACTCTGTACGTAGCGTGCTCCTGAACCCGGCACTCTATACGTAGCGTGCTCCTGCACCCAGTACTCTATACGTAGCGTGCTCCTGCACCCGGCACTCTATACGTAGCGTGCTCCTGCACCCGGCACTCTGTACGTAGCTTGCTCCTGAACCCGGCATTCTGTACGTAGCGTGCTCCTGAACCTGGCACTCTGTACATAGCATGCTCCTGAACCTGGCACTCTGTATGTAGCCCACTCTTGAACCCGGCACTCTGTACATAGCGCGCTCCTGAACCCGGCACTCTACATAGCGCGCCCCTAGAGTGGATACATAGTCCTACAGATACAGCCGGCCCTTTGAGGGCAACCATACTGCTAAAGCGCCCCCCGATGAATTTGTGTTTGACACCCCTGCTGTAAAGCTATCGTTTGGATGTCTTAAACTGCCATTTTGTGCTGGATTATCATTTTTTCTTTTACGTTTAGTAGCCCTTTAACTAGAATAAACACTTTTCAAGTGTCAGAAGGCTAGGGAGTATCATCAGCTAAGCAAGCATCAAATAACCTAATAATTGCACCAAAAACCTTAGCCACACTGCTGCAAGCTCAATCTCAAAGCGGCGCTTAGCTGTTTTTTAATACGCCACCCAAACATAATACAACCTTATATATATGAACAATTCAAGTGGTGCCAGGTTTGAAAGCAAGCTTTTTTCTTAGCCTGGGAAAGCTGATTTTCTGAAGGAGCCCAGACAGTGATGACGGGGGAAGCCATGCCGAGATGTGGTTACACGGGCTTGGCAATTGCAGCCTTGATGAATTTTATTTTTTATGGAGCAACGTGAACCTCCCTTGATACCGACCACACAGCCTGAAAGGAGCACAGGGCAGAGGGAAAGGGAGAGGTGAGATGGGCTGTGAAGTGGAACCTGGAAGGGGGAGAGAGGCACACAGCAGCAACCAGCTGGGTTACTGCAATCTTTCCATCTCCCAGACTCCTAGGACCGCTTGGCAGTGACATGTATAAGAGTTGACCTCTGTTAAGAAAAATATATACTAATAACAAGAGATGCACACACAAGTCAATGGAAACCATTCCACTCGGATGCAACCTAACGTAGAGTTAAAATGGACTGATCATTAAAATTCACATTTCACATAAATTACGGTACATGGAAACATTATCAAATGACTTTATTATTTGAAGATATAAGGTTGCTTTTGTTGCCATATATAAAATCTGCTGTTCTGGATCACTCTAGTATGATCTAAAGCCTAGGGCAAATGATTACAGGGTCTCTGGTTAACTGGAGTACTGCGACTGATAAGTAGGCGTAACCCGAACTGGAATACATTTAGTTTGCTATAGCACTGCATATCATTTAGAATTGCTTTTTTTGTTTTTGTTAAAGTTTTCAGATTCACAGGTAAAAACTGTGAAGCGGTTACAAATGATAAAACATGATATTGACATTGCAATGTAAAGTAAACAAGTCTTCATAGAGTGTATAATAATGACTTCATAGGGGTCTAAACTGGTGAAGATTGGGGTGGTATATTTGGAGGACTCTATATGGGAATTACAGGTAAACCAGGCATGCCACCATGGCACCCAAACACCCCTTTTGGGAACTTACTGTGAGCGGGTGGGAGCTCTGAATACTGGTATTTGTTTTCCCATCTTTACTGATTTACTAAGAGGGTTAGTTGAGTCACTCCATGCCTTTGGAGTTTGTTTCATATCCAATTCCTCCTTGGGGGTGGACATCTAGGGACGACCCCTAGGCATCATGTCATATTACGGCAGCAGGTTTAAAGTCTTGTATAGGTCTAAGCTCTACTAGAACATTTAGAATTGTTTTTTTTTTTTTTTTTTTTTTGCATCAAAAGCTGTTTTCACCTTTTTTAAGCCCCTTATTTGAATCTCAATGCTGCCTCCATTTTCTTTCAACCATTTTTTCTCTACATGCACATCATTGCTCAGAACCAACTTTCTGATAGTTGTAATGGTGGACCACGTCTGTACCAGGGGTGCATTTAGCATGGTGGCAACACAGGACTACATAGGAGCACAAGTGGGAGACTTATCACTCTATAACAGCCAGTACCTGAACAAGGACCTTTATGGCAGGATCACCAGGTTTTATTAAAATAAAAATTGCAGACTAAAAATAATTAAAGAACTTTTAAAATAACATTAGCATGTTAAAGCTGATAGGAAATATATGGCCCCAGCAGAACTTTGCCGGGCATCACGATGCTTGTTAAGCCCCGTACACACGATCATCACAGTTCCTCCGATATTGACCGATCGGACATGCATGAAAAATGTTTTCGTACCAAACCAGATCGTACGATTTTCGTTTAATCAGTACAGCTGTTGTTCGAAAATGCAATACAAATGCATTACAACACGTGACATCACTCTCGAATTTTTATTCTGTCGTTACGAGAATTTTCGTGAATTTAGTAAACTCTTCAGGTTCGATCTGAGATTAGCGTGCAAAAACAAAAACAAAAAACGGACAATGATTCCTGCATGGCAAGCCCTACCTCGAAAATAAGCCCTAGTGTGTTTTTGGTTGCCAAATTAATATAAGACCCGGGCTTACTTTCGGGGAAACACGGTAGGTGTTCCTCGTTCCCATCTCAAAAAGTTGGGAGGTATGCAAACTGGTCTTTCCCCAGAGATATCTGACTTCCAGCATACAGATTGTTTTTTTTCCATGTGAGATTCCACCTCCTGCGCACAGATTGTTTTTTTTTTACTTCCAAGTGAGATCCCACCTCCGTCACACATACTGGTCTTTCCCCAGAGAGATCCTACTTCCAGCACACACATTGGTCATTTTTTCCACTCACCAGTTTCACCGGTGTACCCAGCTCAGGTACCTTAAACCTGTCCTGCCTCTAGAATATTTGATAATACCTCCATGGCAATTCTTCAGTCCACGTTATCCCCTCACCACCTAGTACCCAGCTCATTTAGGTTATGTGGACCACAGTAACACACTGCCTGCCACACCTACTGTCACAGAATTGCCTGCTTCAGCTTTAGCCAGCTGTTTCCTGGACACTAATTCTGACCTCTATTCTTCCACTTGAAGCGCCCCGTGTGAAGAGCTTGGCTGTCATGCTACTACTTTAGAATTAGTAGGTTTTTTGAATGGGTGCTTAAAGTGGAGTTCCACCCACTTTTACAACTCTTCAGCATCCCTCACTAAACTGTGCACTTGTAAACGAATTGGATATTTTAATTTTTTTTTCTCAGCACCTACTGTATATCTGCTGTATTCATTTTTCACTTCCTCCTCCCTGGCCGTGGCCCATCGCATCATTTCCTGTTTGCAATGCCTTCTGGGAAGGGACGGCAACTTCCTCTGACACTGCCGTTGCTATGGAAACCTGACCTGAAACCTATTAACTGCTTGTGCTGCACTGAGCATGTGCGAGATCTGCAAGGATGAGATCCAGGAAGAAATACAGTCTGGCTTCAGATGCCCACACTTAATATGGCCACGGCCTGCTGTAAGTTTATAAAATAACAAACTACTGCTATAAACTAACAAAACAGACCTTAGTTTACAGACTAACTTTACTAATGCAAAAAAACCCTTGTAAGCCTTGGTCTTTTGATACGCTGTGCATGTACTCCAGGCGAAGCTGAACAAAGATCCTTTACTGAGGTGGTTTGCAGAGAACAAAAAATTGTTTCAAAGACAACTTCACGCAGTTTCCTATACAAAGCTCTCTAGTTCCCCATTAAATGACTGTATTTAGGCAACTGTCCATACAGTAATTCTGGTAAGGCAAAAGTCCATTTAGTCAATAAATCCAAAAGAGGCGCGAGTCCTTTAGAGTTCATAATTTGGCAATAATCCATAAAGGCAGTAAGTCCTTTACTTTGCATTTGTAATTCCATAAGGGTCGGAGTCCCGAATGGATTCCCATTCGGGACTCCGAATGGGTTCCCATAAGGGTGTAAGTCATAAGGCCGGAGACCCGAATGGGCTCCCACCACCTACCCCAAGGGTGTGATCACTCCAGAAAAGTAACGGGCTACATTTTGGCAGTGTTTCCCCAGCACTCCTCTCTAGGTGCATGGAGTGAGCACCTTTTATATGGTTTGACCTGTAGGGGGCATTAACCTGGTAGAAAAGTGCGTGAAAGACGTTACTCCTTCCTGCCCAGTTACCCCTGGTCAACCCAGGGACACAGTGCAACATAAAGACATTGTAACATTTTCCCCCTGACTGGCTCAATTAACTTGAGGGCACGAGCACAGACAGAAAGAACAGGAACATGAGCAGAAAAGAACACATTAAACCCTTTGTAGGTACCTGCCTATAGGTGGCCTTGTCCAGGGACTGTGGCCTATGCTGACTCTCTCCATCCTTTCCAATGAGCTGGCAGGCCACCGCATACTGCACCTACGCTGCATGAACCCTAATGTAGAAGCCAACTATTAGCTGCAGGCCTGGAAGAAATTGGCTTCTCCAATCGCCATTCATGCTCTCATGCAGGCATCATGGCACAACCGCCTTTATCAGGATTCAAAAATAACGTAGATGGATATTAGCATTTCTTCTTTCGGTTCAGTCCATTAAGGTGTTTTTATTGGCTCCTTAAAGTGCCCCTAACTTCTTACTGGCAATAACTGTGCGGTTCTATGATATGTTAATATAGGTCCAGGAGATGCAATTAGCGGACCTCCAGCTGTTGCAGAACTACAATTCCCATGAGGCATAGCAAGACTCTGACAGCCACAAGCATGACACCTAAAGGCAGAGGCATGATGGGACTTGTAGTTTTGCAACAGCTGGAGGTCCGCTAATTGCATATCCCTGATATAGGAGAACAGGAAAGGAGCCACGGGAGGCAAAGGCAAAATACTGATTTACTGACATCCATACCGGTGCAATACATATGTTTATGAAATAAATATTTCCATACAAATTTGAAAGAAATGCTGTAAAAACAACCCTTACATCTTGATTGACAAGACATCAGTGCCTTGTAAGGGAAGGTGCATATTGTCACTAGAAATCAAGACTGAGAATCCCTTTTCTGCTCTACAGACACAACGTTTAAGGGATATTACTCAAAGGATATTATATCAGAGTTTCAGGGATAGCATACATCACACCAATTATGTTTTGCATTGCTTTAACAGAGTCGCAGCGGAACCAGGTTTGAAGGAGACAAAAGCTGCCCAAAGCACATTATCCAATCTGCCCAGCATATGCAACAATCAGTCTAATAGTTCCTTCCCATTCAAACCAATGTTAGTAAAATAGAATAGTACTTAGGAGACTGTTGGGAGAATGGGGGGGAGATGTCAGCATACACTCCATGCTAAGTACTGTATCTGTCTCCTGGGCAAACCAGGCTGGTCACAGTGCTTTAAATCTGATCTCTAGGGAAACAAATTACAGATCTAAAATCCTAAAAAGGAATAGTTTTTTTTTTTTTTTTTTTAAATGTGTTTCTGTTCCTCCAGTCCTGCAATTTACCCAGCTCTGAAACACAGTACAGCCGGGTGGATGACACCACTTACAGTTCATGAATAGAGACGTGTCGTCTCCCCCTGCCAGCTTGCTGAATGGAAAGTGAAATAGCAGCAGAAAACTGATGAGATCCTCCATCTGCTCACTCTACTCTCTCCTCTATCAGCATGCTGTTTGTCAGCACATTTGCATGCAGTACACCCAATTGGTTTGTCCTTCTCTTAGTCTGAGTGCTGCTGTATAGGCGATTGCAACAGATCTACTATGAGGCAACCTAGACAGGAGCCATGTTGATGTCTAGTGGCTCAAAACCCTCCAGGGGGATAGTGCAATTGCCCAAAGCTGTGCCTATCATTTCACATGGAAGGATATACTTGTAGGCAATGGGTGTCTAGGTCATGCCAGTACATACTGTACAATACAAATTGTTGTATTGGTGTAAAGTTGGTGAGGAAAGGGTTTCTGGTATACAATTTTTTCGGGTTTCCAGTTATATACCTTTTAAGGAGAAGGTTATATTTATTTTGGGTTATATTAAATTATATTGAAATAAATCCCAAGTTTGTTATTTATTTTGGGGGGTATTGGCTTCTACCTCTGACCACCAGTTAAGGGGGGATGGACATTACTAGCACTAACCCCCAATTTAGAAAGGGCTTTAATACTACTGCTGTTGACTACCAGTGAATGGGGGGTTATTTTTGCTCCCACTGAGTGACTGAAGGGATACTTATTATCAGTATCAGCCAAAGGGGATGGCGAAGGCCAAAGTTGCTACCTTGTCTAGGAACCCATTGTGCATTAAAGTAGAGCGAAAAAAAAAAAAAAAACTTTTTTCACTTTGGATAAAGTTGGTTGTACATGCATCAAAAAATGAATAATTTAGTTTTTGATCGATCTCTTCTGATTGAAAGCTATAGGAAATGCCTGAGTGCTTTCACACTGGAGCGGTGCACTTGCAGGACATTAGAAAAAGTCCCGCAAGCAGCATCTTTGGAGCGGTGAATACACCGCTCCTCCACCGCCCCTGCCCACTGAAATGAATTGGCACCGCTGCCGAAGTGCCTGCAAAGTACTTCGGCAGCGGCGCTTTGCGGGCGCATTTAACCCTTTCTTCGGCCACTAGCGGGGGTTAAAAGCGCCCCGCTAGCGGCCAAAAGGCGCAGCTAAAACAACGGTGAAGGCGCTGCTAAAAATAGCAGTGCTTTACCGCTAATGCAGAACGGTGCCAGTGTGAAAGGGGTCTAACCCATATCAGGTACAATCTGTGTCCCGTTGGAGAGCTTCCCCATTCATTTCCTGTCCCAAAGCCAAAACAGGAAGTAATGGGAGATCCCTCCAAAGTAAGAGCAATCCCCCATTGGAACATTTCCCCTCTCTTCCTGTTCCAGTGACAACCCAAAATTTGGAATTTTCTTTTTTTTTTTTTTTACACTTTCTGTGATAAGTGTAAACATACCTCCCAAAATTTTGAGATGGGAATGAAGGACACCTACTAGCAAATGTATGTAGGCATAGGACACGCTCCCTTTAAGGAGAATTAAGCATAAAAAAAAGGTTAATTAAATCAACAAGGGACTTTTTTTACCACTATTTATTTATTTATTTATTTCAGGTACTTATATAGCGCCGTCAATTTACGCAGCGCTTTACATATACATTGTACATTCACATCAGTCCCTACCCTCAATGGGCTTACAATCTAAGGTCCCTAATTCACATTCATACATACTAGGGACAATTTAGACAGGATCCAATTAACCTACCAGCATGTCTTTGGAGTGTGGGAGGAAACCGGAGTACCCGGAGGAAACCCACGCAGGCACAGGGAGAACATGCAAACTCCAAGCAGGTAGTGTCGTGGTTGGGATTCGAACCAGTGACCCTTCTTACCGCTAGGCGAGAGTGCTATCCACTACACCACTGTACCACTACTATTCCTTTATATTGGCTTTTAAAATTTACAAATGCAGCAATTTATAATTTGGATGAAAGGTTTAGCACGGGAAACACTTTTTGAAAGATAAAAAGTGCATTTTATATGCAACTATATGGATCAGACCAAAATGAGGGACAATGAGGAGGAAAGAGGGACAGAGGGACATTGCTTCAAATCAGGGACAGTCCCTCGAAATCAGGGACAGTTGGGAGCTATGGTGTAAACAGGACTAATAGAGAGGGTGAATCTCCCTAACGGGAGGACAGGCCTGACTGATGATCTAAGCCTTCTCCACTCTAAAACTTTAGCCTTTAGTTATACTTTAATTTGTATCAGAGGCGAGAACTAATGAAGATCAGATCCTTACTCTGGATGTAATGATTTATTATTGATCACCTAGCTGTCTTCATTTGTGCCTTTTATATCTGCCCGGAGACTCGCTCTAACAAAATTAGACGGCATCTAAGAACCAAAAGAGGACCTATCACGGTTGCTTTAATGCACAGCGTTGAGGGCTATAAAGAAAGGCTAGTGATTCTAATGTACTCCGCAGCCCTGGGTCACAAGTCTCGACTCATTTCAGTGTCCCTTAGCAGTACATGGAAGAGAGTGCTAGATCAGAGTAGCCTGCAGCCCCATCAAGGCCGGCTTCAGAAAGCAGCACGTTTTGGAACTTGTCAGGATGGATGATCTAAATTAGGAATCAAAACATTCGGTGCTGAGTTGCAAAAAGAGAGAAATCAAAGTGAGTCCTTGTTACCGGCGGAGTCAGCAGTCTTAATGCAGAGGCTCCAGTGGGCAGCTCTCCTGACATACCATCTCTTGTCTGGGGCTGCTCACAGAGCACTACTGAACAGCAGCACAAACAACCAGTAAACCTTCGACTTTGGCTTGGGGGTTTGATTTAGTAAATGCTGCTAGGGATAAGACCAAGTTTATGTTTTTACAAATGATGCATTTGAAAAAAAAATGCTTGTTATTTATTTTGATTGTTTCTTAGAAAGATATTTTTGCAAGCTTTTGTACTTAAATGGTGCGTCCTTTCTGCGTTTCATAATTTGCTCAGTTGCCCATCCAACTAGGCTACTATCTTTTTTTTCATAGACTGGATGTACAATAAGGGTTTTTGATGCTTTGCATAAATGTGTACTAAGGTGAGACTAGGTGGCAGTGCTGGGACAAGGGGTGGGCAAAAAGGGGCGGTTGCCCTGGGCACTGTCCATGTGGGGGGGGGGGGGGGCATCTTGAGGAGATGTGGGGGGTTTATTTGTGTTGGGAGGGGAAATTTAGAGGGTGGCAAGGGATAAGAATTGCACTAGGAGGGAAATTAGGGGCATGTGCTAGAAATGGTGATTTGGGGGGGATTTGTCTTGGGAGGAGGGATGGGGAAAGAGGATTTGTGTTAGCAATGGGGATTTAGGGGGTTTGTGCTAGAAGAGGTGAAATGGTAGAGGTGTGTTAGGAGGGGAAATTTATTTTGGGGGGATTTGTGCCAGTAGGGATGATTGGGGGGGGATTTATGCTGGGAGGAGAAATTGGGGGGGGGGATTTGTGCAAGGAGGGGGGATTGGGGGGAGAATTTGTGCTGGGAAGAGAAATTCGGAGTGGGGAGGAGGATTTGTGCTAGGAGGGGTGACTTTTTTGGGGGTGGGGGGGGATTTGGAGAAAGAGAGGATTTGAACTTGAAGGTGGGATGGGGGGGCAAAGACTTGTGCTGGCATGGGGGATTTCAGCAGGGGGGCAGATTTGTACTGGGAGGAGGGGAAATTTATGCTTAGGGAGCAAGCATGCAGATTAGTGCTCGATTTTCTTTGGGGGGGGGGTTTGCTGACACATAATGCTCATACATTGTGGGGGGAGCAGTTTGGTATGTTTGCCCTGGGCTCTAGATGACCATGTCCCGACACTCCTAGGCGGACTAAGACACTGGAGATAGTTTACAATAGTGGTAAATAACATTTACTGGAGCTTGCAGTTCAGGACAAATCCAGGCAGAAAGGTTTGGAGGTTCTGGTCATAGATAAAAGGGCTGTATCTAAAGTAATGCAAAAGTGGGCATAACTTGTTTATTAATTTACATAGATCATTCAAATTTCACATGTCGGTAGAGTAACTCTTCAGCTTGCCATGGATGGTGCGAGTTTTTTTTTTTTTCATTCCATCTATGCACGGCTTTTCTCTATACCAAGGGTCTCCAAACTTTCTAAACAAATGGCCAATTTACTGCCTTTTAGACTTTAGAGAGGGCTGGACTGTGGCCAGTGGGAGTAGAAAATGGTATCAGTGGAAAGAATAGTGCGCCATCAAAGGTGTTAGTGAAAGAATAGCGCCTCATCATTGGTGCCAGTGAGAGGAATAGTGCCTTGTGTCAGTGCGGGAAATAGCATTCCAAGAGCTGGATAAAGGCAAGAAAAGGACTGCATTTGGCCAGAGGGTCAGTTTGGAGACCACTGCTCTATGGTAACTCATCTTCTTCTTTTTCAGTGCACGCAAATAACAGATAATGGAAGTAATGTACCATCCTTGAGTTCTTAATGAAGCAGGAGTGCAGGCTGTCCAACATCCACAGAAGGCTGCAGTATATTTATGGGGATGACAGGATTGACAAGAGTCACCAATGACAAGAGATTGCTCTTGCCAATAGTGTCATCTCTGTAAACATTCTGTAGCCTTCTGTGGATGTCAATCAGCCTGCACTCCTCCTTCAAGAACTCAGTGATAGCACAACACTTCTACATGGAATCCATTAATTACCTGCAATGAAAAGAAGATGTAGAAAAGTTACTATAGTGGAAGAGTTACTCTACCAACACGTAAAATGTGACTACTTACTGCAGTGCTTTACCAAAGACTCAGTCCACCTTCAGAGGTAGACCAGAAGACTCCCTGGAATTCCAGGGTGCAACATTCCATGGCACACACTGATGTACCACAGTAACACTTCTCCTGCACCTCAATACTACCAAAAAAAAAAAAAAAAAGACTGGGAGTGATCCTCCTTCTCATCCTTTCACCCCAGGGGAGCACTTGAAATAATATGTAGGTCTTGGGGAACATCTGCTAAAACCAGTTCATAGAGCGTCAATCTATGATAGGACAAAAATCCTCCTTACATTGATGGTCAACCGGAAAAAAAGCTCATTGTACAGTGGTGGTCGGAATGCCACCTTTACGGATAATTAAAAGATCATTGGTGTCAAGCCAGTGAGTGGCAGTGGCCCCAGAACTATGAAGGCACCATCAGATGGGAGGTCAATAGAGCCAGACCTCAAGGAACCCCAAGCAAACTCAGGATGAACCTTAGAGTTCCACAGTACCCTGGATGAGAATGGCTGCTCTAAAGACTGGGCATTGGTACTCCCACCACCATGGTAGGGTTGCTTTGACAGGCCCCTGCCTGTTACTTTGCAACAAGCAGCACTACCCATGGCAAGGTAGAAGCAGAGAGGGAAGCAGTTAGCAAGCTGTGCTGAAACAAGGTAGGGATAGTAAACACTTTATTGCATTAGATTAAGTTGAATACTTTTCGTAGAATGTTTGGATTGCATATTTTGCCTGTACAATGCATAACAGTGGTAACATTTACTAGACTTCCTGCAGTTACACCTACATCTGCTCCACTTCTCTTTCCGACTGAAAGAAGCTGCAAGATACCATTAAATATATTCAAGTTGATATAAATTTGCATATTACTGTAACATCTACAGCCTGAAAACTGCTTGCGATAACGTACAGCGACTTCCCTGGAAGGTCTAGTGTGCGTTCAGACAGTATGTAAGCGCATTCCATCTTATTTACACCTTCCCACCCCTTATAACGGCATACATGCAACCTCACCACAAAACACACGCAGTCCTCCTTACCACAAAACACAAACACATAGCCCACATCACCGCAAAACACAGGAGGGAATACTCGATATCCAGCCTGGAAACGAGATCTAGAGGCTCTGACCTCAGGCACCCTGAAGGAATGAGCCTGAGAAGGTTTGGATAAACACAGCCACCTATATAATACTTCTCCATGTTTCCAAAACTCGATTGAGTGATTCAGACTCCAGCTCCAACTACAGCTGCCTCTTAAAAAAAAAAATAATAATTACCAGTTTCTACTTAGCGGGAATGCCTTAATATCTCTGAGTCACATTTTTGTGGTGGAATCATACTTAAGAGCCAAAGAAAGACAGAGGTAGAGCATGCAGTTTTAAGTAAACTTCATATAAATCAAAAATATGTGTGTCTGATTGACCTCATAACGTAGGCAGAAGCTTACTAAACCGGCCTATGCAAAATACAGACACAGACCCTCGATGCAAATTATATAGAAGGTAATGTGTCGTGGCAACACAAAGCAAGCCCCATTTGATTATTAGTATGTCATTACCCAGAATCCACGTCTGCAGTATTAGACTCAAAGGAGCCTATTCATCACAAGCACACATTTACTGCAATCTTGCTGGTGGACTGTGATATTTCATGCAGATTATCAGTATCTTGAGCCATAATTGCTCTAATCAGATGAATAAATACCAAGTTATTTTTGCCAAGCCTGTCTTAAAAGTCATCCAAACATTGCTGAGCAGCACCGCTCTGTCTGCACACCCTGCATATCAGCTAAGTACAATAAATCTCTCAGTTTTAAAATGCCCAGAGACAACCCAGGGGATAGTAGAATCTAAACAGACAATAATTTATTTATTACAGGTACTTATATGGCACCGACAATTTACGCAGCACTTTTATATATATATATATATATATATATATATATATATATTGTAGATTCACACCAATTCCTGCCCTCAAGAAGTTTACAATCTAAGGGCCCTAACTCAGGTACAGGGAGAACATTCAAACTCTGGGAAGGTGGGCAGGAGGGGCGGTTGCCCTGGGCGCAATGGTTTATTGCAGAGATGGGAGCACCCTGACCCTAACCTTCAGGGAAGGGGGGCGGGGGGCACAGTTTGGCATCTTTGCCCCGGGTGCTGGATGACCTTGTTTCGGCACTGGTGCCGTACTTGGGAATTGAACCAATTACCCTAGTGAAGCCAGACAAAAGTGCTTAACACTTAGCTCCTGGGCTCAAAACGTAAAATTTTGCTATGTTTAGGTATCATCAGGAAATGCTAAAGAAGTCTCGCCAAAGTTTTTCTTAATCACTCCTCTCCCCCCCAGGAGACAACGTGCATGTAGTACTTTGTCCCATCTTCCTAGGTGGCATGGATCCTGAGCTAGCATTGTCAACAACGTACCCCCTTTTCCCAACTGCTGTTCGACCACACTACTCACAAGAAGACTAACATATAATTAGATCTGAGTGACAGTGATTTTCTCAGGCAAAAGGCATGCGTCACAGATTGCTGTCACTACTCTATGCAAGGGGAATGACAGGAATAAGAGGAGAACAAGACTGGCAGTGAGGAATGACTGTAGAAGGCTAGGTGGCTGAATACAGATGGTTACATACATGGTTACTTAGTAGGTGAGGTTGAAAAAAGACCATCAAGTCCAACCTATGTGTGTGATTATATGTCAGTATTACATTGTATATCTCTGTATGTTGCGGTCATTCAGGTGTTTATCTAATAGTTTTTTGAAACTATCGATGCCCCCCGCTGAGACCACAGCCTGTGGAAGGGAATTCCACATCCTTGCTGCTCTTACAGTAAAGAACCCTCTACGTAGTTTAAGGTTAAACCTCTTTTCTTCTAATTTTAATGAGTGGCCACGTGTCTTGTTAAACTTCCTTCCGTGAAAAAGTTTGATCCCTATTGTGGGGTCACCAGTATTGTATTTGTAAATTGAAATCATATCCCCTCTCAAGCGTCTCTTCTCCAGAGAGAATAAGTTCAGTGCTTGCAACCTTTCTTCATAACTAATGTCCTCCAGACCCTTTATTAACTTTGTTGCCCTTCTTTCTAGTCGCTCCATTTTCAGTACATCCTTCCTGAGGACTGGTGCCCAGAACTGGACAGCATACTCCAGGTGCGGCCAGACCAGAGTCTTGTAGAGCAGGAGAATTATCGTTTTATCTCTGGAGTTAATCCCTTTTTTAATGCATGCCAATATTCTGTTTGCTTTGTTAGCAGCAGCTTGGCATTGCATGCCATTGCTGAGCCTATCATCTACTAGGACCCCCAGGTCCTTTTCCATCCTAGATTCCCCCAGAGGTTCTCCCCCCAGTGTATAGATTGCATTTATATTTTTGCCACCCAAATGCATTATTTTACATTTTTCTACATTGAACCTCATTTGCCATGTAGTTGCCCACCCCATTAATTTGTTCAGATCTTCTTGCAAGGTTTCCACATCCTGTGGAGAAGTTATTACCCTGCTTAGTTTAGTATCGTCCGCAAATACAGAGATTGAACTGTTTACCCCATCCTCCAGGTCGTTTATGAACAAATTAAATAGGATTGGTCCCAGCACAGAACCCTGGGGGACCCCACTACCCACCTCTGACCATTCCAAGTACTCCCCATTTATCACCACCCTCTGAACTCGCCCTTGTAGCCAGTTTTCAATCCATGTACTCACCCTATGGTCCAAGCCAACGCACCTTATTTTGTACAGTAAATGTTTATGGGGAACTGTGTCAAATGATTTTGCAAAATCCAGATACCCCACGTCTACGGGCCTTCCTTTATCTAGATGGCAACTCACCTCCTCATAGAAGGTTGGTTTGGCAAGAACGATTCTTCATGAATCTTCATGAATCCATGCTGATTACTGCTAATGATACCGATTTCATTACTAAAATCTTGTATACGGTGGGAGAGAAGACGAGAGGAGGGGAATGAGACTCTCAGCAGATAGTGGACCAAAGGAATGACAGCAAGATGGTATAGCAAAGGGAGCAGTAGCTACTGGGCTTTGCTGGAATCCCCCATAGGTGCGCCCACAAATCGGGCTTCATGCAGGGGTGTAGCTTACAGCCAAAAATACAAGACATAAATACCGTAAGTGCTTTTCTGCCAAATGGTTCTGCATATCGTTTCTGAAGTGCTGGTTACTTTTTACATTAACCATAACTCAATTCTTCTTTAATTGTGCCTAAGCAATACTCTGAAAACTATACATTTTGCCTTGAATTCATTGCACCTCCTGGTGTGAGACTTCCTAGGCACTGCTATGGCTTGATCCTCATAGCTGTTTATCTGCTGTGTGAGAGGTACTCCTATCTGTGTTCGCTGGTCTCCTGAGATTTGAATAGAGATCTGGTAATGCCATTACTGTGCTGCTTGCTGAAGAGGAATCTGCACAGCACGCATCTCCCTGCTTCTGCTTCATCCATTCTGTGCTTTGTGAACCTTTCCTTCTGCTTCTTGAATATTCCCCCCTCCAGTTATTAGATCACCATTTATTAGGGGGCAGCTCTGACAGGAGAAAGCAAAGCACTATCCCTCTATTTAGATGGCTGCCTGCATAGAACAAGGCATGGTAAGTCAGTAATGGGGAAAAGATCGCCCAGAGACAACCTACAGGCAATACTGGTGATTCGTCCTATGCCCCCTGCCTGACTTTTTTAGGCACAACTTCCACAGTTCAGGTGTTCTTTAGGCACGGCTATTATGGACGTTCTTTAAAATAATTCAGTTAACAGTATCAACTTCTGCACTGAAAAGAATTACTACGCCAACAAAAAAAACTGACAGCAGCAGTGCTCACTTTCTATTTTCTGTCAAGATTATTGATCCAGGAACATCTTGGTTTCCCTATAAAATATCATTAAAAGCTGGAAACAAGGGCAGTAAGGTCTATGACAAGACGGTAGTGGAAAGCATAATGATGGATTGCAGCTGCTTGGCACGTGAGCTTTGCAATTTCCACTACATTCCCTTTAAGCAAGAACGCAGCTTATAGTGTATGAAGTCCTGAATTTTCATGTGGCTCAGCAGGTGGTGTTCCCGAATCATGAAATTACACTAACAAGACAACAGGATTTACATTTGTAAAAAAAAAACAAGACATCAGGATTTACATTTGTAAAAAAAAAAACAAGACAACAGAATGGCCTTACTGAAAATCAGAAGCTCTGGGCTAATGCTGTATGAATATCATGGCTAAAGCTGGTCATACATTATACAATTTTCTTATTCAATTTCCTTTAGATTTACCTTCAACTAGGTAGTGCAAGGGCATGCCTGATTGCATGCAAATTGAAAGGTTCAGGTTTGACCTCATATTATATGGTTTTGGTTTTGTATATTGTATGGCCAGCAATATTAAGGGTATTTTTTTTTTTATAACAAACATGTTATACTTACCTGCTCTGTGTAATAATTTTGCACAGAGAAGCCACGATCCTTCTCCTCTTGGGTCCCCCGCCGGCACTCCTGTCCCCTTTTTCTCCAAGTGCCTGCTCGCTCCCGAAGCCCTGCTCTTTGTGTCCATAAGAGACACAGAATGGGGTTTGGCCCTGCCCCTGCTCCCTCCTGACTGGTTGTGGGCTGTGATTGACAGCAGCGGGAGCCAATGGCTGCCACTGCTGTCTGTCAGCCAATCAGGAGGCAGAGACCCAGCAGAGCAGCCACTATCATGCACATCGCTGGATATGGCTTGGGCAAGTATTAGGGGGAGCTGCATGCTGAAGGTTTTTTATGTTCATGTATAGAATGCAGAAAGGTAAATACCTATTAACCACTTCAGCCCCGGAAGGATTTACCCCTTCTGGACCAGGCCATTTTTTGCAATACGGCACTGCGTTGATTTAAATGACAATTGCGTGGTTGTGCGATGCTGTACCCAAACAAATTGATGTCCTTTTTTCCCCCACAAATAGAGCTTTCTTTTGGTGGTATTTGATCACCTCTGCGGTTTTTATTTTTTGCGCTATAAACAAAAAAAGAGCGACAATTTTGAAAAAAAAAGATTTTTTTTTTACTTTCTGCTATAATACATATCCAAAAAAATATATAAAAAATCAAATTTCTTAATCAGTTTAGGCCAATATGTATTCTGCTACATATTTTTGGTAACAAAAATTTGCAATAAGTGTATATTGATTGGTTTGCGCAAAAGATAAAACATTACAATCTATGGGAAAGATTTAGGGACTTTTTTTATTATTGTTTTTGCTGGTGGCGATCTGTGATTTTTTGCGGGATTGCGTCATTGCGGCAGACAAATCTGACCCTAAGGGACACTTTTTGGGGACCAGTGACACCAAAACAGTGATCAGTGCTATAAAAATGCACTGAACACTGTATAAATGTCACTGGCAGGGAAGGGGTTAACACTAGTGGTGATCAAGGGGTTAATGGTGTTCCCTGGGAGGTGTTTCTAACTGTATAGGCGATGCGCTGCCTGGGAGAAGAGAGAGATCGCTGTGCCTTATGACAGTGTCATAATAACTTAAAGTGACACTAAAGGTTAATTATTTTGTTTTAAAATAACAAACATATCATACTTACCTCCACTGTGCAGCTCGTTTTGCACAGAGTGGCCCGGATCCTGCTCTTCTGGGGTCCCTCGGCGGCTCTCTCGGCTCCTCCCCGCATCAGATAACCCCCTAGGAGAAGCGCTCTCCCGGGGGGTTACCTTGCGGGCACGTTCCCGAGTCCAGCATTTGGCGTCCATAGACGCCGAATGCAGGATTTGGACCCGCCCCCCCGTGGCTGCGTCATTGGATTTGATTGACAGCAGCGGGAGCCAATGGCTACACTGCTACCAATCTATCCAATCAACAGCCGAGAACCCCCTAGCAGAGAGACAGCGCGTCCCCGTAGGACAAGTTTGAGGGTTCAGGTAAGTAAAACAGGGGGGCCGGTCACTGCCAGGTGTTTTTTCACCTTAATGCATACGATGCATTAAGGTGAAAAAACACGAACCTTTACAACCCCTTTAAAAAGGAAACTATGCTGATCTGGGGTCAATTTTATTTTTAGTTTATTGTCTATTTTTAAAGTTGACAAGTTTATATATATTTTTTGTGTTCATATTTATTTTTTCGAACTGTATATTTAATATATACGTATAAACAATTGTTTCCCTTATGTAAAATATATTTACACACGCACACATTTCAGTTTAAGTTATTGAGGTCTGTAGGCTTTTTTTTTTTTTTAGAAGGCTGTAAAGAGGGAAATGAAAACACAAAAATAAGTATCTACCTGCTGTATTATAAAAAAAAATAGTAAACATCAATATATAATAATAATAAGCCAACTAGGGGAAAAAAATAGAAAATATCTGAAAAATGTTCATTCTTTGGATCCTGACCGTACTTAAAAAAGAAACCACGTACAAGATGAGTGTGAAATGAATTTTCTACAATGTATATAATATATATAAACATTTGAGCATACGAAAAAACTGAGGCTGAGCTATTTGTCTAACGATCCATGTGCAGATATTTACTCGGTCTTGTCACTTTTCTGATAATAATTCAGCTTGGCTCTCTATGTGGCTCTCCCCTGTCCCTGGTCTCTCCCCCACTGCTGTTTGACTTGGCACCAGAAGCCAGAATAATTTGTTTCCATTGCAGTGAAGCCCTAATTACCTGGAATAAACTTTTTACACTAAGTGTGTTTGTTTAACAAACTGGCCCTTTCAGAGCCCTAGCGAGGGCTGATTGATGAGAGCTCGATCGGCTGTGGGTCTCAGCCGCCTGCCGTGTCTTGTGGCATTAAAGGAGTAGTGTCTGCAGCTGAAAAGGCCTCTCTCTGTCCTACTGTAATCGCATATGACACCTCCAATGTTTGGCTGGGGTGGCGGGGGGGGTGCACTAGGGTTTTAGCTAGGACGCTGCTCACAAATATTTATGCTTTTAATTTAGGCTTCTTTTTTTGGAGAGCTAATTTTATACAGAACGGTTCTAGCTCGGGGCGAAAAGAAATCACGACAAGGCCTTCTCTGACACCCCCGCAGCCTTAGCGGCTGGCTAGAATGGTTACACATTAAGCTACACTTGTCTACGAACAGAGGTGGCAGCTATTTTATCATCTGAGCCAATCGATATATCAATATATAATGGAAACCTGTCCTGGTAGCCGTCACTGAAAATACCTTTTGCTTGGCTTTCATGTTGGTCCAATGACTTTTTAACTACTTTTGGAGTCACTCGAAATAAAAATGCAGGTCAGGAATTCTGACGACGCTTTTACTTCACTTGCTGCATGCTTGCTCCAGGTTAGTGCCTCAATGACTGACAATCATTTGATCCCTAGGACAGCCAGACAACTTTCATTTTTTAGAAGCAGGCCATGCAGTGATAGCTATTGAGTTTCTTTCAGCCCAGGTTTCCTTTGAAGCTGAGTCCCAGAAAACTCAAATTTATATTCAAAGGACATAAACTAGGGTTGTCCCGATACCACTTTTTTAGGACCGAGTACAAGTACCGATACTTTTTTTCAAGTACTCGCCGATACTGATTACCGATACTTTTTTTTTAATGTCACGTGACAGTGGTTTTTTTTTTTTTTTTTTTTAGGGGGGGAGGGGAGTGAACGGTGTGTGTGTGTGTTTTTTGTTTTTTTTTTCATTTACATTTATTATTTTTTACAATTTAATTTTTTTTTATTCTTTATTGCACTATGTGTGTGTGTTTTTTTTTAATCAGCCCTGTTGGGGGGCTTTGGTGAGATATCAGGGGTCTTGAGATTCCCCAGTCCCTTTCTCTGCAGCCTCAGCTGCACTGAGAATGAATGGAGAGAAGACAGCGGCTCCTCTCCATTCATAAACTGACACATTGTAATCACAGGTGATTACAATGTTTCAGTTATGTGAATAGACAGAGACAGCAGAACGGAGGGGACAGAGGAAGAGAGAGGGGGACAGCGGAAAGCCAGAACAGATGGGGACAGCGGAGGGTGACAGAGCAACGGAGGGGGACAGAGCAAAGAAGGAGGACAGCGGAGGGGGTCAGAGGAACAGAGGGGGACAGAGCAACGGAGCAGGACAGCGGAGGGGGACAGAGGAACGGAGGGGGACAGAGCAAAGAAGGAGGACAGCGAAGGGGGTCAGAGGAACGGAGGGGGACAAAGCAACGGAGCAGGACAGCGGAGGGGGACAGAGGAACGGAGGGGGACTAAGGGGGATGAGGTGATAGTCAGCGGTGATCGTGTGTGGGGGAGTTACAAGCACCGATCACTGCTGTATGTCACTAAAGCAGCTGAAAGCCGTGGGGGGGGAAGCTTGTAACTCCCCCACGCGCCGATCACTGCTGACTATCAAGGTATCGGGGGAAGCATCGGGAGCATTTGCCCGAGTACAAGTACTTGGGCAAATGCTCGGTATCGGTGCCGATACCGATACTAGTATCGGGACAACCCTAACATAAACCATACCTCCCAACTTTTTGAGATGGGAATGAGGGACACCTATCAGCAAAAGTATGTAGGCATAGGACACACCCCCTGCCACGCCCCCTTAAAGGAGAATTGTACAAAAAAAAAACAAGATTGGTTAAACCCACAAGTGCTTTTTTACCACTACAATTCCTTTATATTGGCTTTTGGAATTTACAAATTCATCAATTTAGAGATCAGATGAAAGGTTTAGCGCTGGAAAACACTTTTTGATAGATAAAAAGTGCATTTTATATACATCTATATAGATCAGACCAAAATGAGGGACAAATGAGGGGGAAAGAGGGACAGAGGGACATTGCTCCAAATCAGGGACAGTCCCTCGAAATCGGGGACAGTTGGGAGCGATGCATAAATCCATTTTATGTGCACTAAATGCATTTGCAAAGCCAGATATTACCTTGTAAAAATTGCAGTGGCATCACCACCGTGATGTACATGGTCTGTGCAGAAAGCAGAGCTGAAGGTGGGGCTCAGCAGCTCCACCTACTGCAGACTGCCTGCTGAGAACTACAGCAGAGGGTGGAGAAAGGACCAGTCACCCTGCACATGTAGAGGGAGCAGCAGTGAGCGGTCTTTATTGCAGGAGGTTCCTGCACACGTAAAGTCTCAGTGAATCTCTTCACAGATCTGGAAGAAATACACAAAGCACACAAAGATTTAAGGAATAATACCCATGCCTCTTGTATTTAGACAATATCTGCTTGTCTCAGAGTTCAGCTTTAAGCAAAATACCTTCTGTTTCAGTATTGCCACCATGAAACGGAGGTTCAGGTATATGAAATGCTTTTACTCAACCCTAGAATAAATGAGCAGTTAACCCTTGCAGTTGGGGTTGCCACCTGTTCGGGATTTACCTGGACAATCCAGGTTTTGAATCATGTGTCCGGGTTTCAGTCTGCCTGAAACATGGACACATTAGTCAGACCGGGCAGTGGCTCCCTACGCTCCAGGGGGCCTGTCCTGCCTCCCTGTCACACCTGGATAGGCGGTGGGGGCATTACTATTCTTCTTGGGGCACCAACCAAAGGTGTTTTACAATGCTATAGTGTATACTAGATACTAGTGCTTGTATCATCCGCAAAAGATGATTGGGGCATCTACATTAGGGTTAGAGGGGCGCAGTTTTGCATCTTCACCTTGGCCACTGGATGACCTTGTCCCAGCACTGCCTTCTAATTCCTGGTATGAGGGGGCATGCAACCCTCACCACCTAATTCCAGGATGCACAGTTGGGGCCCACCTGGGCAATCCCCAGTCCCGAACATTGTCATGTGGGAAAGGAGAGCCACTCATTAACCCTGTGAAAGCTCCAACACTGTCCACGAAGGAGCTTACACAAGGGTAAGATGAAGGAACTAAGTGGTGGGGGGTGCAAGTATCAGTGGCTATATGGGGATGGGGGGAGGCTTTCAAGAGAACCTGTCATTTTTCTCTGACTAGGCACAGTGACAGATTTCCTTTAATCCAGTCTTTAGAGAGTGAATTCACTGCACACTGAGAGATGAAGACCTTCTACTGTCCATGGTACTGACAGAGTCAGTGGGATGCAGAGGAGGGAACAATAGCTTATCTTTCACAAGCAGACTCAGATGAACAGCCGGATACATTGTGTTTTGTTAAAGATCCTGCAGTCAGGGAAGGAAAGATTGTAGTTCATGTTATATAATCTTGGTGCAGTTACATTGTTTATAATTCTAAGTAGTCATTTTTAAAACAGAAGGGCAATGTAATTATGTGAATGGAGAGAGTAACGCTGGCCGTGTACATTATACATGGACCGAAATTAGATTGGATCAGAACCAGAATTAATGGCACCCCTGCACATCTCTTACGGAGCAGTGAGTTTCAGGGTGGGTCAGGCGATTATGCAAATGCCCCCATCCCACACATACAGTGGGGAAAATAATTATTTGATCCCCTGCAGATTTTGTAAGTTTGCCCACTTACAAAGAAATTAAGGGTCCATATTTTTTCTCATAGGTGTTTTTTAAATGATAGAGACAGAAAATCAACCAAATATCCAGAAAAAACACATGACACAAATATTATGAATTGAGTTGCAGTTCAGTGAAAAAAATAAATATTTGACCCCACGCAAAACATGACTTAGTACTTGGTGGAGAAACCCTTGTTGGCAAGCACAGAGGTAAGATGTTTCTTATAGTTGGTTACCAGGTTTGCACACATCTCAGGAGGGATTTCGGTCCGAACTTCTTTACAGATCTTCTCTAAATCCTTAAGGTTTCTTGGATGTCGCTTGGCAACTTGAAGTTTGAGCGCCCTCCATACATTTTCTATAGGATTGAGGTCTGGAGACTGGCTAGGCCATCTCCACGACCTTAAGGTGCTTCTTCTTGAGCCATTCCTTTGTTGCCTTGGCAGTATGTTTTGGGACATTGTCACGCTGGAAGACCCATCCACGACCCATCTCAGGTGTTCTGGCTGAGGGAAGAAGGTTCTCATCAAACATTTTACAATACATGGCCCCATTTATTGGCCTCTCAGTGCAGCAAAGTTGGCCTGTATCTTCAGCAGAAAAACAGCCCCAAAGCATGTTTCCACCTCCAAGCTTGACTGTAGGGATGGTGTTCATAGGGTCATAGTCAGCATTTTTCTTCTTCCAAACACGGCGAGTTGAGTTAATGCCAAAAAATTCAATTTTGGTCCCATCTGACCACAACACTTTCTCCCAATCCTTCGCTGAATCATTTAGATGTTCATTGGCAAACCTCAGACGGGCCTGTACATGTACCTTCTTAAGGAGGGGGACCTTGCAGGCGCTACAGGATTTCAATCTATAGTAGCGTATTGTGTTAACAGTGGTTTGTTTGGTTACTGTGTTCAGCTGCCTTGAGATCATTCACAAGCTCCTACCGTGTAGTTCTGTTCTGATCCCTCACCTTTCTCATGATCATCCTTACCCCATGAGGAGAAATCTTGCATGGAGCTCCAGACCGAGGGTGATTGATGGTTATTTTGTATTTCTTCTTTATTTGCGAATAATGGCTATCTCCTTTTCACCAAGCTTCTTAACCACTTGCGCCGATATACAGCAGCAAAGTGGCACGGGTGCGCAAAATGACGTACGTCATTCCGTCCTTGGCAGCTAGACTCGATGTCCGCCGGTGGCCAGCGATCGTGACACGGAGAGGCAGAACGGGGATGTAAACAAGGCATTTCCCTGTTCTGCCTAGCAACATGACAGGGATCTACTGCACCCAGTGATCGGGAGCAGTGATCTCTGTCATGTTCTAGTGAGCCCATCCCCCCTACAGTTAGGACAGACTGTGGGAACACACTTAACCCCTTGATCGCCCCCTAGTGTTTAACCCCTTCCCTGCCAGTGACATTTACACAGTAATCAGTGCATTTTTATAGCACTGATCGCTCTATAAATGCCAATGGTCCCAAAATAGCATCAAAAGTGTCCGATCTGTCAATGTCGCAGTCATGATAAAAATCGCAGATTGCCGCCATTACTAATTAAAAAAAAAATTTATAAAAATGCCATAAATCTCTCCCCTATTTTGTAGATGTGATAACTTTTGCACAAACCAATCAATATACGCTTATTGCAATTTTTTTTGTACCAAAAATATGTAGAAGAATACATATCGGCCTAAACTGAGGAAGAAATTTGTTTTTTTATATATTTTTTTGGGATATTTATTATAGCAGAAAGTAAAAAATATTGCTTTTTTTTTTTCAAAATTGTCGCTCTTTTTTTGTTTATAGCGCAAAAAATAAAAACCGCAGAGGTGATCAAATACCACTAAAAGAAAGCTCTATTTGTGGGAAAAAAAGGACGTCAATTTTGTTTGGGTACAACGTCGCACGACTGCGCAATTGTCAGTTAAAGCGATGCAGTGCCGTATTGCAAAAAAGGGGATGGTCAGGAAGGGGGTAAATCCTTCCGGGGCTGAAGTGGTTAATGATGGTCTTGTAGCCCATTTCAGCCTTGTGCAGGTCTACAATCTTGTCCCTGACATCCATTGATAACTCATTTGACTTGCCCATGATAGTGGGTTTAAATGGAAGAAAGAGATTCTGTGGACAGGTGTCTTTTATACACATAACAAGCTGTTGTTAGGAGCACCTTCCTAAACTGACAGGATTAATCTGTGTACCACATGGACCCATACTGTAGCCAGTCTGTGGGAGCCAGAATTATTGTTGGTTGGTATGGGATCAAATACTTATTTTACTCACTGAACTGCTACTGCTATTGGTACTAAGGGGCCCAAAGTGTGCTAAGAAAATATCCCCCCCACCATTACACCACCAGCCTGAACCATTGATACAAGGCAGGATGGATCCATGCGTTTTCATGTTATTTACGCCAAATTCTGACCCAACCATCTGAATGTTGCAGCTGTAAGGGAGACTCATCAGACCAGGCAATGTTTTTCCAATCTTCTATTGTCCCATTTTGGTGAGCCTGTGCGAATTGTAGCCTTAGTTTCCTGTTCTTAGCTGACAGGATTGGCACCCGGTGTGGTATTCTGCTGCTGTAGCCCATCTGCTTCAAGGTTTAATGTGTTGTGCATTCAGGGATGGTATTCTGCATACCTTGGTTGTAACAAGTCGTTATTTGAGTTACTGTTGCCTTTCTATCATCACGAACCAGCCGATTCTCATCTGACCTCTGACATCAACAAGGCATTTTCCTCCACACAACTGCCGCTCACTGGCTATTTTCTCTTTTTTGGACCATTCTCTGTAAACCCTAGAGATGGTTGTGTGTGAAAATCCCAATAGATGAGCAATTTTTGAAATACTCAGACCAGCCCCTCTGGCATCAACAACCATGCCACGTTCAAAATCACTTAAATCCTTAAATCCTCTTTCTTCCCCCTTATAATGCTGAGTTTGAACTTCAGCAAGTCATCTTCACCACGTCTAGATGCCTCAATGCAATGAATTGCGGCCATGTCATTGGCTGATTAGTAATTTGTGTTACCAAGCAATTGAACAGGTGTACCTAACAAAGTGGCCTGTGAGTGTACTTTACATATATGGCAAAGTGAATATTAAAGCCAGAGGTGCTTTTTTTTATTGCAAACCTGCAATACCTATTACAAAAATATGCTGGAATTGGGCTTTTCCATACAGGAAATAGAGAAAGGTCTTCTTTAAATTGTAATATCACTTTCATATCACATTACCATAGGAAATGTATTTCTCTGTACTCTGCTTGCTCTGCGCTGAAGCCAGGGTCATATCTTCTATGGTGCACAGCAGGATTAGTCAGCAAAGGCATTACATAACATTGATCACTTCTACATCCAGAAAACAGTGGGGTTATACTCCGCAATCCACAGAGAAAAGGAGCCATCAATGTACACAGCAGACATCCCCGTTGCCATTTAATAAGTGCAGATAAAATGAAGGTATGGAGCAGATCATGTTTAATGGGCAGCACAGGTCTTTATTTTCAGTCCTTTTTTAAAAATGCGCCGCACGGAAATGCATGGTGCTGCATGAAAATGCAGGCATTTTGCTGATGAGTGGAGGTGCCATTAAACCTTTATTGAAATAGGAGGAGAGAGACCCATTAAAAAAAAAAGGTGCTGCTCCTAAAATGCACCACAACGGTGCATAAAAAAATGGTGTGGTAGCATTGCTAGGGTGTGAAGGGACCTCAAGAAAACGGGGAAGTGCCGCCAAGTCCCCATTCTTACCCATGCAACAATTCAGATGCCTTGAAAAATCTACCCTTTGCACTGCTGCATAAGTCTAGGGGATAGAGCAGTGGTCTCCAAACTGTGGCCTGGGGGCCAGATGTGGCCCTTTGCTTGTCTTTATCTGGCCCTTGGGGCACTATTCCTTCCACTGATACGAGGCACTATTCCTTTCCCTGATACCAAAGATGGGGCACTATTCCTCTAACTTACACCAACGATGGGGTACTATTCCTCCCATGAACACCAGAGATGGGGAACTAATTCTCCCACTGACACCAATGATGGGAAACTATTCCTTCCACTATTACGAGGCACTATTCCTTCCACTGACACCAAACATGGGGCACTATTCCTCTAATGCCGCATACACACGAGCGGACTTTACGGCAGACTTTGTCCGGTGGACTTTTCGACGGACTTTCCGACGGACTTTCCGAATGAACGGACTTGCCTACACACGATCAGTCCGACGGATTCGTACGTGATGACGTACGACCGGATTGAAACAAGGAAGTTCATACCCAGTAGCCAATAGCTGCCCTAGCGTCGGTTTTTGTCCGTCGGACTAGCATACAGACGAGCGGACTTTTCGACCGGACTCGAGTCCGTCAGATAGATTTGAAACATGTTTCATTTCTAGGTCCGTCGAACTTTTGGGGAAAAAAAGTCCGCTGGAGTCTGATCATTCATTGGTTATCCTTACCCTGAGAAATGTTCTGTTTGGGCGAGGAGGTTTCTTTTGGCGACTAAACGAATCCCTTTTAGCTGACACTAGCCTGGTTCAGGAAATAGCTAAATCTATCAAAGAATATTTCCTCTTAAATGATGTGGAGAACATCTCCCCCGAAACCCTGTGGGCAGCCCACAAGGCAACTATTCGAGGAGTTATAATTAGATTAGCATCCAAATTTAAGAAGGAGCGATTGATCGACATTCAAAGACTCGAAAAATCCTTCCTCCAACTAAAAGCGGAACATAAAAAACACCCGTCCAGGACCCTTTTAAGTAAACTTGACGCCACCAGACTTGAGCTGAATCTCGCTTTAACGGCTAAAGCAGAGAAAAATCTTAGATGGTGTGGAGCCAAATTTTACTGCCACAAGGATAGATTCGGCTCAATGTTGGCATCTAAACTCTCACCTAAATTTCGTTCTCTCTCCTTCCCCAAATTGAGGATAGCAGGTCAACCTCCAACAGCAAATCCGATCAGTATTATGTCTGCTTTCCACGATTTTTATGCTGCTCTCTACAACCCACCCCAACCAGAGAAAGGCCCCTTAGTTAATGAGTTCCTATTGAATCTACAACTTCCCTCACTCTCCAGAGAATGTAGAGACCTAATGGAAGCTCCCATCTCGGAGGCTGAAATTAGGGAGGTAATTAAAGGTCTTAGATCCGGCTCTGCCCCACGGCCAGACGGCCTCTTAGTCCCCTACTATAAGGAATATAGCGCTATCCTAGCCCCGTATCTGGCGAAGTTCTTTAATTCTAAAAAGACAGGATCCCCCCTGGAAACCCAACTAAACACAGCATTCATCTCAGTGATCCCCAAACCCAACAAAAACCATGAGGAAGTTGAGAACTACAGGCCCATATCTTTAATTAACAATGACCTCAAAATTCTTACTAAAATTCTTGCCAACCGCCTTTCCTCTTTCATCAATCTCTATGTACACAAGGATCAGGTCGGTTTTATACCCGGTAGGCAAGGACCCGACCAAATTAGGAGAGCAATAGATATTGTATCCATTCTACAATCTAACTGGGAAGGGGGGCCGAAACAAGAAGGTATGATCCTCTCGCTGGATCTCCACAAAGCTTTCGACTCGATCGAATGGCCTTATCTCTTCTCCATATTGGAGAAGTGGGGCTTTGCACCCAACTTTTTAGGGACCCTAAAATCACTATACTCCTCCCCTCAAGCGGTGATTCGCTTACAAGGTCAATAGTCTAAACCCCTAACCATTGCAAGAGGCACTAGGCAGGGATGCCCACTCTCCCCCCTAATTTTTGCTATTGCGATTGAAACGTTAGCAATAGCAATAAGAGCAGATCCCAACATTCAAGGGGTTGCCTGTGGTGACCAGGTCCACAAATGTGGGTTGTTTGCGGACGATATGCTCCTTTTTATCACGTCCCCAACCACCTCCCTTTTGAACCTTTGCAAGCTCCTGAAAGAGTTCTCGAAGGTTTCTGGGCTGAAGGTCAATTATGCCAAATCTTCAGCCTTGAACATCTCCCTTAACCCATCTTTACTGGCATCCCTGCAGAGTGCCTTTGAATTCAAATGGAGTGACTCATACATTGATTACTTGGGGATAAGGCTCACAGCTAAAACAGAACTCCTTTATGCAACCAGCTTCCCTCACACATACCGCAAACTGGAGGCAGACTTATCCAAATGGGCTAGGGGGGGTTTATCCTGGTTGGGGAGGATTCATGCAGTCAAGATGACTTTGCTCCCCAGAATCCTCTACCTCTTTAGAGCCATTCCAATCAACATCAATAAAGAGCACTTGAAAGCGTTCCAAAGGAAAATAATAAAATTTATTTGGGGAGGGAAGGGGTACAGACTTCAACAGAGCACATTATACTTAAATAGACCACAAGGGGGATTAGGCCTTCCGCAGCTATTTTGGTACTACCAATCAGCCAGGCTAGCCCAGATTTCGACGGTATACGCGAAGGCGGAGAGACCGGATTGGATACAGATTGAGAGACAGGCAGTTCCTTCTTTCACTATCAATTTTCTTTTGTGGGTCCCCCCCAAAAAACGTCCCCCCATTTTATCCCCTATCCTCTCGCAATCCTTTCAATTATGGGATTCTCTAAGAAACCTTCAAACCATAACTTCCTACAGACACCCACTGGCTCACATCTTCAATAACCCTGACTTTCCCCCGGGAACTGACATTAAAGCATTCCGATGGTGGTTGAACAAGGGGATGTACCGGATTGGACACTACTTCACATCAATGGGGCCTATCACCAGGGCCTTTTGTGTGAGTCAGCTGGAGATGCCTAGCTCTGAGAACTTTCGTTTCCAGCAGATCAGACACTTCCTCACTCATATGGGAAAAGACAATTCTTCAAACCACTCATTTACCCCTTATGAAATATGGTGCGGTCAGTCTACAGAGCAGAGGGGTGGAATCTCCATCATCTACCAGTCACTCTCTAATCAAACCGCCAAGACCCCATACATGTCAGCTTTGGAGTCAGACTTATCCTTGGAGTGGGACCTAGAGAAGTGGAGGGTCACTTTTAATAGGGCATACAAGAGCATTTTGAATATCTCACTGGTTGAGTCCAGCGTAAAGGTCATCACAAGATGGTACCTTACACCGGAGAGACTGGCCAAAATGTTCCTCTCCACGGACCCCAGGTGTTTTAGGGGTTGTCTACTCAGGGGCTCCTTGGCCCATATCTTTTGGGAATGTCCACGTCTGAGGCCTTTCTGGAGTAGGATTTTTCACATGATTAAGAAAGTCACTGGAGTTCAGATCCCGAGAACCCCCGCCTTAGCGCTTTTAAACGATCATTTACCTAAGACTCCCAAACTGGCCCGTAAATTGATACACTTCATTATGCTGGGAGCTAAGCTATCTATAGCCAAGGCATGGAAACAACCCAAGGTGTCCTTCAAAGCGGCTATCCGCAAAATTTCGTGGATCATGGCCCAAGAGAAGCTTGCTAGTACCCTGAACAATACCAAAGAGAAATTTGAAGCTATTTGGGAACCATGGGCTAATTTCATGGGCATTTCCTTGATCCCAGGGGTTCAACCTTGAAGCGTCAGGCTGTCTCGGGGTCTGGAGGGACTCCTCCTGTGGATTGGCTTCCGACTACGTTCTCCCCTCCCTCTCTCCCCCCACTCTCATTTCTCCTTTTTTTCCTTCCCTCTCTTTTGTTTTTTATCAGGTTGATTTATCAAGACGATGTTTTACCTGTTTTAATTTAAACCATTGTAGGGACCCCTGGAAGTCTCGCTCCCAGGGGAAGCATACGAAGTAGGTCTTTATTTCCGGGTTCGTTGACAAGAGACCTTTAGCACTAACTAAGGGGGTGCTAGGGGCAAGTTGGAGTGCTCCGTTCAGGCACAGTGTGTTCCCAGTTGGGGTGCAGACGGTCTCTCCTTCTTTCCCTTCTCCCAACCATCTCAAGTCTCAGGGTTCTATGGTTTAAGTGAACGAATTTTGACCCATAAAGGTATTAATGCTAGGTCACAGACCGGTGATATACTCATATCTACTGTCGTAAGTTTGACTTGTAACCCCTAAGGGGTTCGAATTTCTCTGCTTTGTACTCCCTCATTTAACGCTAATGATTTGTATGTTTTTTTCTTGAAAACTCAATAAAATATTTTGAAAGCTTAAAAAAAAAAAAAAGTCCGCTGGAGCCCACACACAATCAAATTGTCAGACGGACTCCGGTCTGCCAGACCAAGTATGCCGTAAAGTCCGGTTGTGTGTACGCGGCATAACTTACACCAACGATGGGGCACTATTCCTCCCATGGACACCAGAGATAGGGAACTAATTCTGCCACTGACACCAATGGTGGGAAACTATTCCTTCAACTGACATCATTGATTTATTTTTTTTACTCCCACTGACCACCAAGCCTATGGCATTATTTACTCCCTCTAAATTCCAGGGCATTTTCTACTCCCACTGGCCACAGTCTGGCCCCACTAAAGTTTGAAGGGCAGTAAACTGGCCCTTTTTTTTCGAAAGTTTGGAGATCCTTGGAGTAGAGAAATAAGGTGTAATACTTACCCTATTGCTCACATTGGCAGGCTCCGGCACTATCTTTTTCTCCTTGGCACTCCTAGTTGTAGATGGTCCCTTGCTTGTCCTCACGTACAATGGACTATTGGTCCTGTGAAGTCCATTAGGAGGTCAGCGTGTGACCGCTGGTTGGAGCATCTTAAAAAAGAGGGTTCTAGGGATGGATGCACAGATTAATTCCCAGATAACAGCAAGGCTTAGGGCTTGTTTAGACCTGCTTTAAAATTTTAGATCTAATGGGCGCCCATTTTGCATTAAGACGCGTTTTTGATGTGTTTTTTACGGCTTTAAAAGAACACTTTCCAGACACCTCCAACGTGTTGGTTTTCTATTGTATGGATTCTACTATTATCATCTTGTCTAGTAACGCTTTCTAAACACATCTCAAACGCAATCTAACTTCCATAGGGGGATGGTTATAGCGCATTTACCTTGACATGAATGGAAGCGTTTAGGGAGTGGTAAAGCCAGCCAAATGCTACATATTGTAAAAATTTTGGCAGGAGGCAACACGAAGTGATGTGATCGCAACCATGTAAACAACACTGTCCGCTTTAATGCACAAAATTGACACAAAGAGTAGACCAACATCATGAGGCTTCAAAAACGCAGAAAAAAACACCTTCTTTTGATGCTTTGGGCCTCATGCACACTGGATGTTATAAAACCACCAGTAGTGTTAACTGTAGAATTTTTGCAATAGCGTTTTTCATAGTTTTTTAGCCTTTTTTTAAGCAAAATTGTATTCCCACAAGAGCCTATGGCTCAAAAACGCTGACAAACGTCGAATAGCTGTGTTTTTAAGTCTTTATCAGAGTAATGCCCCGTACACACGGTCGGACATTGATCGGACATTCCGACATCAAAATCCATGGATTTTTTCCGACGGATGTTGGCTCAAACTTGTCTTGCATACACACGGTCACACAAACTTATTGGAAAATCCGATCGTTCTGAAGGCGGTGACGTAAAACACGTACGTCGGGACTATAAACAGGGCAGTAGACAATAGCTTTCATCTCTTAATTTATTCTGAGCATGCATGGCACTTTGTGCGTCAGATTTGTGTACATAAGATCGGAATTTCCGACAACGATTTTGTTGTCGGAAAATTTTATAGCAAGCTCTCAAACTTTGTGTGTCGGAAATTCCGATGGAAAATGTGTGATGGAACCTACACGCGGTCGGAATTTCCGACAACAAGGTCCTATCACACTGTGTGTACGGGGCATTAGAGCGTTTTTACAGCTGACAAAACTCCTTTTAAAACCCACTGGGGTTTTTTCCAGCCAGAAAACGCCACTGCTAAAAAACGCTGATAAAAGCCTATGTGTGCATGGGCACATAGGATAACATGCTAGGGAGTTTACTGGCTGCAGAAAAAAACAGCAGCGGTAAAAATGTCCAGTGTGCATGAGGCCTTAAACTTAACCAAGCTCACATATAACACTTTTGCTGCACAAATGTCAGAAACGTTTGTACAAGCTGAACCGAATGTCACTGTATTCATTTAATAGATTCATTTCTGTATCGTCAGCTCCATCTAGTGGCCAAAGTGTGGTATAGTTTTCTGAAATACATAAAGTAGTTGTAAACCTCTCCAGCACAGTCTGTGATTCGTAGCCTCAGCTCTGTGTGCTGTATGAAGGGGGGGTCCCATCTCTCCAATCAGCTGTCAGAGCTCTCCTCACTGAGCTCTGCAGAGTGCAATTTCAGCTCTCCGCCCCCTTTTTCTGACAGCTCAGACAAGCTTTATAAATTCTGGACCTTGACCGAGAGAAGAAGACTGCAGATAGATAGGTACAACTTATGTAGGAGGATTTGTTTCATCCCTGTGTCTGACCTGAGGCCGGTCACTTCATTGGGTATATGGAAGGGTTTACAACCATTTACATAAGCAAATATACCGCCTTTTGGCTACTAGATGGAGCTGATGACACAAGAATTAATCTATTAGAAGTTATAAGGAAAACGTTTGCTCAGCTTGAACTAATGCTTCTGACATTTAGCCATCTAATAATCTTTAAATAGACACTTTAACCACTTAAAGCGAAGTTCCACCCTTTTTTTCGTTTATTAAAAGTCAGCAGCTACAAAAAGTGTAGCTGCTGACTTTTAATAAACAGACACTCACCTGTCCCACGGTCAGGGGCGTAACTAGAAATCACAGGGCCCCATAGCAAAATGTTGTATGCCCCCCCAAAAGAAATGAACTAATGCCATTGAACAACAGATTACCACACTCATGTAGCACAGTACCCAGGCAGCAGCTTATATTAATTTCGAACAACAAAGTATGCAGTCCCTGATGGACACACATGCATACCCCCATCAGTACAGACACCCCCTACCTCAGTGCAGACCCCCCAGCAGTACAGACACCCCCCTTAGTACAGACACCCCCTCTAGTGCAGACCCCCCAGCATTACAGACCCCCCTCAGTGCAGACACCTCCCCAGCATTACAGACCCCCCCTCAGTGCAGACCTCCCCCAGCAGTGCAGACCCCCCTCAGTAGTACAGACTCCCCCAGCAGTGCAGACACCTCCCTTAGTACAGACACCCCCCCTAGTGCAGACCCTCCCCAGCATTACAGACCTCACCTCAGTGCAGACCCCCCCAGCAGTACAGACCCCCCCTCCTCAGTGCAGACCCCCCTCAGTACAGACACCCCCCATCAGTACAGACCCCCCACCCAAGTGCAGACCCCCCATCAGTACAGACACCCCCCTATAACAGACCCCACCTCAGCGCAGACACCCCCAACAGCGCAGACACCCCCCAGTGCAGACACCCTCCTCAGGACAGACACCCCCCAGTGCAGACCCCCCCTCAGTGCAGACACCCCCCTCAGTGCAGACCCCCTTCAGTGCAGACCCCCCCAGCAGTGCAGACACCCCCCCTTAATACAGACACCCCCCCAGTGAAGACCCCCCCAGCATTACAGACCCCACTTCAGTGCAGACCCCCCCCAGCAGTACAGACACCCCCCCTCAGTGCAGACCCCCGTCAGTACAGACACCCCCCAGCAGTACAGACACCCCCCTATTACAGACCCCCCTCAGTAGTGCAGAACCCCCCTCAGTGCAGACCCCCCCTCAGTAGTGCAGACCCCCCTCAGTAGTGTAGACCCCCCTCAGTGCAGACCCCCCCTCAGTAGTGCAGACCCCCCTCAGTAGTGTAGACCCCCCCCTCAGTGCAGACCCCCCCTCAGTGCAGGACCCCCCCAGCAGTGCAGACCCCCCATCAGTACAGACCCCCCCTCAGTAGTGCAGACCCCCCTCAGTAGTACAGAGCCCCCCAGCAGTATGGATACCCCCCCTCCTTCTTACATACCTCAGAACAGCGCTGACAGTCTCCAAATACACACAGCGGTGTGTATCCCTCGAGGCTCGAGCGCAGGCTCCTCCTCCTCTGTGGATGTAAACAGAGAGGAGGGGAAGTGGCTTCGGTCCGCGCCGCTGAAGGACACAGCGGTGCGAAGCACAGCGAGTGGTGTTAGTGGTGCGGCTGCAGCTACCCAAGGGTGTCACCTGGTGCGGACCGCATCTGCCTAGCAACGCCACTCACCGGGCCCGCATGGGTCGCTATGGCGGTAGTTCCGCCACTGCCCACGGTCCAGCAATGCCGGAGCCTCGCTCCTCTCCCCTTCCTCTCCGTGGCGCCGTCATAGCAACTGTGGGCACCCGACCGTGACAGCCTATGGCTTCACGGCCGGGTGCGCACTGCACATGTGCAAGTTGAGCTGCGCTCTGCTATTGGCCAGGCAATGTTCTGGGACCTATCACGTGTCCCAGAAGATTGCTGGCAGGGAGGGGCCGCCTAGGGGGAGAGGAGGAGTCGCCTAGGCAGCCAAGAAGAGGAAGGAGGAAGTGGGACAGGAAGTCCCACTAAAAAGAAGGACCCCCCCCCCAAAAAAAAATGATGTGCCAAATGTGGCATGTAAGGGGGCAAGGAGTGTTTAAAGCGGAAGTTCTACTTTTGGGTGGAACTCCACTTTATGGACCTCCCCACATACATATACTGCGACAGGGCGACCCTTAAATGCAAAATCACGTACCTGTATGTGATTTCTTTCCTCGGGTCTGGGGCACGTGCGATCCACTCCCACTGTGATTGGATACAGTGGGAGCCAATCAGTGGGTCGCGCGGAACCGATGTTCGCCGGCACCTGGCGATCGTTTCCGAGAGAGGCAGAACAGCGGTCTGCCTATGCTATTATTATTATTATACAGGATTTATATAGCGCCAACAGTTTACGCAGCGCTTTACAATATAAAAGGGAGACAATACAGTTATAATACAATAAGATACAAGAGGATTAAGAGGGCCCTGCTCAGAAGGGCTTACAATCTAATAGGGTGGGGCAGGTGGTACAAAAGGTTGTAACTGTGGGGAATGAGCTGATGGAAGTGGTAAAAGATTACGTTATAGGCTTTCCTGAAGAGATGAGTTTTCAGGGATTGCCTGAAAGTAGCAAGAGTAGGGGATAGCCGAACAGGTGGAGGTAGCGAGTTCCAGAGGATGGGAGAGGCTCTGGAGAAATCCTGGAGACGAGCATGAGAGGAGAAGAGGAGGAGACGAGAGCGCTTGAGAGTAGGAGGTCTTGAGAACAAGGCAAATCGCTGTTCTGTCAGTGGGGAAGATGTAGATCTTGTGTTTCTGCTAAGCAACATGGATCTCTGTCTTCCCCCAGTCAGAGCATTCCCCCCACAGTTAGAAAGCACTCCCTAGGAGCACATTTAACCCTTTGATCACTCCTAATGTTAACCCCCTCCCAGCCAGTGTCATTAGTACAGTGACAGTGCATATTTTCAGCACTGATCACTGTATTGGTGTCACTGGTCCCCAAAAAGTGTCACTTAGGGGGTTATTTACGAAAGGCAAATCCACTTTGCACTACAAGTGTAAACTACAAGTGCAAAGTGCACTTGAAGTTGCACTGAAAGTGCACTTGGAAGTGCAGCCGCTGTAAATCTAAGGGGTAGATCTGAAATGAGGGGAAGTTCTGCTGATTTTATCATCCAATCATGTGCAAGCTAAAATGCTGTTTTTTTATTTTCCTTGCATGTCCCCCTCGGATCTACAGCGACTTTACTTCCAAGTGCACTTTGCACTTGTAGTTTGCACTTGTAGTGCAAAGTGGATTTGCCTTTTGTAAATAACCCCCATAGTGTCAAATTTGTCCACCTCAATGTCGCAGTCCCGCTAAAAATCGCTGATTGCCGCCATTACTAGTAAGAAAAAAATAATAATAAAAAGTCCATAAATCTATCCCATAGTTTGTAGACGCTATAACTTTTGTGCAAACCTATCAATATATGCTTATTGGGATTTTTTTTTACCAAAAACATAAAAGCAGAATACATATTGGCCTAAATTGATGAAGAAATTTGATTTTTTACATTTTTTTTATTGGATATGTTATATATCAGAAAGTAGAAAATATTGTTTTTTTTTTGTGTGTTGAGGTGATCAAATAACTCTGTTTGTGGGAAAATAAAGGACATCAATTTTCTTTGGGTACAGCATCGCACGACTGCGCAATTGTCAGTTAAAGCAACGCAGTGGCCTAGTCAGGAAGGGGGGGTGAACCTTCTGTGTCCGGAGCTGAAGTTGTTAATAACACAGCCAACGCGTTTCAGGGATGAGAAGCACTCCCTACATCCGGGCTTGAAGTGAAGGGTACCAAACACCGAACTAAGTACAAAATATGAGTTTGTTTTTTTATCCAAGTTGTTTGATGCAGTACAGAGCATGTCAACCAGATCAGCATGACAGCCAGGCAATAAGTATTTTCTGAAGTCTTGTCAGCCTCCATATTTCCCTCAGTTTCTATTTCCATTACCAAGCCTGAGCTTTACGTTCAGCTGCCGGATCTTCTGCACATTGCACATCTAGCAACATGACAGGTAATATCGGGCTGGTTAGACGGAAAGTTTTAATGACACCGCAGTCAGAGCAATTAAAAGAGGGGAGAGAATGAGAATTACACTGTTCCCATGGCAACCGATGCAGCGAGAAGCCAAAATGACAAGTGGGCTCCGAGCGGCTCAGAGCGGAGGGGAGGAAGGACCACCGATCACTGGGACGCTACTCTTGCCTCCAGCACATCCCGGCAGCTAATGTCACCGAGCCGTACACATGGCACCAGACTGCCGGGGAGATTTGTTCTGGAAATATCTCCTATTATCTGCTGCACTTCTAGCCATACAAATCCCTGCTCCGGGGTCACTACGAGCCTTCTTTACAGCGAGCCTCCTTCTATATTATTACCGCCATTCATTCTGCTGGAGCATTACACAGTCTGCATAGAAAGCTCATCTCCAGCTCTTTACAAACAAGTTACCTCTAATGACACCAATCCCAGGGCCGGATACATCAAGTTCCAAACCTCATGCATGGCTGAAATGTACAAGCAGTGCTAACATGAGAACTGCGGCATGAAGAGATCCTGTCATTCAACCCCCCCCATCTCCCCTTGTTCATTCACAGAACACCTTCTATTATTTATTACAGATGGTCTGTAAGTGGACATGCAAAGGGAAGGGTAAATGACAGGATCTCCCATTGTCAATTTACCAGAAAGCCTTGTATTCTTTTCATAGGTGCTCTGTGAATGAACAAGAGATAGAGGGGCGGTGGATAAACGACAGGTTCTCCTCTTGTCCTTTCACAGAGTGGTTAGTATTTTTTTCACAGGATGTCTGTGAATAGACAAGAGAGAAATAGAGGAGAGCTGGGTGAATGACAGGATCACCTCTTGGCCATTCACAGAACAGTTTGTATTTTTTTCACAAATGTTTTGTGAATGGATAAAGGAAAGGGGAGGGGTCCGTAAATGACAGGATCTCCCATTGTCTATTCAAAGAATGCCTAATGAAGGAGGACGCATGCTCTGAAACGCAAGCTCAACCACGCCTCCCGTCCAACATTGCTGACGCGCCTGCTGTGTGACTGTCTTCTCAGCCTCAGGAACCCCTGGAGCAACCGGGAACTGCTGATCACCACCGCTGCACAGCTGGATCACAGGAGCCCCAGCCTAACTTATACCATGCATGTTTATTCTACTCAAATGGGAGTTGATACTACGCTTAAAAAAATTTGAATTTTAACCGACTTACTGCACTCAGAGTGGCGCCACTCCTTTTCTCTCTCTCTCCCTCATAAATGACAGGATCTCCCATTGTCCATTCACAGAATGCTTTGTAATTTTTTCACAGGTATTTTGTTAATAGACAAAGGAAAAGGGGAGGTGGGTGGGTAAATGACAGTATCTCCCCTTGTCCATTCACAGAACACTTTCTATTCTTTTCTCCAGGTGTTCTGTGAATAGACAAGAGAGATAGATTGGCGGGTTGAGTGAACGACAGGATCTCTTGTCCATTGACAGAACAGTTTGTATTTTTTTCACAAATGTTTTGTGAATGGACAAAGGAAAGGGGAGGGGTGGGTGAATGACAGGATCTCCCATTGTCCATTTACAGAATGCTTTGTATTATTTTCACAGGCACTTTTGAATGGACAAAAGGGAGGGGTGGATAAAGGGCAGGATCTCCCACTGTCCACTCACTGAACATCTTGCATTTTTTTCACAGGTGTTCAGTAAAGGGACAAGACAGACAGAGGAGAGATGGGTAAATGACAGGATTTCCTCTTATCTATTCACACTGAAGTTTGCCATTATCAATTTACCAGAATGCCTTGTATTCTTTATTCTGTGAATGAACAACAAGAGCGAGAGGGGCGCGGTGTAAATGACAGGTTCTCCTCTTGTCCTTTCACAGAATGGTTTGTATTTTTTTCACAGGCGATTTGTTAATGGACAAAGGAAATAGGAGGAGGGTGAGTAAACGACAGGATCTCCCCTTGTCCATTCACTGAACACTGTGTATTCTTTTCACAGATGTTCTGTGAATAGACAAGAGAGAAAGAGAGGAGGGATGGGTGAACGACAGGATCGCTTATCCATAGATAGAACCATTTGTATTTTTCTCACAAATGTTTTCTGAATGGACAAAGGAAAGGGGAGAGGTGGGTAAATGACAGGATCTCCCATTGTCCATTTACAGAATGCTTTGTATTATTTTCACAGGCACTTTTGAATGGACAAAAGGGAGGGGTGGATAAACGGCAGGATCTCCCACTGTCCACTCACTGAACATCTTGCATTTTTTTCACAGGTGTTCAGTAAAGGGACAAGACAGACAGAGAAGAGATGGGTAAATGACAGGATTTCCTCTTGTCTATTCACACAGCAGTTTGCCGTTTTTTCACAGGCGGTTTGTGAAATGACAAAGGAAAGGGGAGGGGTGGGTTATTGACAGGATCTCCCATTGTCCATTCACAGAATATATTGTATTTTCATCACAGGCATTCTGTGAATGGACAAGGGAAAGGGGAAGGGTGGGTAAACGACAGGATCTTCTCTTGCCCATTCACAGAATGCTTTGCATTCTTGTCACAGGCGTTTTGTAAATGCACAAGAGAAAGCGGAGGGGTGGGTAAAGGACAGGATCTCCCATTGTATTGATTATGTGCCTCTTCTTCAGCCACTAGGTGGTGCTGTGTGTATACTGAGTATATGGTCACCAACACAAATGGAAGCCATCATTTTGGAAGGTTAGCAAGGGATGCAGGGTTTCTTTTTTTGAATGACTTGGATCGGCCTGCACTTACATCCAAAGAGGAGGAAAAAACACACAGAAATTCCAGATGTTTCCATTTCTTTTTATCTACGTGATCATTAGAGCCATGTATCCCCTAAAACAGTAAAGAGTTTTCATGCATTGATCATTTTTTTTCTCTCTGAAATTAAGACATTTGTTAAAGAGGAAATTCGCTGCCTTCTGGAGTTATTAGACTTTCACCTCAGTCTCACCTCCGAACTATTACAACATAAAGGGGGTTTCCGTTTTGTCTGAAGGCTTTATCCATTCTCACTGGACTTTTTCATAGCAAAAACATAAAGGTTCCATTTGATGTTTAGAAGATTTTGGGGTCTCATGCTATTTCTTACCTGATTTGTGCTGCTTCCTTTTCTTTGTGTTTCTTCTATGGGAACTAAGCAGGTACTTTTTAACACTACATCGTCAACCTTCCATAGTAAACTAAGCAGCACTTACATTTTCTTAATAAAAAAGTGCAATGCACTCATAAACATGAATACAAACTAAGAGGATGAAGAAAACAGATGCGGCAAGTCTCCATTAGTACTCTCCCCCTGCCTTTGCCATGGAGAAGATGTAGCATGGAGTCAGGAGATAGATGGTCCCCTCAAAAAAAATCAGCACACAGCCATTAATGTCTAAACCACTTTCAACAAAAGTGAGTACACCCCTAAGTGAAAATGTCCAAATTGGACCCAATTAGCCATTTTCCCTTCCCGGTGTCATGTGACTCGTTAGTGTTACAAGGTCTTAGGTAGGAATGGGGAGCAGGTGTGTTAATTTGGTGTTATCGCTCTCACTCTCTCATACTGGTCACTGGAAGTTCAACATGGCACCTCATAGCAAAGAACTCTCTGAGGATCTAAAAATAAGAATTGTTGTTCTACATAAAGATGGCCTAGGCTATAAGAAGATTGCCAAGACCCTGAAACTGATCTGCAGCATGGTGGCCAAGACCATACAGCAGTTTAATAGGACAGGTTCCACTCAGAACAGGCCTCGCCATGGTCGACCAAAGAAGTTGAGTGCACGTGCTCAGCATCATATCCAGAGGTTGTCTTTGGGAAATAGACGTATGAGTGCTGCCAGCATTGCTGCAGAGGTTGAAGGGGTGGGGGGTCAGCCTGTCAGTGCTCAGACCATATGCCGCACACTGAATCAAATTGGTCTGCATGGCTGTCGTTCTAGAAGGAAGCCTCTTCTAAAGATGATGCACAAGAAAATCCACAAACAGTTTGCTGAAGACAAGCAGACTAAGGCCTCTTTTACATGAACGATCTGTTCAGGTCTGCCTGTCAGTTTTTTAGGCAGACCTGAACGGACCCTCCATAGACCTCTATGGAGCGTTGGATGTCAGCGGTGACATGTCCGCTGACATCCGCCCGCTCCAATCCGAAAAAGTGTAACGGAGGAAAAACCTACTTTTCCATCCGTTTTTGGATCGGATCGGGTGACGACGGACTCTACAGTCCGTCGTCATCCGATCCCCTATAGGGGAGAGCGGCACTGTGACAGGTCCGTCGCTGCACATGGACCTGTCATCTGCCTGCTCAGCGGGGATCCACGGAGCGATCCCCGCTGAGCAAGCGGATGTTCATGGGGCGGATCATTTCGGATCTGTCCCGTGTGAAAGGACCCTAAGAAATAGATTACTGTAACCATGTCCTGTGGTCTGATGAGACCAATATAAACTTATTTGGTTCAGGCGGTGTCAAGCGTGTGTGGCGGCAACCAGGTGAGGAGTACAAAGACAAGTGTGTATTGCCTACAGTCAAGCATGGTGGTGGGAGTGTCATGGCCTGGGGCTGCATGAATGCTGCCAGCACTGGGGAGCTACAGTTCATTGAAGGAACCATGAACGCCAACGTGTACTGTGACATACTGAAGCAGAGCGTGATCCCCTCCCTTCAGAGACTGGGCCGCAGGGCAGTATTCGAACATGTTAACGACCCCAAACACACTTTCAAGACAACCACTGCCTTGCTAAAGAAGCTGAGGGTAAAGGTGATGGACTGGCCAAGCATGTCTCCAGACCTAAACCCTATTGAGCATCAGAGGGGCATCCTCAAACGGAAGGTGGAGGGGTGCAAAGTCTCTAAAATCCACCAGCTGCGTGATTTCATCATAGAGGAGTGGAAGAGGACTCCAGTGGCAACCTGTGAGGCTCGAGTGAACTCCATGCCCAAGAGGGTTAAGGCCGTGCTGGAAAATAATGGTGACCATACAAAATATTGAAACAATTTGGACATTTTCACTTAGGGGTGTACTCACTTTTGTTGCCAGCGGTTTAGACATTAATGGCTGTGTGTTGAGTTATTTTGAGAGGACAGCAAATTTACACTGTTATACAAACTGTACACTCACTACTTTACATTGTAGCAAAGTGTCATTTCTTCAGTGTTGTCACATGAAAAGATATAATAAAATATTTACAAAAATGTGAGAGGTGTACTCACTTTTGTGAGATACTGTATGTATATGTTTTTATTTATTTATTTATATATATATATATATATATATATATATATATATATATATATATTTTTTTTTTTTTTTTTTTCCTGGCAGCAGAGAAACATCCAACATCTCCTTGCAGACAGCGTGTGTGAACAGTGACCACCTGTACAAGCCAATGGACCCAGACAACATTTCTAGTTGCATGTGAACTGACCAATTTGTATGCGCCCAGAGAAAAAAAAGGTGCAGCTTCGTCGAGAAACTAGCCTCCTATCTGCCCCCAAATCGCCTGTCTCAGTCACTGACCTGAAACAAGTATTTAGATGAGCAGTTCTAACTTCACTCTGATTTTCTTGATCTGCATGCTGGTTTTGGGTCAGTGACTCAAAATATCAAAGCCAGAGACAGTCCATTAATAGAATTTTCAGAAGGAGATCAGCATTGACAGCCCCCATAATCTCACAACCCAGGGTTTCTTTAAATAACGTTACATACTAGCTATTTCAGGGTACACTAGAAGAATTACATTTTAAAAATGTGCCATTGGCTAGAAAAACACACTGGCTTGTCAGGTCTGCTTTAAGGGGTTCACATGGACCTCATGGTGGAAGGCAGTCGTATAAATAGGGTTACAATTTTTTTTTTTTTATAGTGTCCTTTTCTATAAGACCAGCCTAAAACTGCTGAGAAATATTTTCCTGCACCAGAATCTGAGTCCTGACATTTATCACCAATCCATGCCAAGGCTCGTTTTTCTTTTTTTCTTTTTTTAATCCCACTTTCCCGAGTAATTAACATATTATTTTTCCATCAGCTCGGCTAGGAATCCAGCCCTGGGGGGCAGGTCTACCTCCTGCATCCTCCAACTTGGGATAATGTCTGTTCTATACAGGGTGGCTGTTAATAGGAGCAGAAGTGCCCTCTTTCTTGGCTGTGTGTATGAATAGAGTCCTCTATTCTCTTGTGCATTAATGATAAAGAACACTTATGAGTACATTCACACACTGCTCCAAGAAGCTGACTTACCACATAATTCCACAACATAGAGTGCTCCCCCTGACACTAAGGACTCTGGGTAAAGGCATGCAAATGAATGGCCACAGAGACCCAAATATCAGGAGGATTCGTAAAAATGTGTTTTGCATGGAATTCAAGAAGAAAAATCCAATCTGTATTTGGTATACTACCTATGCTTATGTAGTATTTAATGTCTGGTGTGTATGTGAATGTATGAAAATGCTATAGCAGTACGTCAAGTCTATTCTGTGAAGCTACCAGCATTCTGTTCTCTGAAAAGTACTTTTTTTGACAGAGACCCAGCTGCGAAGCATAAATCCTTTTTTTGTTTTAAATTACCTTCTCGGTTCACCAGAAAAGTATATAAAACAGGCACTCAGATGTCATAGAGATAATGAGCACCTCAGGCTGCGAGAGTCTTTCGTTTTTGCTCAGGGAGGTTTTTCTCAACTTGGTGGAAAGTTCCCTGCAAGAGGGATCCAGATCATTCACTCTTCTGTATGGAAGGCTGGAGGACTGGAGGTACCATGCGTGCACTGCTGTCACCACTGAGCAAGTACCACCATAGGTACCAGTTTGAGAATGATCTAGACAAGCTTTACTCAACCTCCAACGGTTACTAATGGTTCCTTGAGCAGTGGGAAATTTCTTAATCTTAGTTAAGTAACTACTGACACCAATGATCTTTTGAGCTTCTGTATTTTTAAGGGAGCCATTCTTCCTACTGACCAACAATGCAAGTAACATTCTTCCTACTGAATGCCAATGTATTGGGCATTTTTCTTACGGATCACAAATGTACCATAATTGTTCCCTGAGCACCAGTCTAAGGCAGTCCATAGATGATTTATTTTTTATCGTTGAAACCAGTGTGTTGAACAAAAAAGACTTGATTCTCCCATCCAAACATTAGATGTGGATTTGAGAAGCCTCCCGCTGCTCCTATGTATTCTGACAGACTTCAGAATACATAGACTTCTGATGTTGACCGAGCAGAAATTTTCCAACAGTGTGGTTGTACGGAATTGCCAATGCTAAACCGTCTGAATTTCAATCCATGTATGGTCAAGTTTAGAGACATTCTTCTCTGACCACCAATGGAAGGAACATGCTGCCTACCTACAACCAACGTAAGGGTCATTCTTCTCACTGACTACCAATATTAGGGGTACTGTTCCCTGACCACCAATGTAAAGGACATTCTTCCTATTGACAACCAAGGTAAAGGACGTTCTTCACTGACCACCAAAGTAAGGGGAAATTCTTTCCACTGACTATCAATGCAAAGAACATTCTCCCCAATGACCTTCAATGTAAGGAACATTCTCCCCTCTGACCATCAATGTAAGGAACATTCTCCCCTCTGACCATCAATGTAAGAAGCAATCTTCCCATTCTCCACAAATTCAATGAGCATTCTCCCCACTGACTACCAAGGTAAGGAGCATTCTCCCCACTGACTACCAAGGTAAGGAGCATTCTCCCCACTGACTACCAAGGTGAGGAGCATTCTCCTCACTGTCTACCAAGGTGAGGAGCATTCTCCCCACTGACTACCAAGGTGAGGAGCATTCTCCCCACTGACTACCAAGGTAAGGAGCATTTTCCCCACTGACTACCAAGGTAAGGAGCATTCTGCCAACTGACTTCCAAAGTATTCTTAACACTAACCACAAATGTAAGCAGCATTCTTCCCACTGACCACCATTGTAAGGAGCATTCTTCCCACTGACCACAAATGTAAGGAGCATTCTTCCAACTGTGTTGTGTCCCAGAAGATTGCCCAGCCATTCACAGCACGCAACGCGGCTCGCGCATGCGCAGTGCTTGCCCGTCTGTGAAGCCACAGCCAAGCACCCACAGTAAGAATGTCGGTGCCTCGGAGAGGAGGGGGAGAGGAGTAGGAGTGGGGCTTCGTACGCCCGCATCGCTGGACTGTGGGACAGGTGAGTGTCCGATTATTAAAAGTCAGCAGCTACACTTTTTGTAGCTGCTGACTCTTAATTTTTTTTTTTTCGGTGGAAGGCACGGGAAGGCACTATTCTCCAAGAGAGATGCAAAACAAAATGATACATTTATCATGGTACTGCTTAAACACAATTAATTCCCAGGAATCCCCATAGGAGAAAATCTTCACATTGGTCCAGTTTAAAGCAGAACTAATGAACCTCTCAATCAAAACTACCTATTTTATTAATTTTTATGCTGCTAACATTAGAAAATAGATAGGAAGCTATATTATATTTACTTGTTTTAAAATATAGTTTTTTTTTGACATTTCTTCAGTTGCTGCCTGGTTTCTGGCCTAGGCCAAAGTTATGTCCTACATCCCAGGAGTCTTCATGGCATTTTTTCTTTCATCTGGAGGAGGGGCTTTCTGAGCTAAGCACACCCTCCTGCCTGCATGCCTGAGCTAAGGGTAGATGGATTCCATGAAGTAAATGCTACATAAATCATACCTCCCAACTGTCCCTAATTTCGAGGGACTGTCCCTTATTCGGAACAAAGTCCCTCTTCCCTCCTCATTTGTCCCTCATTTTGGTCTGATCTATATAGCTGTATATAAAATGTACTCCAGTGCCAAACCTTTCATGCAATTTCTAAATTGCTGCATTTGTAAATTCCAAAAGCCAATATAAAGGAATAGTAGTGGTAAAAAAAGCACTTGTGGGTTTAACCAATCATTTTTTGAACAATTCTCGTTTAAGGTGGGAGTGGCAGGGGGTGTGTCCTATGCCTACAAACTTTTGCTAATAGGTGTCCCTCATTCCCATTTCAGAAAGTTGGGAAGTGCAGTATGCACGAATCATCTGCCCTTACTTAAGATGGCCATAGCCAGAAATGTTTTTTAAAGCAATTTCTCAACAAAATAAATCATGAAGACATGGATGGATCGGTGAGATTGCTTTGAATAATAAAAATAAATGAAATAACTTTTTCCGTTTGTGGTGCTCAGACACAGTTTAGTTCTGCTTTAACAGCTTTATAAGCAATTGCAGAAAGGTGCCCATAAAATCACTGTACACCGTATATTATTACCATCATCTTTACCATTTATTAAGATCACACGGACTTACAGAGAACATTTAACTCTCCACCCCGGTCAGATCAGAAGTCAATAATGTGCCTCTCTGCAGCCACATAAACATATACACAGCTATGATGAATGGACAGAAAGGGTAGCTTATTATATCATGCATTCCACATTGAATCATCTCTTCCCTAAAGCATAAGTACATAAGTATCTGGTTCTCACAACAAACAAACATTCCAATGCTTGGCTCTGCCAACGGTACAGAGTGATCTTCTACACATTCCTTCATAGTCTCGGCCTTTGCTTTATGATGTCTCTGAAGGTATAGGCACACAGGCACTTTCTGTGCAATTTTATTTGCCCTGCCTTGGTCATTGGAGAGCGAAAGACTGACTCTACCACCCAATGTGCAGTTCAATGACAAAAACCAAGTGGACATGTCTACAATGGTTCCTACACTTGCCAAATTATTGTTCTTTAGTCGCTATAAGTGGTGTTGTTCAGGTTCTGCTCAACCTGTGTAGCTGGTGTACAGGATACCAGGGATGGGCCCTTGATGGGAGATGCACTTTATGGTCAAAAGTATGGTAACGCCTGCCTTTACACGCACATGATCTTTAATGGCATTCCAGTCTTAGTTCGTAGGGTTCAATATTGAGTTGGCCCACCCTTTGCAGCTATAACAGCCTCAACTCTTCTGGGAAGGCTGTCCACAAGGTTTAGGAGTGTGTCTATGGGAATGTTTGACCACTTTTCCAGAAGCGCATTTGTGAGGTCAGGCAATGATATTGATCGAGAAGGCCTGGCTCACAGTCTCAGCTCTAATTCATCCCAAAGATGTTCTATCGGGTTGAGATCAGTCAAGTTCCTCCACCCCAAACTCGCTCCACCATGTCTTTATGGACCTTTCTTTGTGCAGGGGTCCAGATAATTTGGTGGAGGGTGGATTTTGGTGCAGGGTTGTTTTTCAGGGGTTGGGCTTGGCCCTTAGTTCAAGTGAAGAGAACTCTTAAGGCGTCAGCATACCAAGACATGGGCATGGCTCCTTCCTGTTTCAACATGATTGCGCACCAGTGCACAAAGCAAGGTCTATAAAGACATAGATGAACACGTTTAGGGTGGAGGAACTTGAATGGCCTGCACAGAGTCCTGACCTCAATCCAGTAGAATACCTTTGGGATGAATTAGAGCAGAGACTGCAAGCCAGGCCTTCTCATCCAAGATCAGTGCCTGACCTCACAAATGCGCTTCTGGAAGAATGTTCAAACATTCCCATAGACACACTCTTAAACCGTGTGGACAGCCTTCCCAGAAGAGTTGAAGCTGTTATAGCTGCGAAGGGTGGGCCAACTTAATATTGAACCCTACGGACTAAGACTGGGATGCCATTAAAGTTCATGTGCATGTAAAGGCAAGTATTCCAATACTTTTGACAATATAGTGTATGTGTCCCCATTATTTGAGTTGAGGTCCCTTTAATGGGGATGGTAAGAAACATTCTTGGTGTACTGAGGGGTTCTCACCCATGCAGCATGAGGGGTTCCGGGGGGTATCATTGGAAAAAAAACTGATGTACAGTTTTCTCAGGGTTGGTACCCTGTTTCCCCGAAAATAAGACCTAGCGTAGGTCTTATTTTCAGGGTAGGGCTTATTTTCGGGGAAACAGGGTAGGGCTTATTTGGGGGGGTAGGGCTTATATTGCAGCCATCACGGCATTTTTTCTTTCATCTGGAGGAGGGGCTTTCTGAGCTAAGCACACCCTCCTGCCTGCATGCCTGAGCTAAGGATAGATGGATTCCATGAAGTAAATACTACATAAATCATACCTCCCAACTGTCCCTAATTTCGAGGGACTGTCCCTCATTCGGAACAAAGTCCCTCTTCCCTCCTCATTTGTCCCTCATTTTGGTATGATCTATATAGCTGTATATAAAATGTACTCCAGTGCCAAACTTTTCATGCAATTTCTAAATTGCTGCATTTGTAAATTCCAAAAGCCAATATAAAGGAATAGTAGTGGTAAAAAAAGCACTTGTGGGTTTAACCAATCATTTTTTGAACAATTCTCGTTTAAGGGGGGGGGGTGGCAGGGGGTGTGTCCTATGCCTACAAACTTTTGCTAATAGGTGTCCCTCATTCCCATTTCAGAAAGTTGGGAGGTATGCATGAATCATCTGCCCTTACTTAAGATGGCCATAGCCAGGCCTTCTCATCCAAGATCAGTGCCTGACCTCACAAATGCGCTTCTGGAAGAATGTTCAAACATTCTCATAGACACACTCCTAAACCGTGTGGACAGTCTTCCCAGAAGAGTTGAAGCTGTTATAGCTGCGAAGGGTGGGCCAACTCAATATTGAACCCTATGGACTAAGACTGGGATGCCATTAAAGTTCATGTGCATGTAAAGGCAAGTATTCCAATACTTTTGACAATATAGTGTATGTGTCCCCATTATCTGAGTTGAGGTCCCTTTAATGGGGATGGTAAGAAACATTCTTGGTGTACTGAGGGGTTCTCACCCATGCAGCATGAGGGGTTCCGGGGGGTATCATTGGAAAAAAAACTGATGTACAGTTTTCTCAGGGTTGGTACCCTGTTTCCCCGAAAATAAAACCTAGCGTAGGTCTTATTTTCAGGGTAGGGTTTATTTTCGGGGAAACAGGGTAGGGCTTATTTGGGGGGGTAGGGCTTATATTGCAGCCATCACCGACAATCACACTAGGTCTTATTTTCGGGGAAACAGGGTAGGTCCTGAATTGGACCAAGAATTCGGAGACTCAGAGAGATTTTTGAGTGGGAATGAGTCTCCATCCCTAACTGCGGTTTTATCTACCTGAAAGAGAGGGCTGAAAAGGGCAGGAAGCCAGGAAGCAGCCAGCAGGTGTCTGCGAAGTGTTGAGTGGAGCAGGACACAGTTGTGTGAAGATTGTGAATGGCTTGTTACTTAGACACGGCTATGCTCTTGTGATATTTCGGGACCCCTGAAGCAGGCAGGGACTTGGAAACCCTGGTAAGGGACATGTTTCACAGGCAGTGAGCTGAACCTTGATACCAGGAACATAGATTATTTTGTTAATTTTTTAATGCTGAAATAAGCTGTTTCCATTGATCTTTTTGGAAAAATAGACTGTTGCTTTTACCAATGCGGCTAGCTAGTGTTCCCGGGCTTCCCCCTATCACACTGATCAGTGTTGCCTTAGGCCTCTTGCACACAATACTCGTTTGAGTATCTATTTTTTCAGCTGTTTTTTTTTTTTTTTAAATGTATTTACGCACATTTTTGCGCATGTGTATTGGCACAATATTGCGCTTTTTCACGTGCATGCGCACGAAATTTATTCTCGTGCTCACAATATGTTAATAGACATTTGCGCACAAATGTTCGAGATTGCGCGCATGAGGCATAAATTACTGACCAAAAATGCAGATTTCTTTTCTTTTTTTTTTTTTTACTGAAGAATACACGGCGCTTGTTTATGCGCCTGTGTGCATAGGTACATTGCAAATAATGGGCTGTGTTTTAGCTCAGTAAAAAAAATAAGCTGTACTGAGCTTTTTCAAGCTGCAGTGTGCAAGAGGGCCTAACAGTATAATTGTACTAAGAGTATAGTTATCCCTTAAAGAGGAAGTAAACCCTGATGGGTGTTACTTCCTCTTTGTTTCCCTGCAAAGGTAAAGCATAATGGGCTACTATGCATTGCATAGTAGCCCATTATGTGACACCTGCAGGAGAAGCCCGCAATGTCCCCGTCTTCCTCGCTAGTAGTGAGCGTCCATTCTTCACCCCTCTTCCTTCTGGGGCTGCGAACTCCGGCTCTGTGACTGGCCGTAGTCGCGTGTCGTCGCTTGACATCACTCCTGCGCATGCGCGCGGGAGCCGCCATTAACGGCATGACCCGAGCTAGAAATGGCACAGCGTACCCTTTATAACTCCGGCGCATGCGCAGAAGAAATCGCCCTACGGCAATTTGCAAACATCTCCTTGACCATGCAGGTCTGGGAGATATTTCAAGCACCTACAGATAAGCCTTAATCCAGGCTTTCCTGTAGGTTAAAGTGGTTGTAAAGGGTTTACAACCACTTTAAAGGCTAAGGAATGTTACTTAAAGTCAATGAGATGTGTCCCTTGTGCAGCTAGGTAAGGTTTTAGTTGAAATCTTTAGTCCTCTGCTCCCTGTTTTTACGATTACAAAGCCGTGTGCATAGGCCCATAGCATAACATAAAGTTGCATTCAGATCCGTAAAAAAAAGTATGCTATATGTATCTGAATAAAGTGTATTTTTTACCCGTGTGCATGAGCCCTAAGGCTGGCTTCACTTCTATTTGTCACAGTACCTAAATCTATGACTTTAGATTGGGAGCAACAGCATTTTATTCGCCGCGAGAAGTAGGTCATTTCTAATTACAGCTTAACTCCAGGTGGACATAAAAGACGCAAATGCAGGTCTATCTTCATAAATACATCTTTTAATGTATCTTTGTAAATGCAAGCAGTGAAAGTACTTGAATTTGATTTGGTATAAGCTTCTTGTACATCCTTATACTTACCTGAGCCCTATCTCAATCCAGCGATAAGCATGAAAGCAGCGGCTCTCCCAGGTCTCTCTTTCCTCATTGGCTCACACAGCAGGCCATTGGCTTCTGTCGCTGTCAATCACAGCCAGTGAGCCAATGAGGAGAGAGCAGGGGGCGGGGCAGAGCTGTGCTCTGTGTGTGAACAATGTCGATTCACAGAAGCGTGGTTCAGGATTGAGCCTGCTCGAGTGTCCCCATAGCAAGAGGCTTGATATTGGGGGCATTCAGCAGAGGGAAGGAGCCAGGACCACTGGTGGGGGACCCAAAAAGAAAAGGATCTGGGCTGCTTTGCAAAACCGTTACACAAAGCAGGTAAGAATAACATGTTTTTTTACAACCTTTAGAATCACTTTAAAGGGGTTCTAAACCCTCGTGTTTTTTCACCTTCCTGAATCCTATGCAGGAAGGTGAAAAAACACCTGGCAGTCACCGCCCCGCCCCTGTTTTACTTACCTGAACCCCTTCATTCAGTCGGCGGGGATGCGCTGTCTCTCTCTCCACGGGCTCCCAGGTCTTCTTTGGATAGATTGATAGCAGCGCAGCCATTGGCTCCCGCTGCTGTCAATCTAATCCAATGACGCGGGCACCGGGGGGGGCAGGGCCGAGTCCTGCATTCGGAGTCTATTGACGCCGAATGCTGGACTTGGGAGCGTGCCCGCAAGGTAATCCCCCGGGAGAGTGCCTCTCCTAGGGGTTTATCTGATGTGGGGAGGAGCCGCGAGAGCTGCCAAGGGACCCCAGAAGACGAGGTTCGGGGACACTCTGTGCAAAACGAGCTGCACAGTGGAGGTAAGTATGATATGTTTGTTATAAAAAAAAAAATACCCTTACAATCACCCTAATGCCGCGTACACATGGGCAGACTTTTCGACGGACTAGGTCCGACGGACTTTCCGACGGAATTTCGAATGAACGGACTTGCCAACACACAATCAACCAAAGTCGGACGGATTCGTAACTAATGACGTACGACCGGACTAAAATGAGGAAGTTCATAGCCAGTAGCCAATAGCTGCCCTAGCGTCGGTTTTTGTCCGTCGGACTAGCATACAGACGAGCAGACTTTTCGACTCAAGTCCGCCGGAAAGATTTGAAACATGTTTTATTTCTAGGACTGTCGGACTTTTGGGAAAAAAAAGTCCGCTGGAGCCCACATACGGTCGAATTGTCCGCCGGACCTAGTCCGTCGAAAAGTCTGCTTGTGTGTACGCGGCATTACAATCACTTTAACTACAGGAAAGACAAATCAAGTCTCCTGCCGAGCTCTGTAAATCTCAGAACTGTATAGACAGAAATACAAATTCTTTGGCAGCTCTCTTATGTTTATTTCATAAGTGCATTTAGCTGTTCCTCTGGAGTTCAGTGATAAATCCCAACACACGGGGCCTAAAGATTCTCTCCTAAGCCTGCTCTGTAAGGTTTGCCTGCTTGTTTAGTCCAGGGGATGATAAACTTAGCCTTACATACCCGATATTCTGCTTCCCGGAAGAGAGCACTCCCCTACGCTCCAGTGGTGGACTGTCCCTCAGTGTCCCCCTATCCAATGCAGGGCTTTGGACTCTGCATAGGTCTTGATGATATCAAAGGAACTTTGACCACTGGAGCATGGTAGGCTGCGGGGAGCAGTCTAGCAGCACTGAAGAGTCTGCAAGAACGAAGGATCGGGTAACTAAATGCGTCTTTTAAACATCCTTAGACAGAAACGTGCAGTTAACGCTTACGGTGCTGGCGTAGCCCCAAGAATTTTTACGTTTTCTGGAGTTAAGCAATTTCAGAAATGTTTTTTGCCCTAATGACTAGTTAGCTTTAATAACAGGTCATCTTTAAACTTGAAGGGGTAAAAGGGCCCCATTCTAACCCTAAACCTCTCTGATATGCTTGCCTTAGAGATTCAAAATTAAAAACATTTTAAAATAATGAAAATAATTTTATCTACATTGTAAAACATTCAAAATGAGATTTTAAAAAGCCTGTAATAAAACTCTCTGCTCCTCATACTTTATTCATTGATCTTAAAGGAGCCTCCTTCCTCTACGTAACTCCGATCACACTACCCATTGTAACAGGTGTGGGCATCCCTACTGGTTCCGACTGTCATTCTGACTACAAGTGGGGCCCTCTGCTGGCTGACATCTGTAATGAGTATCAGAATTTCTGGAAGAAGGGATTTCACACTCAGTTCAAAGTGACGGAAGGTTTTATTCATTCATAGAGTAGAAACACGCTCTCCCCAGCATTTTTAAAGAAAATGTAAAGGCTCATTTACATTTGTGCATTATTGAAGTGCATTAGGGCATGAATGCGGTGTTATGTTAGCATGCTTTGCATTAAGACAGCCCAGTGAAATCAATAGGCTTCCAATGCAACACAACATGAAAACAAATGACCAAATTTTTGCTGCAACACAGTATTGTGCATTGCAGCATGTTGCAACGCATGTGCATTGCCTTAGTACAGGGGTCTCCAAACTGTGGCCCCTGGCCGGAGGTGGCCCTTAGAGCACTTTTCTTCCACTGGTATAAGGCACTATTCCTCCCCATTTACACCAATGATGGGGTGCGATTCTTCTCACTGACACCAGAGATGGGGGACTAATTCTCCCACTGACACTATTTATGGGGCACTGTTCTTTCAACTGACACCAAGTATGGGGCACTATACCTCCCACTGACACCAATGATGGACCACTATTCTTCCCACTTGCACCAGAGATGGGGAACTATTCCTCCCACTGACACCAAGGATGGGGTACTATTACTCCCACTGATACCGATGATGGGGGCACTATTCCTCCCACTGACACCAATGATGGGGGGCACCATTCCTCCCACTGACACCAATGATGGGGGGCACTATTCTTCCCACTGACACCAATGATGGGGGCACTATTCCTCCCACTGACACCAATGATGGGGGCACTATTCCTCCCACTGACACCAATGATGGGGGCACTATTCCTCTCACTGACACCAATGATAGGGGCACTATTCCTCTCACTGACACCAATGATGGGGGCACTATTCCTCCCACTGACACCAATGATGGGGGCACTATTCCTCCCACTGACACCAGTGGTGTAATTTTTTTTTTTTACTCCCATTGATGCTAGGGCATTTTCTACTTCCACTGGCCACAGTCCAGCCCCCCTGAAGTTTTTGAGGGCAGTAAAATGGCCCTTTGTTTTGAAAGTTTGGAGACCCCTATCTTAGTACATTATGGGGCGATATAACATGAATGTGATATCCTTAGAATGTAGGCACTCCCTTTCTCCCAGCCTCAATAAAGGATTCTGTTGATGCTGCTCCCCTGCAGTTCGAAGTACAGTTCACACTGCTAACCCTCACTTTTGTAGTCCCAGGTCCTCTAGCTACAAGAAACCTGTGCTGTTGCGCATTGTTACAAGTTGCATTAAATGCGTGCATTCACATACTAGATGTACATAGATACATAGATGTACTTACATACTGCATAGACACACTAAACTATTCATAACAGTATTCCTATCCCCTAAGAAGTCCATAACCTATTGTTCCTGCTACAGAATACACACAGCAGGATCCATGTAGATGGAAGCAACTAACCTACCAGTGGGGTAGATTTACTAAAACTGGAGAGTGCAAAATCTTGTGCAGCTCTGCATTGAAACCAATCAGCTTCCAGGTTTTATTGTCGAAGCTTAATTGAACACGCTGGAGTTAGAAGCTGATTGGCTCCCCCAGTATGTTTTGGGGAGATAGCCACCCACACCCAGAGGTGATAAAGCCGAAGATTATGGCACCGGGAAAAATTGGGAAAATGCACTAAATATACTTTTACATTGGATTTACAAAATATGCTGTAATGCTGTTTAAGGCCTCATTCACATGGGTGATGATGCCCATATAGCTTGAATGGGTCATTTATTGCAACATATCTAACTTTCAGACGCTACATTTAGCCCCTATTAGGATGCAGCAGCTGCACGGAACACAGTTGCATGTCCTACAGGGACATGGATGTGAGCACCCCCAAACACACCTTTCTATAAGTGTGGCTACTTGGCGGAGATTGTCCTGGCTGCAGATGATTTGCCCGCACAGGTGACAGCTTCCTGGCGGGCTCACATCTGTGGGTTTGCATCTTACTCTTAACACGCCCAAGTTTATCACTAAGGCTACATTCACACCGGCGATTAGGGCGGGTACAAATAAGGCCCCTTCCACACGGGCGGATAGAATTCAGCTTTTAGCTGTGGATAGATCAATAAATCTACCACTGCTAAACTCAGACAATGCTTTCCTATGGCCCCATTCACACACTGCATTTAGCAACGGTTTCGGTACATGGGGTTTTGTGCGGTTAGCCGTGCCCGCGGCCTTGCCTAATGACATCAAGGGGACTTTCCTGCAACCGTGAGCCAAACGCTTGGCTTGCAGTAGTGGCATGGCAATGTAAAGGCACCATTTTGGAATTGGAAATCTTTTATTTTTATTTTTTTTTATGTGTAGCACCCTCTACTTAGGTAGGTGCTAGAGTAGGATTTTTGTGAGAGCAGGTACATTTAAGCAGGCCTAACTGGAAGCTAGGCCTGTTTGTTTTGATCTGTGTGGGCTGGGAGTGGCCAGAGTAGGCTGGTGACTCACAGATAGCATCACTTCTTGGTTACCTCCTGCTCCCTCTGGCTTCTAGAGGATTCTAGAAGAGAGGAGGGGAAGAGAGGTGGAGCTGCCTGGGGTGTTCTAAGGAGCCCTGAACAATCCCAAACCTGGATTGGCAGGGGCAGGCCCCACTAAATACCTAGAGTGAGCCCAGCTGGGGAGGAGTTGTCAGGTGGAAGAACTGGAGATGGAGTGCTAGGTTGTCGGGGCCTTTGAGGGCACTCTCCATTCTGGGGGAGGGTGACCTTGGGCCTGGGGTTCAGGTGCAGGATGGAGCTCTTCTGGAAAGCAAGAAGAATCTGGTCAGGAGGCACAGAGGACAACAGGAGCTAGTGCTGCCGGGCAAGTTTTCAGGAGTGAAGCACCGGTGTGTGCAGCCAGGAGGGCTGGTGAGTGACGTGCGGGAGTGCTGGACAGACATGCCAGAGAGGACTCAGAGGCAACAGTCAGAGCTAGGTGTGGAGCCAGTGAGGATTGCAATGTCACAGGCAGTGGCGTCGGGCAGCTGCAGCCAGGAGGGCTCGCAGGGCCTGAAGAGGGTTTGCTGGGAGCAGTAGTCCATAGGACAGCTAGCACTAAAGGACTTCCTATTATATATTTTAAAAGGAACCAGCGGTCCCTGCCTGCAAATGGCAACTTCCTTGGCCTGACTGAGTCAGTGTTGGGCCTAACCATGTGCTAGCAGTGCCTGGAGTCAAGTGTTGTGCATAAGGAGTTGAAGAAATGTAAAGTACAAGGAATGTACATAGTTTGGTCCCAAATTGATTGTTCTAAAATTCTACTGGGCATCCCATAAATTCCCATCCCTATCCAAGTTCAAATCCCTCAATAAAAATACAAAAAACAAACATATGGGCTGTTCATTGACTGAAGGTGATTGGGAAGTGAATGCCGTGCTGGGCAGGGTGACAGGTGGACCACAACTTTCAGCAGCCCTCACGGGGGTACCACTACACATGCATCAGGAGGGTAGCAGTAGCACCACCTGAATGCCTGTCAGCCACTGCTATACCACCATCTGTAAAGCAATCCACTGAAGAACACTTTTCAGAGGGCGGTATACATTACTTTCAGTGTGAAAAAGCCCACGGTAAAAGCAAATTAGACCAGCACATATTTTTAATCGCTCTACTTTAGTCCAGCTACACCAAAGCCAGCAGATCCATATGTATCTCCTCTGACAGCTGTGGCCCTCCCACACTCTCTACAGCCCAGCCAGTACAAATCTGGTGCTTGGCTGCCTGTACACTAACAGCCCATAGACTTGAATCAGATGCACGCTCGCTGCAGGAGAAACCTCACATTCAAGACTATAGGACATTAGTGCGCAGAACAGCCCAGCACTTGACGTTCACCAGCTGGACTGCAGAAGAGTGCAGGAGGCCGCACCTGTCCATGGGGGTAAGTATGGACTGGGGGGGGGGGGGTGTTGTGGGGGTTGCTCGTGACTATTGAGGGAGCTAACATGATTTTTTTTACAAAGCTGATCTTGTACTTTAAAGTGAAACTCTATACCAACTATAATCATTCCCCACTTTACTGAAAACAAAAATGTTAGTTAGAATTACGCATCAAACAGTGATGCCATAACAACGTATTCAAAAAAAATAGGACACTGGACACAAAACATTAGGGAACTGTTTGTTGTTTCTATCTGCAGCCTTGGAAACCAACCATCCACCAGGACATATTCAGTTACCGCAGAATTCTCAGCTTTAAAATCATAAAAGTCACTCTACAGCAATTTATTACAGGTCTGTAATAGATCACAGACCTGTGACTCATTAAAACAAGCTAATATCTAGACTGTTGAAAGCTCAAGCTGACCACCCACCGCTATGCAAACATAAGGAGGGGGTCAGGGGGGCCTAAGCCAAGTACATAAGTGTACTCTTCTTTTTTTTTTTTTACAACTGATCAAATTGAATATGGATTGGTGGGTGAAGAACCTTTGAAACCGTTTTATTAAAACCCACCATGGCGCCCTGCTTACTGTGTAATGGTGCAGAGAGCGCCGCTGACATCATCACCACATTTCTGCTCTCTGCACCATTGAGGAATAACAAGTAAAGAACGGGGCACACTGTTCACACTGTTCATACACCTCCAGGGCAGCCGTGGACCGCATTGAAAAAGGGTCCTCTGCGTCTTTGGCTCCGAATTATGTGCGAATTCGGGCAGAAATTCTAACCTGATTCACACCTGAATCAGTGTACAGGAACGCACCAGACGCACTGCTGTGACCCGTGGCCACAGCAAATGTGAATCCAGCCTGAAAGTGAGGAGGAATTAAAGACATCACATGGCTGGACATAAACTCCGGAAAAAGGTAAGTATAAAAAAAAAACCTGGGGGACCTTTGGGGAGGAAGGCGACTAGCTGAGCCTAGAAATAGTTTTAATGTGTATCTATAGTCAATACATTTTTTCATTTTGGATGAAGTGGGGAAGCATTGGAACCTTTTTTTAAGTTTAAGTAAAGTTCCAGACACAATTTTTTTTTTTTTAAGTCAGCAGCTACAAGTACTGTAGCTGCTGACTTTTAATAAGGACATTTACCTGTCCAGGGAGCCTGCGATGTTGCCCCCCCCCCCCCCCAGGCCAATTCGTCCACCGGCTCGGGTGCAGGTGCCGCCATTACAACTAAGGGAAACCGGCAGTGGAGCCTTCAGGCTTTATAGCCGATTTCCTACTGCGCATGCGCGAGTCGCGCGTCGCTTTGTGTGTGGCAAGCTTGTCTTCTGGGACACACACAGGTCCCAGAAGGCAGAGGGGGGAGAAGGAGGAGAGCTCGCCGCAGAAGAGGACGTAATGTACTGTGCCGTGGCCGGGCTAGGACGGAAATACACTATGTATCCAAAAACGAGGGGTGGTCTTTAATGGAACTCCACTTTAAGTAGAGGAATGATTGAAACCCTGTCAGCTTCTTATTGTCTGTTTCCTTGTTGCAGATTTTTTCCCCCACTTCTTGTCTGATAAAAAGGATGTTACCTGTGCAGGAAGTGATTGGAAATATCTCTAATGGAGCCCCAGACAACAGTAAAACCTGATGGAAGTGCTAAAAAAATTTCCCACTCTATCCCAGACTAGAAAATGTTTTGTCTATAGAAATCCTTAAATAAGAATTCCAGTATGGATATTTTACAGAGCTACATTGGTCCCGTTTGGACCAATGTATTTATGCATATACTATACCTGTGGGATCCCCCTGAAAGCTGGAAATCATTGTAATAGACACCGCTACTACAGTGACTGCCACCTGCACAGGAAGTTGCCCACTCAGTACAGGTGCCATTCAGAGAACACTTTACATTTTGTCAATGAATGCAAAGTGTTCTCTGACCGGACGAGGTGGTGATCGTGACGTCACTGTGCCACCCCTCCACTTTTGCTCTTTGCATCCACTGAGAAAATGCAAAGTGATCTCTTAAAGTAAAATGTAAGGTTCCTATTTTTTCTCTAAAAAAATAATAAACATTATTTACTTACCTGCTCTGTGCAATGGTTTTGCACAGAGCAGTCACGGTCCTCTTCTTCTGGGGTCCCATCCTGCTGGCACTCCTGGCTACTCCTCTATGGCGAGTGCTCCCATAGAAGGCCACTTCCTATGGGGCCACTCGTGCGGGCTCGCTCCCAAGCCATCCGGTCTGTGTTTATTGACACCAACCGGGTGACTAGGCCCCTTCCCCCACTCCCTCGTCACAGCATTTGAGTGACAACAGAGGGAGCCAATGACTTCTACTGCTATCAATCTGCCCAGTGAGGAGGGACATGGCCGGGGAGAGCCTTGCCTCTCGTGCACATTGCTGGATTGGGAATGGGCTCAGGTAAATATAAGGGGGACTGGGGGGGAATTCACTTACACAGAAGGTTTTTTTTACCTTAATGCATAGAAGTGATATATTGATTAGCTCTTTCCCCCACTCTCCATCCTGAAACATCCCCGCAGGAGCCGGGGGGAGAGGAGAGGACAGGAGGGAAGCCTGCAGCACTGCGGTGAGTGGGGTGCAACATGGGGGAAAGCCCAGGTAGGGGGAATGGGCACCGCACAGTGATTGGGGTGTGCCTCCACAAGGGGATAAGAAGCAAAATCTAGCAGGAGCTACAGAGTATAAAAGAGAAGAGAGGCGCCTCTAAAGCCGTGTAAACACGAGCGGAATGTCCGACAGAAAAAGTCAGACAGAAGCTTTTCATCGTATATTCCGATTGTGTGTATGCCTCATCGGACTTCTTTTTTCGAAAGTTCTGACGGACCTAGAAATAGAACATGTTCTAAATATTTCCGACAGAACCAATTCCTTTTGGGAAAACCGCCCGTCTGTATGCTGTTCTGACGGACTAAAAACGATGCTCTGAAGCAAGTATGAGACAGAAGCTATTGGCTACTGGCTATTGAACTTCCTTTTTCTAGTCCCATCGTACGTGCTGTATGTCACCGCGTTCTGGACGGTCGGACTTTGGTTGGACTTTGGTTTGACCGTGTGTAGGCAAGACCGCTTGAATGGAATTCCATCAGAGTTCCGTCGGAGGAACCTTCGGAGTTTATTCCAACGGCAAAACCGGTTGTGCGTACGCGGCAGAAGTGTAGTAATATGTTGCTAAATGTTGTACCTTCATTAAATGTAACCATATTGCTACACTTAGAGGCGTCTCTCTTCTCTTTTATACTTAGTTGTGACATGACGCTACTTGTATATCAAGTCAAAATGTATTTAAAAATTTTGCTTGTCTTACAAAATAATTTCAAACCAAGTTACTGTCAAACCATGGTTTTACTGTAGTTACATTGGTCCAAGCTGGACCAATGTAACTACCGGTATGTAAAAATTGCCAAACCTGGAATTCATCTTACCGAACATGATTACCAAATAGGCACCTAAAACTTGTGATTATAAACAGTAATATATTGATACATAAGTAATGTAATCATTAATACATGAATATTATATGCACACATAAAGGACCGTGACAGGTGCCATCATTTTCGATACCATACACAAGATCTGATGTTTTTAAAGTGACCCAAACAACACAGCCATGCTTCTTATGAACATATATTTAGATTCCACTATAGCGTCCTTACATACAAGGAGCGTTTCTCTGAATCTTATGTCCAGGCCAAGATATTCTACAGCCAACAGAGCAGACATACACAGTCCGGCATTAATCTAAATACTGCAGAAAGCCAGCACAGCCTCTAACGCTTCTACAAAGTGGCTTATTGTGTAGCTGTGTGTTTGTGCCTTATGTAACTAAAGAGGCATCTGAGCAAAGGGGTTACGCAGAATTCTGAGTCATCCCAAGCCTGGCGGTTGTTGGGACACTTTTTGTAGGGTAGCAACAGGGCGATTAGGAACAGACTGAATGCAGTGTGAGGGCGGGGGGTCTACGGGAGTCAGGGCTGCAAAATAAAGCGCTTCATTCCTGTGGTCAGACCACAGATGAAGGAAGAAAAATCGTCCTTCGCTGGTATTGTGAGCTCAGTACAAACACTTCAGACTTTGCGCTTTCTGTGCTGCAGAATAGGAGCCTAGATCCCAGCGAGCTGTGCTCTAATGATCACTGAGAGTGTGAAAATGCTACACCGGCTAATCATGGAAATTTCCATCTCAGCCATCGAGCTTAGTGCATGCCCCTATGTATATAAGCTGTGCATAGAATACCTTCTGATTGCAAAGTATGTCAGTGCTCTATTATGTATATTCAAATGATTATCTGACACTTGTAACAGTACAGTTATGTAATAAGAAGAAAAATACAGTACACTGCCTTCCAATGGATTCATTGCAGGCAACTCTTCAGAACTGTAGCCATCCCAATAATATCCAAGCATTGAGCATGAATATAATTGTTCATCACAGCTCCCAGAGGGATGTGTCACATGAAGGGTCAATGCACCCGTAATTGACATTTCCGATGTTAGTATATACTGAAGAGTTCAATAAACCAGTCACTGCCCTGGGCAGTTCAAATAGCACATCATGTATATATCATATAAATAAACATATTCATATAAATATATATATATACACACACACACACATACACATATATATATATTTAAAACAAAGAAACAAAAATGGGGATCACCTGTGAAATGCGCATGCCAAAATGATCAGTGGATGACGGAGCTCTTTTGCCATCCATAAAGATGTTTAAACCAATTCTGACTTTTAAAGTCTGGGTTTTATGCTCAAAAAGTTAGAATTCTGAAATTTAAAGTCAGAAAATTGAGATTCAAAGTCAGATTTCTTATTGTAAAAGTCAAATTTCCGAGTTTCAAAGTCAGACTTTTAATTTCAGAATTCTAATATTGAAACTCAAAATTTTCATTTGGAACTTAGAATTCTGACTTTAACCACAGCATTCAGGCTCTCTTTTTTTTATAAATTCTTTACAAAGAAACAGCATTAAAATTCCACAGATCAACAGTTGACAACCATGACATAACATACAATATGAAGCGAGATAATCACATGATTAACAAGGCTTGTCTCTAATAATATTTCTGTGTTGTATCTTGGACTTTAGTATCTTAAAGCGGAGTTCCGATTAAAAAAAAAATAAAAGTCAGCAGCTACAAATACTGCAGCTGCTGACTTTTAATAATCAGACACTTACCTGTCCCAGGGTCCAGCGATGCGGGTGATCGAAGCCCCGCTCGTCTCCCCCTGCGCTCAATGTAACTGTGGGCGCCCGGCTGAGGCTTCACAGCCGGGCACCCACTGCGCATGCGCAAGCCGCGCTGCATGACGTGACTGGCCGGGCAATCATCTGGGACCTGTGACGTGTCCCAGATGATTGCCGAGAGGGAGGGGGTAGAGGTGATCTTCCTTCCGAGTCCGAGGGTGCGCCAGAAGGAAGTGGGAGCCGGAACCCTCTGAAAAGAGGGTATCCGCTCCCCCCCCTCAAAAAAATTACATGCCAAATGTGGCATTACAGGGGGTCACCTTCTCTTAAAGCGGAAGTTCCATTTTTGGGTGGAACTCTGCTTAAAGTCATAAAATGTTATATTGAGTCCACTCTGTGAACATTGGCGAGCAACACCGTTTCTCATTTTTCTAATAATTGTTTAACAAAGTAGAACCCTAAGACATAGTTAGGTCCAGGAGGTAGAAAGGTAGAAATAAATTATATAGAAAAAAAAGGGGGACGGATGGGTAATGGGAAGAGGGGACAAAGGGAGACCCGGTCGACTCTCATGACATATTGGAATAACTCTGTGGGGTAAGTTAATGGAAAAGCTACATAAGAGGCTAGGGGGGTCTGTTCTTTGTAAATTAAATAAGGGGTCCAGACTTTCCAATATTTCTCGTCTTGCTCATTTAGCACCAGAATTCTGACTTTAATTTCAGAATTCTGACTTTTAATCTCAAAATTATGTCTGTGAAACTCAAAATTTTGTTTCAGAAAATTTCTTTTTACTAGGAGGACTCTGATGTTGGTCAGCCAACAGTGTCCACGCCATTTTCAGACCCCACCAGATTAAAGAGAACAGAGAAGACTTCGACTAGAGCATCAAGTGACCATGACTTTAGGTAAGCAAAAGGGGCAGAGAGTTTTCTTAATCACCCAGTTTAACAAACTGTGACAGACTCACCCAGGACAGAGGCTTTTGGAGGGAACTGAATGCTAGCCTCTTGCCTACCAACTATGGGCCCTGGCATTTGAGGAAGCTACAAGCATTTAGGAAGATATTCTGTTATGTAATGCAAGAGGACATTATTAAGGAGGCCATGATGGTCTTTGCATGCTTGGGGCTCTGTGGACAGATGTATGTAAAAGTAATGCTGATTAATAAGATCTGGAAAGCCCGGGTCTTTCACCCAATAGTTTATTGTGCTCAGTAACACACCTTTGTCTCCTAGCAAACTATTGGGGGATGTGTTTATACTTATGTGTATTGTAAGTTGTGAGTGAGGAGAAGGCAAGTCTACCCTGAAAGGTCATATCTCTGAGTCACCTAGTCTGGGAAAATGATTAGATAACTAGCTCATGTTAATTAGGTTTCTGGTTACAGTTTGTATTGTCAGCCTGCTGTATATATTTGTGTGTCATCTCAAATAAATCAGTTTATGTTCAGCAACCAAACAAGTATTGCCTTGTTTGTTGTTGTGATCGGTTGGAATATCTGATATCTATATTCAGACTGGGAGGAAACGGTATATGATGAAAGCACTCAAGCGAAGTGTGGGACGTTTCGTCACAATTGGTGGCAGCAGTGGGATGTTTCCTGCAGTCTGGGACATCCAAACCTCCCCCGGGATCCAAGGTCCGGATAGCAGGAGAGGAGAGGTACAGATACCACCCGCCATGGAAGAGGAATTCGCAAGGAGGTTGATACAGAACACAGGACCAGTATCAGAGCAGGTCCTGCTGGGAAGGTATGGTCCTATCCGCTGCGAACTGTGGAAGGAAACGCTAGCCCGTGAGCAGCACCACCAGGGAAAAGTTCTCCCCTCCATCCAGGAAAGGTACTGGTCGCAGTATGGATTGCAGGTGCTGTTTTTTGTATAAAAACTGCGCAGGGGCAGACAGCAGAATTAAGAAGGCTGGTCTGTACAGAGATTCAGCTGGATGAGAGCTACAGAGCCCTCCGGTGGCATGTATACCAAGCATGCCCTTGGATAGTGGATGACAGTCCAACAGAAGGCTTTGGCTACGGCAGCCTGGAACTGTTGTATGTGAAGATGACAGGGGACCCTAACTTTGGGAGTGATTTGGAGTGGCGGTTGGACGAAATCATGGATTTCAGAGAAGAGCTACTGAACGTCTCAGAAGTGCACTGGGCACTGGAAGATATAGAGTTTCTGGCCGTTCAGGAATGGGAGCTGGAGATCGTCTACAGATGGCTGCTAGACTCTGCTCAGTGCCAGGGCTGCGCTCCCTTTGCCTGGGACTATCAGGAAATACCAGCAGACAGCTCTGAAATCCTGGCTGAAGAGTCGGCATGGTGGCATAGTAACAGTGTGCTTTGTCAACCAGCACCCGCACCTATGGACGTGGAGGTCTTATGGCAGATGCAGCAGGTGCTGACTGACCTTGACGAACCTGCTTCTGCACAAGACGAGGTTGGATGGAGGAATGTGCCTGTCCAGCAGCAGAGAATGCCAGAGAATCAGCAGTGGAAAATCTGGAGATTGCCATCCCCAAAGCTGAAGTGCTGGCAACAGGGCAGAGCTCTGCTAACCTCTGCTTAGCACTAATAGCATCTTCTGGGTTCCACGGACAGGAGATGGTGAACCTTTATCCCCAGACACCAGTTGCAGGGACAGGGGATTTTAAAGACTTGTCGGCTGAGAAAAAACAACCTGGTATCAGGGCCAAACTTCACTGAGCTCTGCCCAGCACCAACAGCAGTATCTGTGGAGTTACAAGGAACTTTCCCAGCTGAAGCGCTGGCCACCGGACAGAGGGTCCAAGACCTCTGCCCCACATCTGTGGCAGTTCAGGAGGCTCAGGGTGAGAAGCAACAGCAGTTCAGAATACAGGAGGAGAAGGGAGAGGAGGTGTTCGTCGTCCCTCCCCAACAGTCAGCCAGGGTGGAGGAAGTAGTCTTTCCTCCCCAGAAAAGATCCGTACACCTGGGAGACCGTACCCCAGACATGTCATCCCAGCAGCCAGATGAGGGAACGGAAAAGGAAGCAGCCAGCTCACCTCCCCAATGTCAGCTACACAGTTTGGGAGTGAATGAAGCCAGCCTCCTGCCCCAACAGTTAGCCGGAGCGGAGGATGTGGAGTGCCCAGCAGAAGTGCTGGCAACAGGGCAGAGTGCTACCAACCTCTGCCCAGCACCGGCAAAAACTATGGAGTTCCATGGAGCTGGGGCAGTTGGCCCCTCTCTCCAGCGACAAGCTGATGTAGTAAAGCTGCTACTGCCAGCTGAAACACTGGCAACAGGGCAGAGCGCCGATGGCCTCTGCCTAGCACCTACAGTGTCTTCAGGAAGCTGGGGCGATTGGCCCCTCTGCCCAGCAGCAGACCGAGCCCCGAAATGTTAAAAACCACCCAGCTGAAGCGCTGGCAGCCAGACAGAGAGTCAAAGACCTCTGCCCCACACCTAACGATGTGAACTATTCCTTGCAGCCAAGAATGGAGATCATGAGGACAGACTATGTGAGTTCACTCTGCCCGACTAACGCATGTCCAGACCAGGTGGAGGTCTGCGACCTTGTTAGTTGACCTTTGACGGGAGAGAAATGTGACAGACTCACCCAGGACAGAGGCTTTTGGAGGGGACTGATTGCTAGCCTCTGGCTTACCGACTATGGGCCCTGGCATTTAGGAAGATATTCTGTTATGTAATGCAAAAGGACATTATTAAGAAGGTGGCCATGATGGTCTCTGCATGCTTGGGACAGATGTATGTGAAAGGAATGCTGATTAATGAGATGTGGAGAGCCTGGGTCTTTCACCCAATAGTTTATTGTGCTGATTACACACCTTTGTCTCCTAACAAACTATTGTGTATGTGTTTATACTTATGTGTATTGTAAGTTGTGAGTGAGGAGACAGCAAGTCTACCCTGAAAGGTCATATCTCTGAGTCACCTAGTCTGGGTAAATGATTAGATAACTAGCTCATGTTAATTAGGTTTCTGGTTACAGTTTGTGTTGTCAGCCTGCTGTATATATTTGGGTATCATCCCAAATAAATCAGTTCATGTTCAGCAACCAAACGAGTATTGCCTTGTTTGTTGTTGTGAGTGGATGGACTATCTGATATCTATATTCAGACTAGGAGGAAGCGGTATATGACGAAAGCACTCAAGTGGAGTGTGGGACGTTTCGTCCCACAAACCAATTTAGGGGGGGTGGTGGTTAACATTATCATGAGAATATTACTGGTTCTTTAGAGTAATAGGCAGCCTCCTCAACAAATATGAAAGTTTTAAAGGTAGAAAGGGGCAAGGACAAGTGCTACCTCCTCCAGGAACTTTGAGATTTGAAAATAACTTTAGCAGAATGTATTTCTGGATCTACTGATAATTCAAATGTGTGGTCTACACTGAAAGTAACCTCTGTTGACGTATTTATTAAACCTGTAACCTCTTTGAATTTCTAAGGTTTGTGACAGGTTTACTTTAAACCAACTAACAATTTCATATACCTATACCTGGAGCTTCTTTGGTATGAACAGAGCCAAAAACTATCAAGCATCTCTGAAACAGTTTGAAATACACTAATATACCTAAAATATTTTTTAGAACAGTGGTTCTCAACCACCAGGCCATGAACTACTGCTTGGATTTCAGCCAGCTGCAGATCCTGAGTCCTCTCACAGTTCCTTCCAACTCCCATAGTGCCTCCCAACCTCCCATACTGGCCAACAGTGCTCCCAGGACTCCTAAGAGTGCTCAACCTCCACAGCGCCCCCCAACCTTCCCTAGTGCAACCCAACCTCCCACTATGCCTCCAGTCTGCTGCAGAGCCTCCAGCCCTCATTAATTCTCCACAATGCCCCCCAGCCAGCTCTAGGAAACCTCATTGTCTACAGGGACACCAAGTCTGCTGTAGAGTCCTCTAACCCATTTAATAACACCCCCCATTACTGACAGTCCCATCCAGAGCCTTCCAGCATTTCAACACATGTTTTGCACCCCATATACCATGCCCTGGTCTCAAAAAAGGCATATTAGTTCCATACATAAGTAAATTGTGTGGTATTTGTGTCAGAAGGCATGTCACATCACTAAAAAGTCGACAGCCACTGCTTTAGCCTGTTATTATATTGGAGATGTTAACAAGTCCTCTTCTGATTACCAGTGTGTACCATGGTAAGAAAGGCTTAGAATGCCACACATAGCTGGAGACAATACTGTGTTCAGTGAGCAGGAAATGATGTGTAGCAGTGTACCATGGATACGATAAGATGAGACTTCATTATTAAGTCACATCACTGCCAAAGTCTTATCATAGCACATATGAAGAGGTGAGTCATGGAACCGTAACTTCTGCTTTAATGGCTCTAGCTGCAGGGAAGTCAGAATAAAGATGTTCACATGGTGTAAATAGCTCCTGAATGATCCAGGGTAACTATTGGAACATATAGGTTTCATTATGTATGTATATACCCATTCATTTATAAATTACTCTTAGTGATTTTATGGGCCAGCTTTCTGGGCACCATATACTGAATGATACACTGGAAAGCCCTTTTCCATAAAATTTTCTTGGCATATTTTTTACAAGATAAGTCTTTCCAAAATCCCCCCTGATTGCTCAGCTTGGGATTAGCATACAGTATGTGATAACACATGTGCATAGCCATTTTGTACACACTACTATGGCCACTATAGACAGTAGCCCATTAACCTACCAGCATGTCTTTGGTGTTTAAGAGGTAACTACAGTACCCAGCCAAAACCCACAGAAGCTCCATGCAGATAGTGTCCTGGCCAAGATTCCAACAATGGACCCCAATGCCACAAATGCATAAGTTTAAACCACTAAGCCACTGTTCCACCAGTGATTTCATAATAAGGCATTTGGACAGCACACAAGAAATACCCCAAGCTCCCATTGGAGTTTAAAAGCATTGTCCTAGTCTATGCAACACTTTATTCCAAAATATAGAAACCCTATTGTTAAAAAAAAAAAAAAAAATGCTAAGCAACACTATACCTCACTTTTTTTTACAGATGAGTGGTAGTTTAAATTAATACTTATTGTAAAGGTAAATGCGGCCTCCCGGCCTGGCCAGAAGCAGGTGTAAAGCAAGACCTTCATTAGGATCTGCAACTCAAGTATCCATGTGCTTGTGATTTTATAACTACATTGTTAACAGAGACCAATAAGCAAAACAGGACGATCACCACAGAAGGGATACATGGGCTATGCATTTTTATGTAACTAGACCTTTTCTGTCTAAAAATCTGACGGACCTAAGAAATAGAACAAGTTTCAAATCTTTCCGACGGACTCGATTCCTATCGAAAAATCAGTTTGTCTGTATGCTAGTCCAACTGACCAAAAACGCAAGGGCAGCTAATGGCTACTGGCTATGAACTTCCTTAGTCTAGGCCGGTCGTACGTCATCACGCTTCGAAACGATCGGACTTTGGTGTGATCGTGTGTAGGCAAGTCCATTTCTTTGGAACTCCGTTGAAAAGTCCTTTGGAGTTCAGTCCATCGAGAAGTCCGCTCGTGTGTACGCGGTATTACAGTCTATCCTCTACCAGGAGTCATTAGTACTCACAGGACTGTGTTCTCTGTAGTCACCTCCCTGCTAGGTACACCTCTCCCAGGATCATCCAGGGAATCAGCCCCACACAGGGAACTCTTGCCCTGGCCTAAAAGGCCTTTTGCAATCCCCTCTAGCCCTGACCTCCATAAGGAACAGAAAGACTACAGTTGGCTTTTCCTAAGTGCAGGTCCACTCTTCCTGCCCTAGGTGTGATGGTTACATAGGTGTGGGGTGCTTAGCTCCCATGCCCCAAGTGCTGCTAGAGCTTCTCCCAACCTGATTCACCATGACATCACTGCAGGAGGGCTTTACCCTAAAGGGATCTAACACTTGATGACCTTACTTACCGTAACCAGACACTATTCTAGGTATGTGCTACTGCTTACCGTGTGCCATATCAGTATGGGGTTTGTGTGAGTGTCCCCCCATCAGTTTGATCACATTGTTAGATCAACTGGCTCCTATGCTTATTTAACCTGATTTGTGTGTGTTACAGGTATGGTCAACTGGCACTTACACTTATTTACCCTAATTTGTGTATGTTACAGGTATTGTCTTTAGATTTCAAGCTCCCTTAGGTACAAGGGCTGTTGTATAAATGAATACAATACATTATTTTCAGGTAAATTCCTCTGCTCACACAACAAATGTTTCCAAGGAAAATCAGATCTACAAAGACATCGAGAGCATACGTTGCATGCTCCTGCTGGCTAGAACTGTAAGACTATATCCCTGGTTTATCCTTGTTCCTGTTCAGAAATAATCAGGTGGCACAAACACAGATAAACACATGACAAAGCGAAGAAGGAGATTTTACCTTGGTGTTTGAAATTCTTTCCGGTCCGCTGACCCCAGACTCTGTAAGACAAGAAAGATCCTTTTAGATATGGTGTGTATGGAGGATGAGGAGGAAATTCCACATACATTCCAAACTTGAGAAAGGATTAACGTAATGGTTCCCAACATTATTAAAGGGAAACTATACCCAATTTTACCCCCCTCTGCTGACCCTAACATACCATGTATTTGGCACATCATGAGGCCCTCTGATAAACTTAGGATGAAGCATGGAAAAAAAACAGTAACATCAAGCCATCAGAATCCCTGACCCAAAGTGACAACATATATGTATGGATTCATGTTGTTTACAGTTTTAATGACAAGGGCATTCATCTAACATATTCATAGGGAAATAATAGACACAGAAGAGGTCTTTGGTTTAAATTCTGAATAGACAATGTTCCACCATCCACCATCTCTGGCCTTGCCACTTTAATTCTATGCATTCTGACCTTGCAAAATACATGAGTGGCTTTTCATTAAAAAGACATTAGCTAGAGACGCTGCTTGGGAGAAATCAAGGCTGTGTTAAAGGAAACCTGTCATGAGAAAAACACAAAAGCTGGTAATGCTTAGCTCTTAGCAACCTAAAAATGTGAGTTGCCTGGCTTTTAATGCTGACCTTCAGGCTTTAAAGCAGACGTTAGTCCTCATTGGCAAAATTTTGACATTGCCAAAATTGGCATTGCCAAAGCAGGGAGGACTTTTATTGCAGAATAGATATTTTATGTAAATTCCTCCTTCTTCCTATGCTTTCAAATGCACACAAGAGTTCATTTATTGCGTTACAGAGCTGTGCATGTGCAGTTCAATATACATGTTTGCCAGACCTCAATGCCACAATCAATAATCTCCTTTGCACATCCTCCTGGACAGGCCAATCAAGATTGCCAAAACTGGAACCTGGAAGAAGGCCGGGGGAAAAGATGATGAAGTCGTGGAGCTCAAGCTGTTGCATTGCTGGAGAGGAGGGAGTATTGGATGGTGATCTTCCTGATCTACATATTTGTTCTCATTCAGTGAAAAAGTACCAAAATCAATGGATCGGCATAACATCCAAGTAGTTACCATTCTTAGAAGGAGATCAGCAATTGCAGAGTATTTCTCCCATGATTTCTTTTTTTTTTACTTTGGATTAGCGTTGCACTAATACCAATACTGGTATCGGTACCGATACTAAGCATTTGCACGGGTACTTGTATTCATACAAATGCGCCGATACTAAAACCGATACAGACTCGGTTCACATATGTTGTTTGCAGTGAGATTTCAAAGCCCAGTCCGGTGCGTTTTGTTCAGTGGTTCAGGTGTGATTCCAATGCGAATTGTAGTGTACGAGATTAGAAATTGCACCTGAACTGAAATCTCACAGGACTCTTTTTCAAATTGCACTGTGAATGGCCTGCACATATGTAAACTGTAAAAGCTCACTTAAACGCACATGAAAACTGATGTGAAACTGATGTCTGCAAGTGAAATTTGTGCAGTTTTCCCATCGGTTTTCATGCATGTATGGTGTAAACCACCCCTAAAAAAACTCACATGACATTAAAAATAGGTATTGGTATTGGTGACTACTTGAAAAAAAGTATCAGGTCTCGTACTCGGTCTTAAAAAACTGGGAACCGGCTGAGATTCAAACCATGTGTGGGCAGGCTGAATGTACCAGGTTCAATCGATCAACGTGGGCACAACCAGCCTGCTGGATTCACTTGTGACTATCGCTAAAGGCTGCTATACATGCTAGCAATAATTACTGTCTACTCTCGGCGGGGATGGCTTACCCGCCCCATTTAAAAAATACCTGATTTTTCTGTACTTTTATCTGCAATAGTTTAAGTTGGTGATAGAGTCTCTTAAATGGGGGTTATACATTGCCCAACAAATGCAAGTGATGCAACAGACTCAAGTACCAAAGGGTTATGGGGTGCAACCCTCAATAGACCAATAACAAGACCCATTGGGGGGATTGTCTTTTACTTCCTGCCCAGGAAACACAAAAGTAAGAAGAAACCTCTCTATAGTGGTGGTAATTCCTGGATTGGATTAATCATCACTGTCTTATCTGTGATAATGGTCCCCAGAACAAATACACAGGATGGGGTGCCTTACCCTTTCCTATAGCACAGTGTCTTAGTGGTTAGCATTTCTCCCTTGAATTACTGGTGTCCTAGTTTTAGATCCCTTGCCGGGACAGTATCTGCATGGTGTTTGCATGTTCTCCCAGCGTTTGCATGGGTTTGCTTCAGGAGCTCCAGTTTCTTTTCCCCCTCCAAAGATATACTGGTTGGTAATTGACTCCTGTCTAAATTGGCCCATGTAAGCATGTGAAAGAGAAACCTTAGAGATCGTTCACACTAGCATTCAGATCGCTCTTCAGAGAGCAATTAACAGGTGGCGTGGAGGTGTTGTATCGCCTCCTCACTGCCTGCCTAAACCCCTGATCCCAGTACTACCGTGCTGTAACTCTGTGCATTGCAGAGCAGCTCTTTCACTTGCATGGGCTACGTTTCGTTGGCGTGATACCTGCCGAAAGTGAAAGGGGGTGTCAGGAAATGCCCTGTAGAAGGAATCCTGCTGCTGAAGCACATCTGCGAGCGCCCGCGCGGAAGTTTTGGCACCAGATGACCTATTTAAACAGGGCTTGCAAACAGAGCCAGTGCTGTCTGATTTGCAGCTTCCCTTGACCCCTGCTACCTGTAACCTGCTTTGAGACCTGTTCCCATGTTTGATCCGGCTTGCCTTTGACTATTCCTGCCTTCTGCCTGCACCCGACCCCGGCTTGTCCTTGACTTTGATCCTGCCTGCACCTCTTGTTACCACGCTGTCTGCCTGTTGCCAACCAAGCCTGTACTCCAACCTGTCTTTGCCGCTTCACCTGTCCTGGCTTCTCAAACCTGTGTGTGCCTGTTTGTGCTCCACATCCCTCAGGGCTGATCCGCTGAGCGCTGCTGCTAACATCCAGGTGTGTAGTATCCTGATATCCGCTGACCCAGCTCCACAACTGCCTGCTGTTCTGACATCTCATCTCACCAGTCCTCATCCCAGTGGCATCAGGAATTCCAGGGCAGTTCTTCTGACTACCAACCTGCCAGGCACTCATACCATTCTGCACTCTCAGGTCCCCTGTCTGCGCTAACCGGTCACCGCGAGTCAGATACGTAAGGGAGGCCTTCCTCTGCATTACCAGGCTCATCCACAAGGTGCGTGAAAACGTGACAGGGGGTATAATTATAGCCAAAGCCCCGAAGCAAAGTGCTGTGGCATATGTACACCGCTGGCTGCTGCCTCTGCAGCTAAAAGGGGTAACAGTTGGAGGGCAATAAAAACATAGCTTAACCATGGCGTTTTTTGTTGCCCCCCCCAACCACTAGCCTAAAGGAGCCCTAATTCCCCATTCACATTTTGATTAGCCGGAGCGCACATTCCCACTTGCGTTTTTTCATTTTGCAAGTTTCACTTGAATGGGCTGTCCTATCCATAACAAACAGGCCAAAGAAGGTGTGGAACGTAATTGCATTTCTTCAGCAGATGTTTTGGCACGTTAGTCACATGGCAAACCACGTGCATTCTAACCGCATTTGCGGTGTCTTTAAGAATGAATGGCACCCTAAGGCCCCATTCACACCTAAGCGTTTTGTAGCTTGAAACCTGAAGCTACAAAACACTGGAGGGGAAAGAATCAATTATTCTCTATGGAGATGATCTCCACTCCAAAACACCTGAAGCCAAAAGCTCCAAAACGCCTGAAGCTCAAACAAGTTCTGGAACGTTTTTTTTTTTAGGCAGATTTGGGCGTTTTTCTGCTTTTTACATTGGTGACCTTTTGACCTGGGCAAAATCGCGCGACTTTCGGCCTGAAAACGCTACGCTCAGGTGTGAATGGGGCCTAAGTGTGTTGAATGTTTTGCCGTTATTTTATTGTAATCCGGAATCCCAGACAAAATCCTGCAATTCTGCCTTCACACACTGTGTGCGAACAGCGGCGACTGTCATATTTGTACTCTGTACAAATCTATGGCTGGTGCTGCATTTGTTTAGATGTAACCGCACTTCTGATGCCTCCAGGGTCTGCGTTTCTGCGAGTTTTGGCCCCACACAAACAGGCCGCACCTAATCGGCCATAACACAGTGTGTTGCTGAGTCCAGAGGTGACAAACGATTCGCCCCCCGCTGCCTTAATTGTTGGCGCTATATAAATGTCTGTAATAAAAAAATACTCTAGTCAAAACGAAAAAATAAAATAATTGCCTTTAGACATTATACAGTTTAAAATATAGTATTGGCCCCTCTCGAAGAAGGTGCAATAACTGAACTCCAAGTTTAATGGTAGGCCTTCTCGGAAAGTCTTGACAGGTATTCTGGTCATGCTGAGATGACTCCTGTCTGGAATGTCAAAGGTCAGTGTGGATAGCAGTCTGTCAGACAAAGCCTTGATGGTATTATTTGTCTCCCTGGGGAAGGTACATTGCCCCTGAGGTATTCCAACCCCGAGGCCCTTATTATACACCTGCAGAGCTACAGGAAATTCAGCGGATTACCAGTCATTGTCAGACAAAGGAGAACTAATTGGGAATTAGTTGACACTTTATTATCAGCACCTTCTTCTCACCTCCAGCTACAAGCACGCAGCAATCAGTGTGTAAATGATGGAGGCGCACACACAACAGCTCACATACCAGGAATCATGTGGATAAGGAGTTAACCTTTGACTTAGTAAGACAAGAGGGCTTTCCTGTCTAATACATCAGGACTTCCCCAGACCTACAGAGCAGAAGGAGAAGCCGTCCAACTTTGTGAAATAGAAATAGAGTGCTCCCGCCAGCATGATTTGGATTTACAATTCCGCACAGTCATTTTAGATATATATTAAACTTCTATATTATTTCTATTTATAAAATGTATAGTGTTCCCACGGTCAACGGTATGACGCCAGTACTTCCCGCCATCACAATTATCCAAGAAGTGATCAGCACATCCACTTGAAAATAAAATCACTTTTTATTTCTAACATTAAAAAAAGCTAAGCCAGTAAAAAACATAAAAGCCCAAACATCTTTATCACATCGCCGCATCCGATCATCAGACTTATAATGTGAAAGAAACTTTTTCACGGGTGGAAGGAAAGAAAACCACTTAATTCCTCCCATCAACACAGTCAGTGTTAATGGGAGAATGCCTCCTGCTGCCTCCCAGCGGGGGGTGCTGGGAGCATGCCCAGCCGACAGAATACAATGGTTACTGGCAGTTGCTATAGCTGCTGGCAATAACCATATGTAGAAAAATTTGACATGCTAGTTCTACCCAAGTTGACTGATCAATCAACTTGGTTACAATTACCCTGCCCATACATGGATCAAAATTCGGCCGATCCATGCTGAATGAGCCGATTTTCGAACCATGTATGACCAGCTTAAGAGGTTATGGCAAGGAAGGCTTAGAACTGGTTTAGTGGAGGGGTTTTTGGTTCCTTGTAAGAGGTAACAGTTATGCTGAATACACACGAGCGGAATGTCCGACAGAAAAAGTCAGACGGAAGCTTTTCATCGTCTATTCCGATCGTGTATATGCCTCATCTGACTTTTTTTTTCAAAAATTCTGACGGACCTAGAAATGGAACATGTTCTAAATATTTCCGACGGAACCAGTTCTTATCGGGAAAACCGATCGTCTGTATGCTGTTCTGACGGACCAATAACGACGCATGCTCTGAAGCAAGTACGAGACGGAAGCTATTGGCTACTGGCTATTGAACTTCCTTTTGTGTTGTACGTCACCTCGTTCTGGACAGTCGGACTTTGGTGTGACTGTGTGTAAGCAAGACCGCTTGAGCGGAATTCCGTCGGAGTTTCGTCGGAGTAACTTTTGGAGTTTATTCCGACGGCAAAACCGGTCGTGTGTACGCGGCATTACAGTCTTCCCTGGTGTTTCTAAAATTCAGCATCCTTAGTTCACCCTTAACTACTTGCCATCCATCAGATAGTTGTCTCCTATGGGCCATACTTCCAAAAAATAGGTCATTTTGGGGATATTTGTACTGTCCTGGCCTTTTAGGGCCTCAAGAAATGAGACAGGCCATCAGTACATAAGAGTTGATACATTTCAAATATATATACCATAGTTTCTAGACTTTATAACTTCAGTCTTTTTTTTCCTTAAAGTGGATGTAAACCCCATTCATGAAATCTGACCTATGCACATATATCAGTAGTGTTTACTTAACTCTCTCCAAAGCCACAAGTCCTGTGTCTTTCTCTTGCTCCATTCCTCTGTTATCAGCATGATAACTTCTGACAGGTTTCCGACACAGGAGATAAAAGTAGCTGGAAATTAGTGTCGGGGAGGGAGCTTAGAGGTAGATTAGCAGAGAGATTGTCTCTTCAGACTACAGCTCTGCATGTTCCTTCATTCTGCCTATGTGGAGGGGGCAGGGGCGGCTCACCCGCCGGCCCACTAACTGATCCACCCGCCTGCCTGTCACTAATTTCTGGGGGGGGGGGCAATTCCCCCGTTGCCCCCCCAGAAATTAGTGACAGGCAGGCTGGTGGATCAGTTAGTGGGCCGGCGGGTGAGCCGGCGGATCAGTTAGCGGGCCGGTGGGTGTATCAGTTAGTGGGCTAGCAGGCGGATCATATAGGGGGCTGGCATGGCGGATCAGTTAGCGGGCCAGCAGATCAGTTAGTGGGCCGGTGGGTGAGCCGGCGGATCAGTTAGCGTGCCGGCGGGTGAGCGGCCAAACAGGCCAGTCGGCAGGTGGGCGGGTGGGGGAGCAGAGAGATGACATCATCTCTCACCGCCCACCCTGCATCACCACTCTCCTGCCCTCACTGTGCAGCCGCAGGTAGCAGAGAGATTACATCACCTCTCTGCTGCCTGCCTTCAATTTGGGACACAGCAAGTGACAATCTGCATCTGGTGGCAAGTGACAATCTGCAACGTATGGCATGTGACGTGGCAAAGAACAATCCACAACTTGTGGCAGGTGACGTGGCAAATGACAATCTGCACCTTGTAGCAGGCAAGTGACACAGCAAGTGACAATCCACAACTTGTGGCAGGTGATGTGGCAAGTGACAATCCGCAACGTTTGGGAGGTGATGTGACAAGTGACAATCCGCAACTTGTGGCAGGTGACATGGCAAGTGACAATCTGCATCTGGTGGCAGGTGACATGGCAAGTGACAATCCGCAACGTGTGGCAGGTGACGTGGCAAGTGACAAGCCGCACCTTGTAGCAGACAAGTGGCACAGCAAGTGACAATTTGCAACTTGTGGCAGGAGACGTGGCAAGTGACAATCCGCAACTTGTGGCAGGTGACGTGGCAAGTGACAATCAGCATCTGGTGACATAGCAAGTGACAATCAGCATCTGGTGGTGACATAGCAAGTGACAATCAGCATCTGGCAGCAGGTGACGTGGCAAGTGACAATCTGCATCTGGTGGCAGGTGACTTGGCAAGTGACACACTCGGGACTCCCACTGATTCTGCATTAGGGCAAGTTGAACTATTTTATATTCCAATGTAATAATAGAAATAATACACTTCAATCATCCTGATACCATAACAACCATGGTGCCATGATGTTTGAAGCACTGACACCAGCCATTTCCCCGATAAATTGCCTGCGGAAAAAAAATGTATTTTCTGGCAGTGCCGCACCCTAGACTAGACTCTGGATCTGCCCCTGGGAGGGGGTGTGTGCCTTTCCTCCAATCAGCTCACACACAGTGTATGCCCAGACTCCCCTCCCACTGCTGGAAGAGGAAACAAGATTTCTAACATGATCTGCACAAGAGAGTGTATAAAGCTGAAGACAGCAGATATACATGTAAAACTTATGTATGAGGATTTGTTTCATCTCTTTGTATCATCTGAGGCTGTTCACTTCACTGTGTATATGTGAGGGTTTACATCCACGTTAAGAAAAAAACAGAGGTACTGAAATACCACCAAAAGAAACTTCTATCTGTCACTACAGAATGATATAAAATTCATTTGGATACAGTGTTCCAGGACCGAGTAATTGTTAGTCAAATTATCACAAGGCTTAAACCTGAAAAATGGGCTGGACAGGAAGGGGCTTTACCATACCTCCCAACTTTTTGAGATGTGAATGAGGGACACCTATCAGCAAAAGTGTGAAGGCATAGGACACACCCCTTGCCACGCCCCATTAAAGGAGAATTGTACAAAAAAAACAAGATTGGTTAAAACCACAAGTGCTTTTTTTTACCACTACTATTCCTTTATATTGGCTTTTGGAATTTAAAAAATGCAGCAATTTAGAAATCAGATGAAAGGTTTAGTGCTGGGAAACACTTTTTGATAGATAAAAAGTGCATTTTATATACAGCTATATAGATCAGACCAAAATGAGGGACAAATGAGGAGGAATGAGGGACAGAGGGACATTGCTCCAAATCAGGGACAGTCCCTCCAAATCAGGGACAGTTGGGAGCTATGGCTTTACCATGCCACTCTTCTAGTGGTGAAGCTAGCCATTAAATCAACTTTTGTCCATTTGGGTAGTGCTTGCAGAGCCCCCCACTGCTTGCATTTTGGAAAGAATCAGGCAAAATGATGAAGCCCTTTATGGCCAGCTTTGAGGCTTGTTCACCCTGGTGCTGAGTATCAGAGCGCAAAATTTATCAGTCGTTGACAGGCATTTGGGATGCATTTAGAGCTTCACAACCTTAGGGGGTGGGGGGGGACAAAAGAAATAAGAGGATATAGGAAAAAAACATAGAGGAAGGTCTTTGTTTCATCTAATATTGATCAGTCTGATAAGTATGTATTTACCTTTTTTACTTATAAAAAAAAAAAAGAAAAAGAGCTTCACAACCAAAATAAAACGATGCACTGTTAAAGGTGGATTATAAGTATATGTTTGGACAAAATAAAAAACAGCAATCAATACATCTCTCCAATACATGATATACAATCTCCCATGGTTTACCCCATTAAAAATACTGCAAGTACAGAAAAATACCTGTTAGGATGGCCATACACTAGTAGATTTTTTTTCGCACAAACATTCGTATGGAAAATTTCTCAGCACATTCGATAACTTCTCAAATGTCATTCAAAGGTACTTCAAATTTGTGTTTGTTTTTAACATTCAATTTCTGAAAAAAAAATTGCAGAACGAAAACCACAGAAATTCATTTGTTCAAGGAAACAAATTTGAACCTGCTTCTTCAAACTTTCTCATCACTGCAGTTCGCTCTCATTTCTAAAAAGGAAAAGAGTACTGCATTGTGTTGTACTGACCCGAGCATTGCATGCAACATTTGGACCATGCTGTCCCATTCATTTCAATAGGTTACTCCTATGCCCCTCTCTACTTGACAAGGGTTGACAATGCAGACCAAGCAACCCATGTAAAACACAAGCAAAGTATACTCTCCTCTCCTTTTTCACACCGTTGTGTGCCTAAAGTTAAAGAAGACTTGTGCTTCACCCATGGAGGTAAATGAAACAGGTTCCCTTTAATGCTGGCCTGGGCGGCTGCCTTTACTCATCTTTCCTTCACTCCCTGCCACTGGATATAGCAAAAAGAACTACCTGAAACTTCTGGGTATGGTGAGCATATGATTCCCTGTCTTCTTCTTCGTACACACGATAAGAAAATCGGAAGTAAAACTTTGTACGACAAACGATCGGTCGACTATCTGATTGTTAGTATAGTGCTCTCGACAGGCGATTCCAACGTTACGGACGACAAAACCTGAAGGTGCAGGCTATAAAATGTTTACCATACGTGAACACAAAGTCCTATTTTCGTTTAATCAGCACATTTTTTTCGGAAAAAAAAAACGTAAGAGCAAGACTATGCTCAGAAACAAAAGAATACATTACAAAACAATTCAACACATTATATCACTTCCGAAGTTGTATTCGGTCATACGAGAATTTTAGTAAGTTGAGTAACCTCTTCACTTTCGATATGAGACTAGCATGGCGATTATACGTCCGATAATCTGATAGTGTGTACCAGGCTTAAGTGATAGTCAGAGCAGTGCTGCCTATGAGGCCGATTGAGGTGGCCACCTCTGGAGATACCCATGCTGCATTCACACCGCATTTTTTTTAGCATTTTTATAGCGCATTTTTATGCATGTTTTTAAGCCTCTTTATACAACCTTTTTAAGCGTTTTTGAGCTTTGTCATTTTAAGGAGCCAGCAACCGCCAACTTCCCAACCAGTGACTCATCGGTTAAGGAGCAGGCATGGGGCGGGGTCTCTGGAGTGACATCATGGGGGTGGGGTGACATCACTGGGTGACCCCACCCCTACTGTTATTTAGCAGGGGGAAAGTCGCTGTCATTAGGCAAGTGACAAGTGACAGGAGTGGACATGTTTGCAGGGCAGTAGGTTTTTTTTTTTTCATGTAGGTCAGAAGTCTGTGTTCATCATGATTGCCAATGGATTTACATCGGGAGACATGTTTATTTTATTTTTTTTATTTTTTATAAAGGACTTTTTGTTTTTTGTTACTTTTGTCATTTTTTTGCTGAATGAGTAGTGGTAATTAACAACAGTTGACTCATTCCTGTTGGCTGACAGCAGGGATGAGTCACTGGTTGTTAGGATGCTGGCAGGTCCTGCCTCCTAACAACCAGCACAAAACACTCCAAGAACTTGCCACATAATGTGCTAAAGCTTTCAAAAACATGGGGAATTGTGTGTTTCAATGTATTTCTATAGAGAAAAAAACACAAAAAAATGCACCAATTTGCCGAAATGGAGCTACAAAAGTACCGCTAGTTCCAAACTTTTTTGAACTTCAAGCATTTGGCTTCAGGTAACTTGGAATGGAGATGTGAACCATCTCCATAAAGAATAATTGATTTTCCTTAGAGCTACAAAAGCTTAGGTGTGAATGGGGCCTGGGGGAACGGTGGGTGGCAACAACGAGGCTGGAGTGCCCATACTGGGAATGTTCAGCCTGATGTATGTTCACCCCCTGAGCAGTACAGCATTATTGCTTGGATGAAGAGGGTGGCACAAATGGCTGCATCAGGCGGCATCTGCCCCTGGCACGGCCCTGATGCTGGTGCTTAGCAATTTCCCACTTTTGCATCCAGCACCATCATATGAAGGCAGGGAGAGTCCTCAGCCCTCTGTAAGCTCAAAGTCATGTGTGAACAGAGCAATAAGGAGATAATTGTAAGCAGTCAGGGAAGGGGGCATTACATTGAACCTCTTGCTTTGCACTGGATGGGCAAAACACAGGTTCAACATAATGACATCTGATGCACAATGGCTCCCAGAGCGTACATACAAACTAAGTCTATCAGTGTATTTGTCATGGGGGGGCTTATGGAACACTGTGACCATGGTCATTAAATTTCTCAGCTGTATCCTATTACTTTGTAAGAGGAGAGTATAATATATACACACGCAGAATATTTATCTCAACATGGATGAAGACCAGTTCAACATAACAGGATGCGGCTGAGAAATATTACTTTGGTGACCCCACTTGGTAGAAAACATCTCTGGCAGACATCTATCATAGAGCTATACCGATATACTGCTGACAACATCCATTCCATGTTTGCTGGTATCTCACCTGGTAATGTGTACGTTTATGTACATGAGGATAAATATGTAAAGTATGCACGTTTTACACGTGTGAGCAAATGCGTACAGGCTTGTCTTATGTACAGCAATGTTAATTTGACATAAGGTAATAGAAACTTGACACAACAGTGCTAAGAGTTCCCAGAGCAGCTGAACATAGTACTTCTGATAATGGTGACCACTATGCAATCAGGTCTGCATGATCTAGACCAGTGGTCTCCAAACTGTGCCCAGGGGCCAGATTCGCCAGAATCCCTTTGCTTGCCTTTATTCCGCTCTTGGGACACTATTTCATCCATTGATACCAACACAAGGGCATTATTCCCCCCCCCACCACCACCACCACCACCACCACCACTGACACCAATGAAGGGGCATAATTCATCCCAATGACACCAATAATGGAGCACAACACCTCCCAATGACACGAACGAGGGGGCACAATTTCTCCCAATGACACCAACAATGGGGCCCGATGACACCAATGATGGAGCATAAATCCTCTCAATGACACAAATGATGGGGCAGCATTACTCCCACTAACACCAATGATGGGGCACAATTACTCCCACTGAAACAAACGATGGGGCATTATTTTTTCCCACCGACATCAGCATCTCTTCTCCCCCCAATAGCAACAGCACAGCTCTCCCTAAAGTCTTATGTCGCGTACACACAATCGGAAATTCTGCCAGCAAAAGTCCGTGTATATGCTCCATCTGACTTTTGCTGGTGGAATTTCTGCCAGCAAAAGTTTGAGAGTAGGTTCTCTATTTTTCAGTCGGAAAAAGTTCCTATCGGAAATTCCGTTCATCTGTATGCATATTCCGACGTGCAAAAAACCATGCATGCTCAGAATCAAGTACGAGACGGAAGCGCTCGGTCTGGATTAGCAGAAGGAGCCCAAAGGCGCACTTTGTATGGAACTTCCCTTTTCTAGTGCCGTCGTACGTGTTGTACGTCACCGCGTTCTTGACAGTCGAAAGTTCAGAGAACTTTTGTGTGACCGTGTGTATGCAAGCCAAGCTTGAGCGGAATTCCGTCGGAAAAACCATCCAATCGTGTGTATGTGGCATTAAACTGACCCTTTGTTTAGAAATGTTGAAGACCCCTGATCTAGGTGCTGCAGCCCCCTTAAGATTGTGGAATCTTGTAACTGCACAGTTCTTCTATGAAGAAAGGGACATGTCCCCCCAAAACACGTCAGCTGGTACTATTATCCACTTGAACCTAAGGAGTTCAATAATGGACTTGCCTCTGGTTCCTGGGTTATATACAATGCTATTTTACACACTGGATTTGTGAGTAGAATTAGTTTCTTTTATCCCTCAATAAAGTGCTGGAATTAATGCACTAGGCATTCCCCCCCTTTGTCTTTTTGTTGTTTGTACAGCAATATTAATACAATATATGTGACCACCAGTACATAAAACGTTTTTTGCTACAGATGCCAACCCACTAATTTATAGTGGATTGGCATCTGTAGGGTACATGACTTGATTTACTCCACATTCACCATCAGGTGAACATATTTCCCAGCATGCTGGAAAAACACAGAGACTAGTCTCCAGCTGTTCTTTTTATGCCATCTTCTGTGCCCAAGCATGATCGTCCCCCATCCTCGCTCCTGCACTTAAATTGTGCCAGGCCAGAACACACTTCTGTTCTGTCATCTCTTTTGTCAAGAACCAAAGTGAATCATGCCAAAGTCAAACTGAACCATGCTCAGGCTCACCCATTCAAGTGCACCAGGGCATGGTATGCCGAACCATGCATGGGCACAGTACAGAGAGATCACACTAGTAGTCAAATGAACTGGACTCTGGGGGTCAAACATGCTCAGGTACGGAGTGCCTAGTGTGAGTAAGCCCTTAGAATGCATTATAGGAGAAGCCAGCACACCAAAGCTGTAAAGATAATGATTGTCTTCATCCTCACTTCCCCACAACCTTCCTATGCTCAAATTGTGCTGGGCCAGAACACGAATACGTCATCTTTACTGGTAAGAACCAAAGTGACCCATGCCCAAGTTCAAATGAACCATGCTCAGGCCCACCTCTTCAAGCACACCAGGGCACGGTATGCTGAAGAGTGCTGAACATTAGTACAGAGAGATTAGACTAGTCAAACAAAATGGACTTTGAAGGTCTAATATGCTTAGGCAGGATATGAAATTCCTAATGTAAGTATGCCCTTAGTTAGCATTATAGGAGAAGCCAGCACACCACTGTTGTAAAGATAATGCTTTTTTAATTTACAAAAAGTTATGTTCAGAAAAGGGTCCCACGTGGCTTTGAAATGTCGGCCCCCCGCCTTCTTGTTTTATTCTACATAAAACAGCCTTGTAATTACAACGTTGGTGCTCTGGTTTCCTCTATCATGCTGTATGTGGTACCTCCACTGCTAAGCATCTGTCTTCAGTGAAATGGCCAATAAGGTACAATATGTGTGTGGGGTGCTTCTATGTTGTGTTCCAGCTTTTTCTGATATAGGCTCATTTTACAGCTTTGGTTGGGAGGCAGTATAAATAAGCAGTTGAGCTGTGTGTTTTTTCCCTCAGATTACCACCCTTAAGTTGCAAGGGCAGGTGGACAGGGTTGTATTCTTGCTGCGGCTGCAATGTTTTCTTTCATGGTGCAGCAAAAATGATGCCCCCTGTCGCCTTTTATAGGGGGCAATAACACGCCGTGCTGCAACCTGCCTGCATTTTTACTGCTCCCCAACTGCCCCGTTAAAGTATATGTGAACCCTCACCTTGTAAAACAACTCATTCAGTTTAGACAGAATGAAAGGGAAACATTTGTGTATATGTGTATATATATATATATATATATATATACATATATACGTATTAAGTCCTCAATGAGCTTCCAAACCTCTCTGTTTCCCCCTCACTTCAGTTTGTTTGGAATGAGCAGTGCACATTAGTTCCGGAGTTCCGGGTCATGTGTACTGCAATATGTACACTACACTACCCATAGTCCATCTTGGGAACGTGCAAGAGACGGTGGCTATGTTCCTACATACAGTGGGACCATAGAGAACAAACGTAACCACCCTATAACAGTACGTCAGATCACAGCAGTAAAAAAAGAATTTAGAGGAGGCCGAGAGCAATAGAAGGGACTTTTTGAGTTAAGTATACGCACTTGAATATAATTTTTTTTAAGTGTCACTTAAACAGCTTATAACTTAACCACTTGTCACCAAATCACATACCTGGTACGTCATTTGACTTCAAGCGGTTGTAACGGAGTGACGCCTACAGCTTCAGGCATCACCCCAATACTGTTTTTTAGAGCCAACGGTCAGCTCTCTTGTAATAGCAACTGGAGTGGCTAACTAGCCACTCGGTTGCTATTACAAGCAGCGGCTGTCTTGGGATCTCCTTTCCCACCGGGAGACCTGAGCTACCAGCTGGCACATCTGCCGGCTGGCTGGAGACCCATACAAAGCCATAATCGGCTTTTTACGGGTCTCCGCTATGGTAACCCGGAGGCGAAGACATGACATCACTTCCGGTTTACCTGGCTGTCATCGGCGGCATTTTTTGAAACTCCAAAGTATTTAAACCGCCAATCTTGCCATTTTGAATGCTTTCAAGGTCAAACAAGGGAAAAAAAAAGGAAAAGAAAGGCGCCTCTAAGTGCAGTATGTAAAATTTAATAGAGTGCACAAAGGGTTAAAAGCACTTACAAGATTGTTGAGTGTTAAAAGACATGATAAAATCAGGAGTCCTCATCTGTGGTATGTGTCCATCCTCAGCACGGTGGTAGAGAGCAGTGTAGAGCCGTCCAGCAGCTGTAATGCGTTCTCATGCGTGTTGAAAAGAGGAGGCAGCAGGGAAGCCTGTATTCACACAAGGCTGATGGTGTCAGTGGAGAGAAGGGGGCGGTAACGCGTTTCGGAGCATGTGCGGCTCCTTCGTCAGACCTACGCCCACACTCCTCAAGCTGGCTTATAAATGGTGAGGGGGAGGAGCAAGGGGAGGAGTGTGGGCAGATACTAAATACACAATGATAAGGGAAGTGACAGATGTATTATGAGGACGGCCAAGACGACCGTGCACTCGCAAAATGGATTATTAACGTCAGTGCTATATACAATGAAGTCCTGAAGGAATTTGAAACAGGGGTACAGGGCACAGATGTCAGTGATTAAATTAACAATAATAAATAAATAAATAAATATATGTATATTTATTTATTTATTTATTATTGTTAATTTAATCACTGACATCTGTGCCCTGTACCCCTGTTTCAAATTCCTTCAGGACTTCATTGTATATAGCACTGACGTTAATAATCCATTTTGCGAGTGCACGGTCGTCTTGGCCGTCCTCATAATACATCTGTCACTTCCCTTATCATTGTGTATTTAGTATCTGCCCACACTCCTCCCCTTGCTCCTCCCCCTCACCATTTATAAGCCAGCTTGAGGAGTGTGGGCGTAGGTCTGACGAAGGAGCCGCACATGCTCCGAAACGCGTTACCGCCCCCTTCTCTCCACTGACACCATCAGCCTTGTGTGAATACAGGCTTCCCTGCTGCCTCCTCTTTTCAACACGCATGAGAACGCATTACAGCTGCTGGACGGCTCTACACTGCTCTCTACCACCGTGCTGAGGATGGACACATGCCACAGATGAGGACTCCTGATTTTATCATGTCTTTTAACACTCAACAATCTTGTAAGTGCTTTTAACCCTTTGTGCACTCTATTAAATTTTACATACTGCACTTAGAGGCGCCTTTCTTTTCCTTTTTTATATCTTCAGAGTTGCTTCTCCTCTAACCAAAGTGCTGCCAGAAGTGCCATCTCATCACTATCATCCCTCTGACCAGCTACCCACCTCCACCAGAGCGCCCTTATCACCTCTCTGTTTTAAAGGTCAAACAAGGGATCTGGGGTCTTTTTGACCCCAGATCCCTCCATAAAGAGTACCTGTCAGGTCCCTATTGCTGTCACAAGGATGTTTACATTCCTTGTGACAGCAATAAAAGTGATATAAAAAAAACAACAGTGTAAAAGTAAAAAAAATAATAATAATAAATTAATAATAAAGAAAAAAAATTAAAGTGCCCCCCCCCCCCGTGCTAGCGCAAAGGTGACATGCACACAAACAGAGATTGTCCCACACATGTAAAGTATTGCCGTGAATGTCAGATCATGGGCAGTAATTCTAGCACTAGACCGCCTCTGTAGATATAAAAGTAGTAAGCTGTAAAGGCTTTTAAAGTGTCGCCTATGGATAGAAAAATTTCCGTTGTTTGTTGCTGCTGTGCGGGTGTGCCCAGTTTTTAAATTGTGAAATGTTTGGCATCTATTTACTGGGCGCAACATCATCTTGGGTTTATTTACTGTGTTCTTTTTGCAATAAAATTTTACGTTTGAAAAACCGCGTGTGACATAAAAAATTGCAACGCTCGTCATTTTATTCTCTAGGGTCTCTGCTAAAAAATATATCATGTTTGGGGGTTCTAAGTCATTTTCTATAAAAAAATACAGATTTTTACTAGTAAAGAACACATTTAAGAAAAAGGCTGGGTCCTTAAGTGATTAACAACTTATGACTTCTAAGACACCAATCTTTTAAACACCCGGGCAATTAATGTACAATTAGAAGGACACAGCAAATTTGCAAATTTTACAACTAAGAGGGTAGCAGGGGAGATGAAAATTCTCTGTGCAAGTGCAGGCCTAGCAGATCCACTGGTGAATGGGCGATGAATGGGAAAGTTTAGGAATTGGTAACTCCATACAATGGGAAGGAAGGGGGATGAATGCTGCTAAGCACTAGACTAGTGAAAAGGAATGTCAGGCAAACCTTAAGCGGAGAAGTGAGGTTCAAGCAGTGGGGCACTCCTCCTCCTCTTCCTTTTTTCAACTTTCCCTCCTTTCTCCAGCCGTTTAGCACCAAAATTTTGCTCAGCAGTTCCTCTGTCCCGGCTGCCCCCCGACTCTTTGGCGCTGAGTTGCCCCTCTCCCTGAAGAGAGGGGCCCAGGGCAACGTTGGATCCTTCAGCCAGCTCCTATGGAGAAACCAGTGAGGGTTGGGGAGAGCTGGGTGCATGCTTTCCTCACACACTGCCTGTTGTACTTTTACAATCTGGTTGCTTGGCAATAGACTAAAAAGGCAAACTCCACAACAGAGAGAGAAAAGCACACAGCCAAATGCAAATCAATGCAAAGAAAAGTTTACTTTCACCTTCCCCCCCCCCCCTCCTTACTAGAGCCATCATACAACTTCCTGCCATGTCCTACAATTACAGAAGAATCAGTGGAGCATGACATACACAGCCGGGTTTGGGTTTGTTTTACCTAGACGGGGGACAGATTAGCGGTTCTTCTCTTTCTGGCATGTTATTATTTCAGAACTTTAACTGATTATAATTTCCTCTCAGACAGACATCAGTGTCCTCGGCCTGAGGCGCCTGTCAGTCATGAGATACGACGAGGGATAGCGGTGTGCTCCTACTACTCATCGTCCCCTAGCCTGGGGCCACATTCTCTATAGCACAATAGAGATGCACCAACCTTTCATGTTTATAGCCATAGGTACGAGATTCTCTGTGAATTCCTAGAATTATTATTATTATATACCGTGCCTTGCAAAAGTATTCACCCCCTTGGCTTTTTACCAATTTTGTTACATTACAGCCTTTAGTTCAATGTTTTTTTTAATCTGAATTATATGTGATGGATCATAAAACAATAGTCTAAGTTGGTGAAGTAAAATTAGGAAAATATATACATAAAACAATTTTTCAGAAATAAAAAACTGACAATTGGCACGTACGTATATATTCACCCCTTTGTTATGAACCCCTTAAAAAGCTCTGGTGCAACCAATTACCTTCAGAAGTCACATAACTAGTGAAATGATGTCCACCTGTGTGCAATCTAAGTGTCACATGATCTGTCATTACATATACACACCTTTTTGAAAGGGCCCAAAGGCTGCAATACCTAAGCAAGAGGCACCACTAACCAAACACTGCCATGAAGACCAAGAAACTCTCCAAACAAGTAAGGGACAATGTTGTTGAGAAGTACAAGTCAGAGTTAGGTTGTAAAAAAATAACCAAATCTTTGATGATCCCTAGGAGGACCATCAAATCTATCATAACCAAATGGAAAGAACATGGCATAACAGCAAACCTGCCAAGAGACGGCCACACACCAAAACTCAGGGACCAGGCAAGGAGGGCATTAATCAGAGAGGCAGCACAGAGACCTAAGGTAACCCTGGAGGAGCTGCGGAGTTCCACAGCAGAGACTGGAGTATCTATACATAGGACAACAATAAGCCGTACACTCCATAGAGTTGGGCTTTATGTCAGAGTGGCCAGAAGAAAGCCATTACTTTCAGCAAAAAACAAAATGGCACGTTTTGAGTTTGCGAAAAGGCATGTGGGAGACTCCCAAAATGTATGGAGGAAGGTGCTCTGGTTTGATGAGATTAAATTGAACTTTTTGGCTATCAAAGAAAACACTATGTCTGGCGCAAACCCAACACATCACATCACCCAAAGAACACCATCCCCACAGTGAAACATGGTGGTGGCAGCATCAAGCTGTGGAGATGTTTTTCAGCAGTCGGGACTGGGAAACTGATCAGAGTTGAGGGAGCGATGGATGGTGCTAAATACAGGGATATTCTTGAGCAAAACCTGTACCACTCTGTGTGTGATTTGAGGCTAGGATGGAGGTTCGCCTTCCAGCAGGACAATGACCCCAAACACACTGCTAAAGCAACACTTCTGGTGGTGTACACAGTATACAATACAGTGCAGCCATTGTACAGTTTCTAATACAGTGCAGGCGGTGTACACAGTATCTGGAGCTGTCAACCCAGGAGGAGAGAGAGACAAAGAGTCACGTGAGTGCTGGGAGATGCTCTGAAAGAAGGTGGAAATTGGCATCTTTTTTATAGAACACATACCATGTGGCTCATATCCTTATTTATTTATTTATTTATTAGAGCCGATGGTATGATAGTATGATAGCGGCTTTACAACCACTTTAATGTGAACACACACAACAAAAGTGCACTTAGGGAGTGTCGTATGGTCCCCCTCCCCGAAGAAGAAGGACCTTTCTGTGACTCCCCTGGGGTGCAAGGCTCCTGATGGGGGTAAGGCAGAGTCAGGTCCACCTGGCCAAAAGAAAAGGCTCAGCAGACCCCCTCCTCGTGATCAGCCGTTGCTGACCAACGAGTACTAGGTGAGGTACTCTCCCAAAGAGAGGCCCCCCAACACAGGGGAGGAAGGAACCCCATGGCCATGCATCCTTATCCCTAGACTTCAGGGTAGGCCAAAAGATACACACCCTAGCTTCCTGAGTGAAAAGAAAACACATACAGCATACGGGTGCAGGGGACACACGTGAAGAGAGAATAAGAAATAGTGCCAGCGCAGGTGCAATGTGTAGGCCGTTTTATACAGGATTTATATAATGCCAACAGTTTGTGAAGCCCTTTACAAAATGGAGAGAGACAATACAGTTCAATAAAAAAAGGCATCAGCGGGCCCTGCTCTTTAGAGCTTACAATCTAAAAAGAAGGATCAAGTGATACAAAAGATAAAAATAGGTGAGGTACTTGTCACTTCATCAAATTAAATAAGTGGAATAAAGCTGGCCATACACAGTTAGATTTTCATTCACACATTTGTACAGGATATCTAAAAAGTCGTTTTAACATTCTTTCTTGCCATCGTTGAGTGGGCTAATTTCATGCAAAACCCCTGGAAATTTCGTCAAGACCTTCTATTTGAATGGAATGTATTAGGTCCATTCACACCAGATGCATTGGCATTTTTTTCCACTCATGCCAAAGGGAGAGTAATAAGTTATGGAGTATTGGTATAATTGGAGGAAGGTTTGCAAATATCTATGTACACCCTAAATCTATATTTGCAAACCTTCTTCCAATTATACCAATACCCTATAACCTACTACAACAAGAACCTGTAAATAATACGGTATGTAAATGGGAGTAGTGCACAGTGGAGTGATGCGAAGATACGAGCTGGTTTCCAGGAGAAGGAGGACTGTCTTGGCCACTGCTAAAGCCAATCACAGTCCTGCTAGCCCTGTCCACCATCTAGAGGAAGATGACTCGCTTGATTGCCACTACCAATCGCAGAAAGAAGAGATTTCACTGTGATTGAAAAAACCACAATCGGGTGACAGTTTGTGGAATTACTGTTGAACTTCTGGGAACTTTGTTGAAATTATTCCTGAACCTTTGAGTCACTTATTACTGATCCCCCCTGCATTCTGCGTCCCTTTAAGCCACAGCCAGTACTCAGCACAATGAAAATCACACCCAACCACTTTTTCTCATCTGCAGGGGCCCAATTTATGATCCTGCACACAGGCCCACTGCTTTCAGAAAATGCCCCTGACCTGAGCTTATCATTGAAGATCCATTCTACATGCTTGTATGTAACATCACATACAAGCACGTGGGCTGGATGCTAGAGGTGGATCAGCAGGATGAGTGTGCCAAGACAGGTAGATGTGTCTCATCTCTGCTTCCTTTCATCACTCTGCATATCACGCATATCATAGATGAGAGGAGGGTACAACAGTGGAGCAGATGAGCAGGAGAGTACAGTGGTGGGAAAAATGAGCAGGAGGGGTTCAGAAGGGGAACAGAAGAGCAGGAGGGTACAGCGGTGGGGCAGATGTGCAGAGAGGTACAGTGGTGGAAGAGATGAGAAGGGGGTTCAGCAGTGGGACAGAAGAGCAGGGGGGTACAGTGATGGGCCAGATCAGCAGGGGGGTTCAGTGTTGGGGCAGGAAAGCAGGGGGGTAGAGCAATGGGGCAGAGGTGAAAGGAGGTGTATTGGTGGGGCAGATGAGCAGGGGGTTAAAGTGGTGGGGCAGGAGAGCAGGGGGAACAGAGGTGGGGCAGGAGAGCGGGGGGGGGCGAGGTGAGGCAGAAGAGCAGGGGGGTACAGAGGTGCGACATATATGCAGGAGGTACATTGGTGGGGCAGATGAGAAAGCGGGTTACAGTGATGTGGCAGATGAGCAGATGAGTTCAGTGTTAGGACAGAAGAGAAGGTGATTCAGTAGTGAGGGATGAGAGGGAGGGTTCACTGTTGGGGTAGAGGAGAAAGGAGGTACATTGGTGGGACAGATGAGCAGAGGGTTACAGCGGTGGGGCAGAGGAGCAGGGGGTACAGAGGTGGGGCAGATGTGCAGAGGAGAAAGGAGGTACATTGGTGGAACACATGAGCAGGGGGTTACAATGGTGGTTCATTTGAGTTTCCAATATCCAGGAGTAAGGAGCTGAAACAAGGTATAAGGGATATGCCTTCTGAGTGTTGAAAGTAGCGTGTGATTAGTAAATGAAGAGAATAGAGCACTTCAGATTAAAGAGGGGAATTTAAAGTGCATTTGAAGGTCTGGAGGGTGCTAAAAAGCATGTGTAAGAGAATTCCAGAGAAGAAGAGAGGCGTGTGAAAAGAGATGAAGACAAGAGTGTGAAGAAGATGTGATAAGAGTGCAGGAGGGGAGAAGGTCATGTACAGAGTGGAGGCTGCAATTGGGATAGTGGGAAGAAATGAGCCAGGAAGAAGGCAGCTTGTAGGTTTGACTTTGAACTGTATTCATTGTATAACTGGCGGCCATTGGAGCAATTGACAAGAGAAGAAAGCATTTTAGAACTGAGGGGGGAGGTAGAGGGGTTAAGTAGCAGAGTAGGATGGATTGGAGGAGTTCTGGTTTGCACACTACTAGGCCACAGAAATTACTAGAGCAACAGTGACCGAGGGAAAAGATTAGGGTATTTACTAGCTGTTCAAGTGTGGGGTGTAGGCAGGTGCAGTCTGTTTTCTCCACTGCAGGTGGCGCTCTCCAGTGCAGAGGAAGAGGAAGTCAAGAGAAATGTGGTTCCTCTATGGTTTCCTTTGTCACTGGAGCAGTGATCCAGTTGAATGCTGGCCACTCATGTGACCCTGGCAGCTATTTTGGGTGTGAGTCTATTTAGGGCCCTGGCTCCTGGGTTTGGCACGCATCCAGCGTGTAGGTAGTGTAGGGATAGGTCAGCCGTCTGTCATGGACAGTATTAGCGATACGGAAAGGTTCCAGGCGATTAAGGAACATTTAGGTTCAGACCGCGCAGGCCGCATTCCACCCCTCCAGACAGACACTGTCAGTTCAGCTGAAACCTGCTCCATTACTCACTGTTGGCATCTGTGAGTTTTCCCAGTTGGGCCTCCTTCCACCGGCCTTGTTGTGAACTGTTTTTCCTTTAAATAATAACAAATTCAATTAATTGCATTTGAATTGTGTGTGTGTTATTGCTGCCACATCATGCTGCACCCACCCACATGGAGTTCTAATTTTTTTAATGCTAGGCTACATAGAAGGCTAGAGGTGGAGGAATTGAGTAGCAGAGCAGGATTAATCATAATGGTGGAAGTTTCTCAATGGTAGGCCACAGAGAAGGCTAAAGGAGGAATTGAGTGGCAGAGTAGGATTAATCCGAATGGTGGAAGTTTCTCAATGATAAGACACAGAGCAGGCTGGAGGTGGAGGAATTATGTAGCAGAGTAGGAGTGATCCAAATGGTGGAATTTTCTAAATGGTAGGACACAGAGAAGGCTGGAGGTGGAGGAATTGAGTAGCAAAGTAGAACTGACCCAAATGGTGGAAATTCTCAATAGTAAGACACACAGAAGGCTGGAGGTAAAGGAATTGAATAGTAGAGCAGGATTGATTTAAATGGTGGAAGTTTATAAATGGTAGGCCACAGAGAAAGCTGGAGGTGGAGGAGTTGAGTAGCAAAGTAGGATTGATCCGAATGGTTGCAGTTTCTAAATGGTAGGCCATAGAGTAGGCTGGAGATGGAGTTGAGCAGCAGGGTAGAATGGACTGGAGGGATAAGAGTTTGTTCACTAGTAGGTCACAGCTTTTTTATTGATAAAGCAGGGCATGATGATACTCTAATATTTTAACTTCAAAAAGGGTCAAATATGGGAAATATTACAGTGGAGACGACAACTAGCAGTTAGTTTAGAAAGGTTAGGAGACAGCTGAATCTGTTAAAATTGCTCAGCAAAAAAACAGTGCTGGAGTTATTGAAGATTCATTTTTGATCTGCTAGAAATCAGGTCAGTCAAGACCTAAAGGCTAATAACTAAAGGAACTGAGAATCTTCCCACAAAAAATTGAATTATTTTTCACTTAAATTGTCCAATCCTGTAAAAAGCAATCTGCACATGATTGGGTATACAAAAGGAACAGGAATTTGCTTTTCACATGATTGGACAGCTGAGGTCAATATATACACAATTTATTGTGTGCAGATTCTCAATTCCTAGTAAATCAGCCCAAATTAGTTCACCATTATAACACATCTCCAACAACGTAAAATAGTATGCATCAGTGCAGACATTCCTCAGCGAAGATATTGGTGGTTACCATGGAAATTCCAATAAAGGGGTGAGAATGCTTAGAGGCAGTAGAAGTCAAAGTTGCAGAGGACAGTGAATACCTCCCTCTGATGTCCCTGGTCTCATCACTATTATTATAAATCCATCCAGACCCAGACCCCTGTGTTTCCTTCATTAGTCGGGAGTGCATGGCCCACGATGACACCGTCAAAAACCATTCGATAATGATCATAGTCCTCAGCCAATACTCCTCACAATTTTAATTAGGTCAAATTGCAGAAGCTATATACAAAAAGCAGAGTCAATGACAAATATCACTGACATTTTGGGGCCACAAATGAACCCTTCACCTTGGGAAGTTGGTCTTTTGTGGCCCCCGAAATTTCAGTAGTATTTGTTATTGGCTTTTTGTATATGGCTTCTGCATTTTGACTTCAATAAAACTGAGAGGTCCTGGCATCTTTATCGATTGATCTTATGATCAGACCACCTGAGAGATGCAGCTGAACTGATTTACTAAAGTAGCCTAGAATCTTCACATAATAATTTGTTTGAATACGCACTTCAATTATCCAATTATGTTCTGATAAGATAAGTAAACGGGACTGTTTTTTTGGGGTTTTTTTTACATGATTGGATATGGGAAATTAAAGCAGTAGTAAACCCTCAGAAAAATAAAACAAAATTGGGCCCCCCTGTACAAGGCTTAAGTCATAATGTACTAGTATGTACCACATACTAACACACTATGACAGACTTAACGGGGCATTGAGCCCTCCAGTTCAGCATTGTCACGGCTACCCAGCGCTTCCATCTTTACCCGGAATCCCTTCTGGGTTCACAGACTCCGGCTGTATGAATTGCCGGGGCCCTGATAATGTCACTCTCACATATGCATGGCTGTATGAATGGATGGGGCCATAATAACGACACTCCCACACATGCATGCAGAAGCCCCAGCACAGATCTTTGAAGGGATGGCATACCAGTGCCGTCTTTCTTCTGGGTTCACGAACTCCAGCTGTATGAATGGATGGGGCCATAATGACGTCACTCCCGTGCATGCATGCAGGAGCCCCAGCACAGAGCTCTGAAGGGATGGCATAACCGTGCCGTCTTTCTTCTGAGTTCATGGCCTCCAGCTGTATGAACGTACGGGGCTGTAATAATGTCACTCTCACACATGCATGCAGGAGCCCCAGCACAGAGCTCTGAAGGGACGGCATACCAGTGCTGTCTTTCCTCTGGGTTCACAGACTCCGGCTGTGTGAATGGACGGGGCCATAATAACGTCACTCCCACACATGCATGCAGAAGCCCTGGCACAGATCTCTGAAGGGATGGCATACCAGTGCTGTCTTTCTTCTGGGTTCACGGACTCCGGCTGTATGAATGGACGGGGCCATAATAACGTCACTCCCACACATGCATGCAGAAGCCCTGGCACAGATCTCTGAAGGGATGGCATACCAGTGCTGTCTTTCTTCTGGGTTCACGGGCTCCAGCTGTATGAATGGATGGGGCCATAATGATGTCACTCCCACGCATGCATGCAGGAGCCCCGGCACAGAGTTCTGAAGGGACGGCATGGTATGCCGTCCCTTCAGAGAGCATGCGCCGGTGATTTCACTGGCTGCATGCTTTGTGAATATCTCCTAAATAGTGTAAGTTTAGGAGATATTCACTGTACCTACAGGTAGGCCTTATTATAGGCTTACTTGTAGGCAGGGCTTTTTTTCTCGGAGAATAGGTGCAGGAACTCCACCCGTCTGAGTCACCCCTTGTCTCTGCCCCCTACCCACCTCTGACCACCGTCCCTTGATTCCACCCCCTACCCACCTACCAGTACTGCCCTTTTAGAGAATACAGAACCAAGTATCATTTTGTGGTGCTAAATCATTTGTATGGAACATGTTAATGATAAAAAGAAAAGCAGTAAAATAGATCCCCTGCAGCCAGGAACAATAGAATCCCAGCAAAAGATCCCCACACAACAATAGACTCCCCCAGCAACAATGGACTCCACCCCAACAACAATAGATTCCCTGCAGCAACAGTGAACCACCCACAACAAAATATCACACCCAGTAACAAAATATCCACCCAAGCAACATTAGACCCCCCCCCCCAGCAGCAACAACAGATCTCCCAGCAGCCAGTAAAAATAAACCTCTCCCTCAACAGTAGATCCCTTGCAGCAACATAAGACCCCCCCAGCAACAATAGATTCACCATCAGCAACAATAGACCCTCACACAAAATCAGATCCCCACCAGTGACAATAGATCCCCCAGCAGCCAACATCAATAGACTCTCCAGCACACCCCACACCCCATGCTATTACATACAGTTAGTGCTGGAGGTGCCGGAACTGCGTTCCCCCGCATTACCGCTGAAAAAAAGCCCTGCTTGTAGGTACAAGTTAAAAAGTGGACTTTACTTAAACTTTAATATTTTCAAAATATACTGTGTATATTGTGTGATGATCCTCAACTCTGCATAGCGGGAACTTGCATTCCCACATGCGTTTACTTTTTTTTTTCTTTAGCGAGGGGGAGGCGTTTTGGAGCATTTTCACTCATCACACATAGGGCAGCCCATCCATCTGAATGGACTGCCCTACACACTGCAATCGCCCCGAAGAAGCTTCAGAACATTTTTCTAGAGTGGAGCTTGATGTGTTTTTTACTGCGATTTTTGGTGCAGAGCGAACATTTTGTGTCTCGTTTTTCCTGTGACACGCATAGGACAGCCTGTTGATTTCAATTGGCTGCACTACATGTGGCTCATGGGACATTTTGGCGTTTTGTGGCTTGTGTGTGTTTTCCTGCGTGCTTTGCAGCATTTGCCCCTCATTTTCTTTTTACATGGCAAAATGTGTCTTTGCTTCTGTGTTTGGTGTGCTGTTAACAATTAAAGGCACTGAAAGTGCAACTAGTAATTTTAGGTGCATAAACATGGCCATACACTATGTAATCTGATTGTGTATTTAGTGAGAAGGGTGATCACTGATTGATTGCATTTCATTTAAAAAACGTACACCTGGAAATGGGAGGGTGGATGATGCAGGGTGTGTGCTAGTGAGGTCAGCTGGTCAACTCCTTCCTGTGTCATGACCTAAAGTCTGATCAGGAAGAAGACATTACTAATGGAAACGTCTGGAAACGTGGATTAAGACAAGAAAAGTAAGTGTCTGTAGATTTAATGGAAAGCTCTGATATTTTTGCAAAAAAAGTACATGAATGCTATATTGGTGCATTGAGGAGCTGGAATTTAGTAAAAAAAAAAAAAAGTTTACAAAGGTAAACTTATCCCTTAAGGTCCAGTCCCTGTCAGGACACAATCTGTACACTCCAAAGACATGCTGGTAGGTAATTGGCTCCTGTTTGAATTGGCCCTAGTGTGATATGCTACTGAGCATGCCCAAGATGGCTGTCCCAACAGCAAAGTGTTTTGAGCCCCAAGGCAGAAAAGTGCTATAGAAATATACATTATTAATGAAAGAGAGAGATTCCAAAAGACCCATCCTCTACAGGTCTTCACCCGTACTGATCCTCACCTCCCTGCCCTGTGCTCTGCAGTGTGTGTGAGATCACATCCTCGCGCCCTGCCTGCTAGAGCTAAGAAATGCTGTGTAAAAGGTGTGCTTTAGGAAGCTGTAGGAAACAAATCGATGCAGATAAACAGGTACAACTGAAGTTGGAGGATTTGTTTAATCTCTGCACATTCCCCTGAGGCTAGTCACTTCAGAGGGAATATGTAAGGGTTTACAACCACTTTAATAGCTAGGTCATTGCTTATATATTTCTGTTATTTGTCTCTAAAAGCGGTGTTCAAGCAGTTTTAAACCCAAAACAAAAAATATAGTGAATTGCAGCTTACCAATCCTTAGATGTGGTGGCTGCATTTGTTTTCTTTTTTATGCCTTTTTCCCTCTGTTTTTACATGGTGATCTGGCCAGTAACACACCACCTGTATTAGCATGCCCCCACTCTGGACGAAAGAGCACAGGGGGCACCTTTGGGCAGCAGCATTGTCAGTCTAGGGAGAGGGGGTGTAAGAGGTACTAGCACATTTAGCAGCTACAGCAACAGTTTATTCTTCTTTTGGAATATATACAAGAAAAAAAAATTTAAAAAAAATAAAAGATGATCAATGTGAGCTCTCCTGTCAGTGGTAAATGATTTGTTGTGGTAAATGGTTTGAAAGAGGGCTTGTTCTGTTGAAAAACAACAGACACACTGGCTGGATCACCAGATGAAAATAAAGGAAAGAAAGTATAGAAAAGAAAACAAATGCAGCCACCACATCTGTGAACTGGTAAGCTGCAATATAATTAAGGTTTGCATCTGGGTTTAATTAATATTGCTTTACGATACACTTGTCTATATAGACATTTGATAGTCTTCACACGTTTGGTCAGCCATACTTTGCCATAATGGAATATCGACATAAAGGCTGTGTTCTCACCCTCAGTCCTCAAGTACCCCTAAAGGGCCATGTTTTCAGGTTATCCTTTACTTTGCACAGCTGCTTTAAATCAATATCAATGACAAGGTATTAATAAGAGCTATTTTATCTAAGGGAAGTTCCCAAAACATGGCCCGTTGGGTGTACTTGAGGACTGAGGCTGAGAACCACTGCTTTATTGTATGTTGAAGATTTTTATTGTATGCTTGTACAGACAAAATACAGTTGGACTTAGAAAAAAAAGAACATTTTATGAGGTTAGCATTTAAGGTGAAGCTGTGTTTTCTTTAGTTAACCAAAGGTGCTCACACAAATGTGTTTTTTCTTTTATCTTTCATGCCTGATTGGGTATTCCAAGTGAAAACAGCTTCACCTTCTTTACTTTCACTTCGCAAAGTGAATTGTCTCTATTACTTCAGTCAATCAACCTTTATGACATTTCGATCTGCAGATGACAAGTCCAGCTCCAGCCAAGCCTGTCATAGGAAATAAGTGTTGCTTTATGTTTTATCAGGATTTGCCAGGTATAGATGAGTTTATTACGATTCCTATTATAAAATAGTCTTTAACCACTTCCTTACTTGGCACCTGTACCCCCTTCCTGCCCAGGCCAATTTTCAGCTTTCAGCAGAGTCACACTTTGAATGACAATTGCGCGGTCATGCTACACTGTACCCAAATGACATTTTTTTATCATTTTTTTGAGACTGATAGAACTGATAGAGCTTTCTTTGTTGATTTTTAATCACCACTGGGTTTTTTATTTTTTGCTAAAAAAACAAAAAAAACAAAAAAATACGTAAAGAAACCTTTTTTTTTTTTATTCTCTGTTAAAAAATTTTGCAAATAAGTAATTTTTCTCCTTTACTGATGTGCACTGATGAGCACTGATAGGTGGCACTGGTGGGTACTGATAAGGCTGCACTGATAGGCGGCACTAATAAGCACTGATAAGCGGCACTGATGGGCAACATTGATGGGCACCGATTGGCACTGATAGGCGGCACTAATGAGCACTGATAAGCAGCATTGATGGGAAGCATTGATGGGCATCGATTGGCACTGATGGGGCTGCACTGATAGGCAGCACTAATAAACACTGATAAGCGGCACTGATGGGCAGCATTGATGGGCACCGATTGGCACTGATGGGGCTGCAATGATAATCAGGGCACTGATTATCTGTGTACATGTCCCCTGTCAGGATTGCTGGTTACCGGCTTTCCTCTCCTAACGCTGTGACAGCGCATGGGGAAAGCCCTGTCTATAACCGGCAAGTCAGTTTACGCTGTGATCAGCTGTGGATGGACACAGCTGACACAGAGCGTGCTAGATGAGTGGTTCCGGGAGGACATCCATGGATGCCCTCCCGGAACAACAGAGCCGCAATGTAGCCGTCTTTCATGTATAGCGTGGTAAGGAAGTGGTTAAGCGGAACTAAACTGTATCTGATTCCTCTTGTGTTGAATTGTATCGTCTGCCTTCCTTTTCAAAGTGCTGTGCAAACTGTTGTTATATAAATCCTGTGTAGTGATAATAACAATTAATTTTGTTGAAAAATTGCACCTTCTACCATTTCTAGTTGAGTAAGGGCAGATGATTTATGTAGTATTTGCTTCCTGGAATCCATCTGCCCTTAGCTCAGGCATGCAGGCAGGAGAGGGTGCTTAGTTGAGAAAGCCCCTCCTCTAGATCAGGGGACTTCAAACTTTCTAAAGGGCCACTTTACTATCCTTCAGACTTTTGGGGGGACGGACTGTGCCCAGTGGGAGTAAACAATGTCGATCTTTGGTATTAGGGGCAGAAATAGTTGGTGTCAGTGGAGAATAGTGCACAATTTTTGCTGTCAGTGGAAGGAATTATTCCTCATCATTGGTGTCAATAGAAGGAATATGGTCCCATTGTTGGTGTCAGTGGCAGGAATAATGCAACCAAGGGCCGGATGAAGGCAAGCAAAGGGCCGCAGTTTGGAGACCACTGCTCTAGATGAAAGAACAAAATACCCTTGAAGACTCCTGGGATGTATGACATCATTTTGACCTTGGAAAGAAACCAGAAGGCAATTGAAGAAATGTAAAAAAAAGAAAGGTTTAACATAAGTAAATATAATATATTTTCCCATCTATTTACTAAAGATAGCAACTTAGTAAACGCTGAGTGAGAGAGTTTAGTTCTGCTTTAAATTGCCTCTTCTGTCATACAGTATACAATTTGTGCAAACATTCTATCGATCCTCCCAGTTACCATTATTACCACCATATAACCTTATTAACACAACATGCTCCATCATTTCCCACGGGGTGCTGAATAGAACTGTCTTTACAAGTCTATTTTTATGTTCACCTACTTCTCTACTTAGCTTACAAATTGCTACCCTGTGTGTATTATTTTTCTAATGGGATTCTACGTCAATGCTTTGTAATTGTGTTTCTATATCCGGTATACTATTATTGACTGTATTTGAATATTGGACCCACTGCTGACGCCATAAGGGACCTCTCTATTTGACTGAGTTAGCATCATGGAATTATAGAGCCTTTAATAGGCAAACAGTTAAAGAACATCTAAAGTCCCCTGTGTCGCAGTCTAAACAGGTCTCAAATCCAGTTACTATGTGATGTATTAAAGTGACACTAAAGGTTCAGGTTATTTAAATAAAAATAACAAACATATCATACTTACCTCCACTGTGCAGATCGTTTTGCACAGAGTGGCCCGGATCCTGCTCTTCTGGGCTCTCTCGGCTCCTCCCCGCATCAGGTAACACCCTAGGAGAAGCGCTCTCCCGGGGGGTTTCCTTGCGGGCGCGCTAATGAGTCCAGCATTTGGCGCCGTAGACGCCGAATGCAGGACTCAGCCCCGCCCCCCGCGTCATTGGATTGGATTGACAGCAACGGGAGCCAATGGCTGCACTGCTATCAATCTATCCAATCAAGAGCTGAGAACCCCAGGCAGAGACAGCGCGTTCCCATGGGACAAGTTCAAGGGTTCAGGTAAGTAAAGCGGGGGGCTGGGGGTCCAGTCACTGACAGGTGTTTTTTCACCGTAATGCATAGGATGCATTACGGTGAAAAAACACGAACCTTTACAAACCCTTTAAAAAAAGCTTCTATCACCTCCCATGAATCAGCCAAATCCTTCTTTCTTTGTGCTTCACCTTCTCACCCTCCTAGAAACTGCAACCAAAGGTGGGAGGATTTACACATTTATGTTTTTTGTTATTTGTTTACTCCTTTTTTAAAACTTGGCTTAAGGGCTGACTTTCAAAAGATCGCAGCTAGGTAGCTGCTCTGCTACGCACGGAACCCTGACCCAGAATCAGGTCGTCTATGAATGATTTTGCATAGGATTCCCAGTGAACATGTGAGGCGCTCCGGGAGAGAGGTGGCCCGCTTCTGTCTTGAGAAGAGTGATGCTAGTGCCAGCCCCTGCCCCAGTGAAGGGGTGGAGAGGGGCGGCTATCCCAGGCCAATCTGGGCTCCGCAGCAATGCAGTATTGTCACCTTTAAGGGGATTCTGACTTTCAGTCGTTCGGTAGCTTCACCCCATTGGCTCCTCAGCTAAGCACATACAGGCAGTTCCCGGGTTTCAAACAAGATGGGTTCTGTAGATTTGTTTTTAAAGCTCCAGTCTCCTAGCCAACATTATGCTAACAAAATCATCAAGATCCGTTGTAATTTACCAGAACCACAGCGGAAAGTGATGCCCATGTGCACATTCTAATTCCTTACAATCCGATTAGTTATCTTTTCTCTCCCTCGATTCAGCTGCAGCCATGGAGAATGTGGGCAGATGAAGCTGTCCTGGTTTTATTTCCAGGTTTTCGGGCAGCTGCCGTTTTCCGTTCTCGCGCCTGTGCAGTTGCGAGGAACATGCCCGCACAGTAGTCAAATAAGATGCAGTTTTGGTCAGGAAATCTCACGATAATATGAGATGCCCGAAGACTTCTGGGATCAATGACATAGATATCCCAGGAATCAATGTGCCAGGCTGCTGATGTAGTCGCCGTTGTGTATTAAAAAAAGTTACTCATTTTAGAAATTTCAAGATATAACTAGCCAAACAATACAGCACTATGGGTGGACATGACAATGAAGCTAATTATTATAAATGAGTGGAACGCCACTTTAAAGTGTTTGTTACCCTAAAAAAAAAAATGGATCCTGTTCCCTTAAAGCATGAATAACAGCACAGTGCTTGTGCTGTGTAATTTGGCCCCTTCTATCATCTGAAATAACTGGATGATCCTGCCTTGTTCGGCCCTCCCCTCTGTAAACTGACCACAGTTTAACATGGCTGCTGAGCCCTGACACCGTGGTCAGTTTACGTGCCTCCGTCATCAGCAGCTCTCCTCTCTGCTCTCCTGTGTTCTCCTCCCCACCCTGCCTGTCAGCTCCATCCAGTCCACGATCCTCCCTTCCTGCTGCTATAATATCTATAGTATAAGCATGCCTTCCCTTCTGTTTAATAACATCATGTGTCCCTGTACCTGTGCTTTATAAAAAAGATGACGATTTGTACCTATATAAGAGCATCTCCCGGCGCTCACGTGACTCCTCGGCTCTCTCACTCTTCTCTCCGAGTGACGTGAGCACTGGGGGGGGGGGGGGACGATCTGATATAGGTATAAATTGGCATCTTTTTTTTATACAACACAGGGACACATAATGTTATATAGCAGAGGGGATGGCATGCTTATACTATACTGGCTTAACAACCACTTTAAGTTGAATTTGTATGTAAGTTGGAACAGGTACATTTTTTTAAATGTAACTCCAGGCAAAATAAATATTTTAAAGTTTTGGCTAGCATAGGGAAGGGTAAGCACCCCTGTAACATTTGTTTTGCTGTCTGTGCCCCTGGTAAAAAAATTTCAACTCACTTTCCCAATGACAATTGGATTTTGAAAATTTTGGTTTGTCGTGGAAACAAAGATTGGTGATAAAGCTTCAGTGGAGACACCTTTTTCCCATGATAACTTTTACAGGAGTGAATTTCCCTTCCTAGGGGTAGATTTCCTCTCACTTCCTGTTGTCTCCTTCTGTTTGTAAGTAGGAGTCATATGTACAGTAAGTCGGATGTTTGTAACTTGGGGACTGCGGTTCCTCTAGTACTGAGCAGGATTACTATTGTGAGAACACATCAGCAGTAGAGTAAAAGTAACCCATCTCACTAATAGCTCATGTTCCTTATTAGTGGGTGAACAATCCAACGCTTGGTGAATTCTTCACAATGATACGAAGAGTGGACATCGAAGGATCAAAAAGTGTCACTATGAACGCTTTGTCGCCACAAACGACACATTCATATTTTGATGAGCTCCTCAGAATAAGCTAAAAGGCATGTGCCATGAAAGGCAATGTTAAAGATAGAGTCTGTTCACATCTGTATGTATGTGTGTTTTTGAAAATAAGTTAGATCTGTTTTTTTGTCCACTTTTCTGCGTCCATCAAAGTCAAAGTGACACATGAAAATACCTGTGTTATGTCTTTTGCAGGCATTTATGTGTGTTTTCAGCCCCTGAGAACAAGCCTATGTTTTTTTTTGTATTGGCCAACACAAAGAATGCATGAAAACACATTAAAAATATGCATTAATAAATGTGCAAAACATGCGTTGAAAAACACAAGACAACAGGACCGTAAAGGTGTAAACCTAGCTTTAAAGTGATTGTAAAGTCTTGTTTAAAAAAAACAAATAAAAAAACATAAACAAACATGTTATACTTACCTCCTCTGTGCACTTGGTTTTGCACAGAGCAGCCTGGATCCTCCTCTCTCAGGTGCTCCTGGCCCCTCCCTCCTGTCGAGTGCCCCCACACAGCAAGTAACTTGCTATGGGGTCACCCGAGTGACACCTTCGTGTGTCCTTTCAGACATGGAGCCCCGACCTGGCCCCTCTCTCCCCTGATTGGCTAACTGACTTTGATTGACAGCCACGGGAGCCAATGGCGCTGCTGCTGTGTCTCAGCCAATCAAGAGGAGAGTCCCGGATGGCTAAGACACTCATGGACATCACTGGAGAGAGATAGGGCTCAGGTAAGTAATTAGGGGGTGCTGGGGAGGCTGCTTCACACAGAAGGTTTTTTTATCTTAATGCAAAGAATGCATTAAGATAAAAACCCTTCTGCCTTTACAACTCCTTTAAGCAAGCAGTCAGTTTTGCCAATCCAGGAGGCAGTGGCCAGAACTAGGTGTGGCCAGGCGCTGATTGACAAACATTTGCATCAGCAGTGACATCATCATCATCTCCTCACTCCTCTGCAGTGCAAACAGCTTACATGAGGGACAACGCTGCTTTGGATTCAGTAGCAGTGCATCAGCATAGCCCCCCTCCCACATCACACAGGAAGCTACAAGAGGTGGACTTCACTGTCAGGAAGGACCTTGCAGGGGCCAAGGATAAAGATAAAATGGTAAGTGCAGAAGCATTTACGCTTAAATACTGCAGAACATGGTTTTTGAATGGGAGGCTATAGTTCTAACACTGTGGCCTTGCAGAGCTGCAGACCCCAGTCCCGTTCCCAGCAGATACTCCCACAATCCAAAAATACACTAACAGGTTAATTGGCTTCCACTAAGAGGTGTCAAAAAACCGCACACAAGGATGACCCGAACGGAAGCTTCAGAACTGCCAGGAACGGGGGGGGGGGAACCCCCCAACAGACACCAGCGGGATCATCCCCGCTGCAGTGCGCTGATCAGTGAACACCCGATGTCACACAGACACCTTACTAGACCCCAGGGAACCAGCGCAGTGCCAAGGGGAATCCACATAGATGGAAGAAAAAAAAAGTTTCCAATAAGTTTTTTCAAAAATTATATTAAAAAATTTAAAAAAAACAAAAAATTCTCTGACAAAACGGGACCACAAAGAAATAATACATTTTCTTCCATCTATCTTTGCCCATTCATGTCCTAGGGGACACCGTTGTACTGCTGCCGCCCCGGAAGTGATGTCACTTGTTGTCATCAGGCGTCTTCCTGAGTTTCCAGGAAGTGGATTCCCCCTGGCACTGCGCTGGTTCCCTGGGGTCTGGTAAGGTGTCTGTGTGACATGATGATCCCGCTGGCTTCTGTTGGGGTTTCACCCCCGCTCCTGGCAGTTCTGAAGTTTCCGGTCGGGTCATCCTGGTGTGCGGTTTTTTGACACCTCTGAGTGCCCAAACACCCTCCCCCCGCAGCTACTTCAGGCATGTAGAAGTGAAACATGGATTGACCCAATTATCAATCCTGCATCCTTTTTTGCTTATGTGTTTCTACACCCGTATTCATCTGACTAAATATAAATGAATGCAATATATCATGGATTTGAACGAATCATCATTATTAATTATTTGTGTATTTATGATGGAGTTTTTTGTCTTGGATATAGGTTTTTGATATGGATTTTGTAGTTTTTACATTAGCGCGACTATATATACAGCTGTGCTCAAAAGTTTGCATACCCTGGCAGAAATTTTGAATTGTTGGCATTGATATAGAAAATATGACTGATCATGCCAAAAAACTGTCTTTTATTCAAGGATAGTGCTCACATGAAGCCATTTATTGTCACATAGTTTTTTGGCTCCTTTTAAAATCATAATGATAACAGAAATCACCCAAATGGCCCTGATAAAAAGTTTACATACCATGAAATGTTTGGCCTTGGTACAGACACAGAAAGTGGCACACACAGGTTAAAGGTTAATTTCCCACATTTGTGGCTTTTTAAACTGTAATTAGTGTCTGTGTATAAATAGTCAATGAGTTTGTTAGCTCTCACATGGATGCACTAAGCAGGCTAGATATTAAGCCATGGGGAGCAGAAATGAACAGTCAAAAGACCTGCGTAACAAGGTAATGAAACTTTACAAAGATGGAAAAGGATATAGAAAGATATCCAAAGCCTTGAATATGCCAGTCAGTACTGTTCAATCATTTAATAAGAAGTGGAAAATTTTGGGATCTCTTGATACCAAGCCAAGGTCAGGTAGATCAAGAAATATTTCAGCCACAACTGCCACAGGAATTGTTAGGGATACAAAGAAAAACCCACTGGTAACCTCAAGAGAAATACAGGCTGCTCTGGAAAAAGATGGTGTGGTTGTTTTTAAGGAGCACAATACGATGATACTTGAACAATAAAGAGCTGCATGGTCAAGTTGCCAGAAAGAAGCCTTTTCTGCACAAGTTCCACAAAAAAACCTGGTTACAAGACGCCCAACAACACCTTGACATGCCTCATTGGGCTTTTTTGTGGCATTGGCGCAGTAAAGGCTTCCTTCTGGCAGCTCAACCATGCAGCTCTTTTTTGTTCAAGTATCGTTGAATTGTGCTCCTTAAAAATAACCACACCGTCTTTTTGGAGAGCAGCTTATATTTCTCCTGAGGTTACCTGTGGATTTTTCTTTGTATCCTGGACAATTCTTCCGCCAGTTGTGGCTGCAATCTTTCTTGGTCTACCTGACTTTGGCTTGGTATCAAAAGAGCCCTGAATTAAGAGCCCTGAATTGTCCACTTCTTAATAAGGGATTAAACAGCACTGACTGGCATATTCAAGGCTTTGGGTATCTTTTTATATCCTTTTCCATCTTTATAAAGTTCCATTACTTTGTTACGCAGGTCTTTTGACTGTTCTTTTCTAGCTCCTCATGGCTCATTGTCTAGCCTGCTTAGTGCATCCATGTGAGAGCTAACAAACTCATTGACTATTTATACACAGACACTAATTGTGATTTAAAAAGTCACAAATGTGGGAAATTAAACTTTAATAGCCATTTTAACTTGTGTGTGCCACCTTCTCTGTCTGTACCAAGGCCAAACATTCCAGGGTATGTAAACTTTTGATCAGGGCCATATGGGTGATTTCTGTTATCATTATGATTTTAAAAGGAGCCAAAAAAATATGTAATAATAAATAGCTTCATGTGATCACTATCCTTGAATAAAGACAGTTTTTTGGCATGATTAGTCATATTTTCAATATAAATGTGACGAGTAGGTTGGCGGTTGCAGGTGGCGGTGGGACTCTCGCTAAGCAGTCAGCAGATGCTGTGTCTGATACCGGGGGGTCGGGGGTGGTCCTGAGAGACTTGTTGTCTGGTTTAAGGGACTTGGTCCAGTGGTTTGAGCCAGGCGATGGAGCCAGAGCATCCCCGGTGACAGCATGGATGCCGCCGCAGAGGGGGGAGAGGTGAGTACAGGGGTCTCCCCCTTGCCCATCTTCGGAATGGGTGGTATGGGCGGGTTGCCAGCGTCATCTGCTGCAGGGGAGGTTTAAGGGGTGGTTCCTGGATCCGTGACCCCGGCTAGTGCTTCAGCCTCGGACAAACAGGAGAAGGCGGGGGACAAAAAGGCGGATTCCATTTGTTTGGCTGACTCCGCGAAGTGCAAGGTCTGCTTTTGTTTTGAGGGTCCCCTAGGCGCCCATCACAAACCAGGGGTAAAGGAGAAAATTTGGAAGGGTGAGTATATGGAGATTTTCACGTTACTGCCACTGGAAAAATTAAATCTGGATAGACTGAAGCCGGAGGTGAGCAAGGAGGAGGACGAGGAAAAACGCTGATATCGGCTGATTCCGCATACTTTCTCTAACTGGTTGAAGGCTTTTGCAATTCTGGTGAGTGTCATCGGAGAGAAGACCCCGGAGCATTGTTCCACGCTGTTTATTTACCTAGAAGCCATCAGTGAGGCCCACAGGACTTATGGCGGTGTAGCTTGGCTATGCTACGATGAGCATTTTCGACAACGGATGGCCATCCGATCGTCGCTGCCAACTTATGACGTTGGTGCGGGCTCCCAACCAATTTTTTCGGGGGGGGGGGGGGGTCGGAGGTACCTCTGCCTCAGGACAACTGACCGAGAAATGATGGGGCTTCTGCTGGCAATACAATGAATGGGTCTGTAAGTTCGGTTCAGCCTGTCGTTTCAAGTGCGTATGTTCCGGCTGCGGGGGATCCCACGCGCTGTCAAGGTGCTTCAAAAGAGGGAAGGGTCCTGCCGGAGAGTCTGTGGGTAAGAGGGAAGACGCCAGTGTGGGTGGAAAGGATGCTTCCTTTCCTCAGTAGGTATTCCGACCGACACACTGTGGCTTTGTTGAAGGAAGGGTTTTCTTTGGGTTTTCAAATACCGTGTTCCATTTCTTCCATCCCACCCATGACAAGGAACTTGCGTTCCGCCTTGCTACAGCCTGTAGTGGTTACTGAAAAACTGCAGAAGGAGGTTGCATTGGGCCAGGTGGGTGGCCCTTTTTCTACGGTTCTGCTGCAGGACTTGGTGGTCTCTTCTCTGGGGGTAGTTCCCAAGAAAGAGCCACACAAGTTTTGGTAGATTCACCACCTTTTCGTTCCAAAAGGGGGTTCAGTCAATGATGCTATCGCACCTGAGGCATGTGCTGTGACCTACACCTCTTTTGATGCAGCGGTATCCTGGGTGCATTGTTATGGGCACCGTGCGTTCATTGGCAAAGGCGGACAGCTTTCGATTGCTGGGCTGTGCTTGGAATGGGGCGTACTATGTTGATAGTTGCCTGCCTATGGGCTGCTCGATCTCCTGTGCATTGTTAGAAACCTTCAGCTCTTTTCTGGAATGAGTGGTCCGGGATGTTCCCGGGCTCAACTCCATCATTCCTTACTTGGATGACTTCTTGTGTGTGGGTCCACCGGTGTCCAACATTTGCTCCATTCTGTTGGGAACATTGCAGTATATAGCTGATAGTTTTGGGGTCCCGTTGGCTGCTGAGAAAACAGAGGGCCCCTTGTCATCCATTTCTTTTCTGGGCATTGTGGATTTTCAGATTATGGAATGTCGCTTTCCTGCAGATAAGCTTGAAGCCCTTAAGTCTGATGTTCACGGAACCATTGGTAAGCGCCAGTTGCAGTCGTTGTTGAGTAAGTTAAATTTCTCTTGCCGCATCATGACTATGGGCAGGGTTTTTTGCCGCCAGCTGTCAGAATCTACGGCCGTGGCTAAAGTGCCCACTCATTTTGTGCGTTTGACCAGGGAACACAGGGAGGACTTGCTGTTTTGGCATGGCTTCCTTGAATTGTTCAATGGGCGCGCTTTATGGATTATTATTTCCTTCCTTGGACAACTTTTGGTAGGTCCTGACCACTGCAGGCTCGGAACATCCAACAAGAGCTGCAGTTTTGGAGTTGCTCTGACCCAGTTGTCTAGCATTACAATTTGGCCCTTTTCAAAGTTGCTCTTACGCTTGCCTATTTTTTCTGCTTTCAACACATCAACTTCTGGGACAACATGTTCACTTGCTGCCTAATATAGCCCACCCACTTTCAGGTTCCATTGTCAGAAGATAATCAATGTTATTCACTTTATTGTCAGTGGTCATAATCTTATTGCTGATCAGTGTTTACATACCTGTAAAGAATAAGTAATAAAAATAACTTCCCTTTTGAACTGTCTGAAACACATTCAGCTACTAATTCCTCTTATGGACTGTAGAAAGACTGGTGTCAGTACTGTCCAGTGTAGTTTGCTAAACTACTCAGCTACTCCTACTTGCAGGTTCTTACAATATAAAGAGTAATCATTCTGTAGTCCAACATAAGAACTGGGAGGGCTAAATAGAAACTTTGATATAAGGACACATGAGAGCTCTGAATTTCTGACAAGATCAACATGATTTTGTTTTCACTTATCAAACAGTTATGACAAAAACCTTTCAAAATGCATATTTAACAAACCAGAAGGGAGCAAATAAGATAAGTTCATTGTAAGCGTTGACATACACATTAGCAGGCAGGATTTGTTTGCCAAGTATAGCAATATCTTACAATATGAATTATGCAACAGATAACAGAGCACAATACACATTTTATTTTTTACATTGCAATTGTCCTGTTCATACAACAGTAAACAGTCTTGTTAGTTTCCATTCACAGAATACAAATAGCTCGGTATAGTTTGGTGTATTGGGTAAATTAAGTTCTAATGGTTGTACAGAACCTTTGTTTTCTAGACTGGGCACTTAGCCCTGGTGCATGGGACTCTGGTGTTTAGCTGCATGCAGGTGCCCCATCCAGCCCTGTTTCCAGCAGCCTGTCAAACTCTATGAGAGGCTGACAGCTGCTGCGGCTGGACATGGTTGGACGGTGCACCTGGTCGTATGAAAGAAGCCTGTATTCCAGTCATTAGTCCTTGGACACATACTGCCCTACACTTTTGCACCGCTAGGTGCCCTGTCCAGCCACAGCAGCTGGCAGCCATAGATTTTGGCAGGCTGCTGGCAACAGGGTAGAATGGGGCACAAGTACCCTCTGCCTACAGCTAAACACCAGAGCCCCATGAACCAGGTTCATACATCCAGTGTGCATAGGATTTTAGCTGGTCACTGGATCAGACCATAAAATGTCTCCCACAACAAAAATTCTAGGTGCCGCTCAAGTCTCCATCAGGTCTTTTTGCATAGAGAACCGCTAGGAGTGTTGACAGGAACAGAGCTTGTCCCAGCTCAAAACATCTAGTAGGAGAAGGAAGTCTTAAAAGTCGCACATCACAAAAAAACCCTGTGAGTAGGTATAAAACAGCCTCAGCCCAGACTCCAACCAGGCCACGCTCCCAGTGCGTTTCACTCCGCCCCAGAGCTTAATCACAGTGAATGATTAAGCTTCCCATGATTAAGCTGCGGGGCGGAGTGAAACGCATTGGGTGTGCCCTTTTGGATGTGTAAAGTTAACTGAGCCAAGGAGCTTTGGCCCTACTTCTCCTTCAAAGTTTTAGTAGGCATTTAGTTTCTGCAGTACTCAGGTTTTTAGATATTGTATTCTACTGGCACTCACTATCCATTGTCACTGGTGCTCCATACACAGATGTAGCAAATATTTCTGGGTGTTTGAGTCATAGATCAGGACGGGGGGGGGGGGGGGGGTATGAGCCCAACTCCAGTTAAAACATAGAGTTTGGTTTAGTTAGCATGGGGAAAGGCTATAACCTCTGTCAGGTCTCTATCATTTGTTTATCATTATGGAGATTTACCTTCACTTCCTGTCTTGTAGACACAACCGAAAGTCAGAGGAAATCCCTAAGGGCATGTGTCAACTAGTTTTTGCATCACATGGGTTTCACTCCAAAAAAAGGTTTCCTTGAAGCAGGTCAAATGCAGATCAGAAGGAGGTCAACTGCAGATCAAATGTCAATCATTTCTGAATGATCTAAGAAGCATCTCAAGCTGATGTCAACACAAGCCCAAGCCCATCAAAACAGGTCCTTAAATCAGTTGCCATTGCAGCAAGTGCCCCAATAGGATGATGTATCCTTTATTACTGTTCTGCAGACAGCTCAAAAGTTTGGAATTTCCTCAATTTTTGTCCTGGTGAATGGTCACCAGGACAAACAAAGAGATGAATCTCCCCAGCGGGGTCAAAGACAGCAATAAAACCCTGATAGATGTTCTACCATTCTACTCTGTCCAAATGTAAAATAAAATCAACCAAGCCCAAGAAGATGGTTTCCAAGGTTGCCTTGCACATAATTCAACCTCGGCACTCAGCCAGTTTTAAATTAAATTCGGTGATAGACTGTAGCTCAGGCTAAAGCAAAAGGAATGATTCTGGTGCTAGTTAGCAGTGGTAGAAACATAGGTCTGCTCAATTAAACAAAAATATCTGGAGAAATTCTTTCCTATCACTAATCAAAGCTTTAAAAAATTCTCTCTTCTGTGACCAATAATAGTAACACCAGAAGCAATGACTAGGATTAGCAATGCTAAGACATTGCCACTCACTCTAATAAGAAATGGAGCAGTTATTCACCCTTCCATGTCATTGCATGGCATACAGTAATGCTCTTATTTTCCAGGAGTAATGCTCGTCTGACACAGTCGGCCAGTAAAAGAACAGCCTGGGGCAACTACCTGCCTATGCTAATAATAGGAACCCTTGAAGCACTAACATGCTGTTTTGACTAATGGATGCAGTTTCTTTTACAAAGTTTTTATTGGTATTTAAAGTAAGAGAAGGAACTTACAGAAGAAAATCTGTAGGATAAGGCAGGCATGAAAGCAGACGCTGCATCAATAATATATACAATATATATTACAGGTGTACAAGATACAAGGTCTTAAGCCTAAAGACACGCAACACAGGTTCACAAACTCCCTAACCTTCCAGAACCAGTTACAACTAATGCCGCGTACACACGGTCGGACTTTACGGCAGACTTTGCCCGGCGGACTTTTCGACGGACTTTACGACGGACTTTCTGAATGAACGGACTTGCCTACACACAATCCACCAAAGTCCGTTGAATTCGTACGTGATGACGTATGAACGGACTAAAACAAGGACGTTCATAGCCAGTAGCCAATAGCTGCCCTAGCGTGGCTTTTTGTCCGTCGGACTAGCATACAGACGAGCGGACTTTTCGACCGGACTCGAGTCCGTCGGATAGATTTGACACATGTTTCAAATCTAAGTCCGTCCAACTTTTGAGAAAACAAAGTCCGCTGGAGCCCACATACGATCGAATAGTCAGACGAAATCCCGTCCGCCGGGTAAAGTCCGAACGTGTGTACGCAGCATTAGTGTTCATAACCTGCTCCTGGGTTGAAAACCTAAATATACGTTCTAGACATAGAAAATTAGCTATAGGAGTTAAGATCCTATTATCAAACCTGTCTAAGTTGAAGAAAACAGGAATTGGCAAGCGTATTTCCCCTGAAATTAGTATGTAACTATGTACTAAGGTAGTATGGATGAATTGGATGGGGAGAGAAGAGAAGGGTTATGGGGTAAGATAAAAGAAAGACGACCAAGAGAAGAGAGAAGAGTGGAGCAAAAAAAAAGGACAGAGGGAAAGAGAAGTTCAGGGCCAGGTTGCATTGTCCTCGATTGACCTGACCCAGGGTTGGGTTAACCACTTGTTTTCCAGGAACTTCTTAAAGTTTGGTAGTCACAAAGATATGCGTAATCAGAATTTGTTCTTCTTTAGTTATGTTTTGAACAGATTTGTGCAGTAATGCTTCCCATAGGGTTTTAATAAGGTTACAAGAAAATACAGCATTAATTTAGGGCATATACGCTGATTAAAAGTCTTTTTTATTTGGCACAAGTCCACCATATATGAAACATAATACTTAGGTGGGTAAAGCCTCTGAAACAGTCAAAAGCACAGGTCGGTACAGTTTTGGACAGATGTAAGGGCTTGTAGTATCACTGAAGAAGCACTTTATAAGATTTTTCCAGGCCAAGGATTTTCTAGCTGTAACTGAGGCAGTTTTTTTAGCACTGATCTGTGGTCATTACTGAAGGTGGCCAAAAAAGACCCAACCCTTATGCCGCGTACACACGACCGGACTTTACTGCATACTTGGTCCTGCGGACCTGAGTCCGTCGGACAATTAGATCGTGTGTGGGCTCCAGCGGACTTTTTTTCCCCAAAAGTTCGACGGACCTAGAAATGAAACATGTTTCAAATCTTTTCGATGGACTCGAGTCTGGTCGAAAAGTCCGCTCATTTGTATGCTAGTCCGACGGACAAAAACTGACGCTAGGGCAGCTATTGGCTACTGGCTATGAACTTCCATGTTTTAGTCCGGTCGTACGTCATCACGTACGAATCCGTCGGACTTTGGTTGATTGTGTGTAGGCAAGTCCGTTCATTCGGAAAGTCCGTGGTAAAGTCCGTCGAAAAGTCCGCCGGACAAAGTCTGCCAAAGAGTCCGCTCGTGTGTATGCGGCAGTTTAAGTCAGTAAGCATTGCATACTAGCACATTATGACAGACTTACCTGAAAACCAAGCCCTCCAGCAGCACGCTGTCACTGCTGAAGGTGCTTCTATCTCAACTCGGTCCTACTTCAGGGTTTGCAGGCTTTGGCGATATGAATGGCCAAACCAGAGATGACGTCACTCCCACGCATGATCTCCGGGAGTCACTGTTTATAGCACGGCTCTGAAGGAACGGTGCGGATATGCCATTCCTTCAGAGAGCACGCGCCGGTGCATCTAAAGTATATATCTCCTAAACGGTGCACATTTAGGATATATTTACTGTACCTATTGGTACAGTGCCTTGAAAAAGTATTCGTACTCCTTGAAATTTTGCACATTTTTTTTTTTAATGTTACAACCAAAAACGTAAATGTATTTTATGGGATAGTCCAACACAACGTGGCACATAATTGTGAAGTGGAAGGAAAATGATAAATGCTTTTCAAATTTTTTTACAAATAAATATCTGAAAAGTGTGGCCTGCATTTGTATTCAGCTCCCTTTGCTCTGATACCCCTAACTAAAATCTAGTGAAACCAATTGTCTTCAGAAGTCACCTAATTAGTAAATAGAGTCCACCTGTGTGTAATTTAAACTCAGTATAAATACAGCTGTTCTGTGAAGCCCTCAGAGGTTTGTTAGAGAACCTTAGTGAACAAACAGCATCATAAAGGCCAAGGAACACATCAGACAGGTCAGGGATAAAGTTGTGGATAAGTTTAAAGCAGGGTTAGGTTATAAAAAAAATATCCCAAGCTTTGAACATCTCACGGAGCACTGTTCAATCCATCACCTGAAAATGGAAAGAGTCCCTGGATAGAATGGGCCTATCAAACTACTTATACTCACCTGTCTAGGGGGGTTTCCATATGAAAACTATACAAAAACTGTCCCATTTGAATTAATCTCATTGCAGTCGGACCAGCAGGGAAGATTTCTGTTCCTACATGCTACCTTACGTGGGTTCCAAAACCTAATATTGGCTTGTTACATCTCCCCTCCGTACAGCTTGGAAGTGGTAAACAAGAGCTTAGCCTTCCTATCTCGATATCCAACGGTTCCGTTTGTGTGAATGGGGGATCTCAATGTGACCATGACTCCTGCACTAGACCGAAACTGCACACAATGATCTAAATACTAATGTCTTGCACCATACCTGCCAGCATCGTATACTGACTGATTTTGCACTAGTTGATATTTGGAGGCATAAACCAGTGTTAATTTTAGTCTGAGGACTATAATGGCATTTTAGTTTTAGTCCCATTTTAGTCTTCTGCAATTGTTTTAGTCTTAGTCGTAGTTACTCGACTAAATATCCAGTACATTTTAGTCGACTAAAATGTCCTACATTTTAGTCGACTAAAATCTCCAGTACATTTCAGTAATTGCAATTTAGTTTTAGTCATAGGCTTTTGACTAAAATGGCATTTTAGTTTTAGTCTCATTTTAGTCTTTTGACTAAAATGGCTTTTAGTTTTAGTCGTAATTTAGTCATCTCAATTGTTTTAGTTTTAGTCGTATTTTAGTCGACTAAAATAGTATTCATTTAGTCGACTAAAATGTTTTAGTCATTTTAGTCGACTAAAATGTTTTAGTCGACTAAATTAACACTGACATAAACACCCATCAACTAAAGTGTATTCCTGCTTCTCAGCAAGCCACAACACTATGGGGTTGATTTACTAAGGGCAAATCCACTTTGCACTACAAGTGCACTTGGAAGTACAGTCGCTGTAGATCTAAGTGAAAGATCTGAAATGAGGTGAAGCTCTGCTAATTTTATCATCCAATCATGCGCAAGCTAAAATGCTGTTTTTTACTTTCCTTGCATGTCCCCTTCGGATCTACAGCAATTTTATTTCCAAGTGCACTTTCAAGTGCATTTGCAGTGCACTTGTAGTGCAAAGTGGATTTGCCTTTAGTAAACAACCCCCTATGTCTCAAATAGACTTTATCCTAGTCTCTAGTACTCTCCTACCCAAAAGTGGCAGATAAAGGCTTCGACCCTACGATCCTGTCAGATCATGCCCACTGCTGGATGACAGCTTCCTTGCTTGTGTCCTCCCCTACTCCTGTATGGAGACTGAATTCATACTGGCTGTCAGCTCTACCGGACCAAAAAGCTACAATCATGAAAATGGAAAGAGTATGGCACAACTACAAACCTACCAAGACATGGCCGTCCATCTAAACTGACAGGCTGGGCAAGGAGAGTATTAATCAGAGATGCAGCCAAGAGGTCCATGGTAACTCTGGAGGAGCTGCAGAGATCCACAGCTCAGGTGAGAGAATCTGTCCACAGAACAACTGTTGTGCACTACACAAATCTGGCCTTTATAGAAGAGTGGCAAGAAAAAAGCCATTGTTGAAAGAAAGCCATAAGAAGTCCCGTTTGTAGTTTGCAAGAAGCGATGTGGGGGACACAGCAAACATGTGGAAGAAGGTGCTCTGGTCAGATGAGACCAAAATTTAACTTTGTGGCCTAAAAGCAAAACGCTATGTGTGGCGGAAAACTAACACGCCACATCACCGTGAACACACCATACCCACTGTGAAACATGGTGGTGGCAGCATCATGTTGTGGGGATGCTTTTCTTCAGTAGGGACAGGAAAGGTGGTCAGAGTTGATGGGAAGATGGATGGAGCCAAATACAGGGCAATCTTAAAAGAAAACTTGTTAGTGTCTGCAAAAGTCTGGAGACGGGGGCGGATGTTCACCTTCCAGCAGGCCAAGGACCTTAAACATACACCCAGAGCTACAATGGAATAGTTTAGATCAAAGCATATTCATGTGTTAGAATTGCCCAGTCAAAGTCCAGACCTAAATCCAATTGAGAATCTGTGGCAAGGCTTGAAAATTGCTGTTCACAGACGCTCTCTATCCAATCTGACAGAGCTTGAGCTATTTTGCAATGAAGAATGGGCAAAAATGTCACTCTCTAGATGTGCAAAGCTGGTGGAGACATACCCAAAAAGACTTGCAGCTGTAATTGCACCGAAATGTGGTTCTACAAAGTATTTACTCAGGGGGGCTGAATACAAATGCACGCCACACTTTTCAAATATTTATTTGTAAAAAATGTTTGCAAACCATTTATCATTTTCTTTCCAGTTCACAATTATGTGCCACTTTGTGTTGGTCTATCATATAAAATCCCAATAAAATCCATTTACGTTCTTGGTTGTAACATGACAAAATGTGGAACATTTTGAGGGGTATGAATACTTTTTCAAGGCACTGTAAGTGCAGCAGCTGCACTAGTAGGTTGCTGTCTGATCTGCAGCTGTTACCCGTTTTCCTGTTCTTGCTTCTGTGTTTGACTCCTGTGATTGAGAGGGGTTATCCTGATCACGCTTGAACTCTATGTGCCCGGACCTTGACTTGCCTCTAGACTCCTCTAGACACCTCTTGCTCATCTGCCTGAACTCGTGTTGCCAACCTCTGCCTGTATCCTGTCCATTCTCTGCCTGCCTCCTATGTCTGTATCTGACCATTCATTGTTCACCTGGCTTGTCTGACCCTGCATCCAGTTATTCCTCTGTCCTGCTCTGCATACTGCCTGGCTACACTGGTCTCCCACCTGCTTTGTGCTGCCAGTCTTCCTGCATCAGGAACCTGCTGCTGTCTACCTGGTTGTTCCTGCTGCCATCCACTACTCCAGCTATCCAGCTCAACTCTGGTGGCGCACCTACCACACACCTCTGCGGTAGATCTTACCGGCACTCCTACCTCACCACGTTCTCACGGGCCACCATTGCAACATCAGTGGCCCTTGAGTCGGGGCTGTACGAGAGGTCTCCCTCTACATGTCAGGCTCTGCCACAAGGTACGTGAAAGACTCCAAATGCTTTTCTGCATATATAATACTATTGATGATCTAGAAGTGATCCTGAATGAGCACTGTGCAGGTATATTCAAAAGACTGTCAGATCAGACATTTGAAGGTTGTGTTCTATCATCATAAATCACATTGCATTTTGGCTATTGTGGGATATTTCCGGTCATACTAGTGTGACACAACTCTCCCTAGGTTTGCTGGAGGAGGGTAGCACTGGCCCATGACGAAGGCAGCGAGGTTAAATTAACAGCATAGTTTGCATCAGTAGTGAGTCAGCTTTATGTCAGCCCACACTCGCTGCTATTCTCAGACAGCATTCTACTCCTACATGATCTAATTCTGCCTCTGAAGATGCTACGGCTTGACCTCTTTACCTGCTGCTTCAGGTATCCTTTCCGGCCATCTCTAGAAGTTGTGACACGCAGTGACTTCATCAAAGGCCTAGTGTGTCATTTAAGTCTCTTATTCCTATTGATTCCTAAAAATAAAGAGATTTATTCCCCTTTCTAGTTTACTCTTTAAGTAACATATTTTTAATGTAACACATTTGCACTGAGGTTCTTATTCACAATGACAGCTAACTGCATGTAAACTCAGTTAACATATTAATTTCAATAATGGGTACTATTGCTCACTGTTTATTTATAACTAGGCCTTATTATAACAGAGCCCCAGGGATCAAGTAAAATCAATCAGAGAACAGAGAATATTATTAAGAAATGCAGCTGTGCTACCGACAATAAAACCACTCAAATATTTTTATTCTGAATGTTACTGTATAAAATCCACTGCTGTCAGAGTCAATGGGAATTTTACTGAGCTTCAGGCTGAGTCTGCAGCTTCTCATCACATGATTCTGTGCATCTTCCCTTTTCCAACCATGGGTGTTACTTGAACCATGCCCCTTTTCCTTAAAGCAGCTATTCTCAACCAGGGTTGTGTGGGACCCTGAGATTCCTCCAGAGGTTGCTCCATTTTTCCAGGTCCATCCTCACTTGGTAGAGCCAGTAGTGGGACAACAGAGACCTTTTCCTTCAGGTTGGCATTCTAATCACCACTGTAAGGGCGACATTCTTCCCACTGCCCACCAGTATAAGGGGCATTGGTACTAGGGATTCCTTCAGCTGTGGCTAAGTGACTTCCTGTCAAATGGTGCCTTCATATTTCCAGTTCCATCCACACTTGGTAGAGCCAGTAGCAAGACACCAATGATCTTTTTTAGCTGACTGTCTGAGATTCAGCATCAGAAAGGTTTTAAGAACACCTAAAACCCGACCCTGTGCTTTAATTGGTCTAGAGGCCATATGAACATGGTCAATGCACTGAGGGAGCATTGCCTTAGGAGCAGGGAGGGCAGTTATTGGGAAGCCTTGAGTAAGCAGAATGGGTCCTGGAAAACTTTTTCTGTGGCAATTTACATATGACTGCACCAATAGCTAGGTGGTGGTAGTCTTCATTCCAAATCCATGTGAACTGGTCGGTGAATGGATGACATGACTGTGTGGTCAGGGCTATATGGAATCCCGAATGGCCCCTCCATCTCCCAGTCTGACTGCTGTTGTGCAGGGGGTTACAGAAAATTGACACCTAGCCGGGCTATGCCAGGTTTTTTTTTAAATACATTTAATCATTTTCTTAAGAATACACAATTAAATAAACTGTGTTATTACAGGTTTGGCGCTAATCTTTAAAAATCAACTCCTTCATGTCTACATACTATTAATCGTGGTAACATTAAAAACCTGCACATGTCTTCTCTTCCCCCCTTCCTCCCAGCAGTCTTCTGGGACACACATGCGCAGTGAAGCCGCAAGCTGTCATAGTCTTTTTTATAATAAACACAAGTATGATTGGAGATCCTCTTTAAGCACCCAATAAGGTCAGTCCACTGTAGTTGGAATCTAGTAGGCATGAGATACCTGTAGGCTTTTTGTTTTTCTTACGTACTCCAACAGCAAGACCTTATGCCAAAATTCTCAGCTCTCTTCCAGTGATGGTCAACTTACTTGATATAGGTGTGCATAGCCTATTGTATTAGGGTGTGTGTGTTGTCAGTCAGTAGAGCAATGGACTTTGTCAGTAGTTTATTTTTTATTTTTTGTATTTATTTTCTATAATTTTAGTTATTATTTTTTACATTTTTTTTTTATTTATTTTTTACAATTTTTTTAGGAGCCCCATCAGGGGGCTTTGGTGAAATATCAGAGGTCTAAACAGACCCCTGATGTCTTTCTTTTGAAACAGAGAAAGGGCCTGAGGACAGAGATTCCTCAGTCCCTTTCTGTGCAGCCTCAGCTGCGCTTGACAGTGAATGAACGGGAAGTGCCCTGTGCTGAGCGGCTTCCTGTTCTTCACAAACTGAAGCATAGTAAACACGGCAGCTTGCATGAGAGGAGAGGATAGAAGCCAGCAGTGCTGCAGGAGGTGGGTACAGGGGAAGCTGGGCAGTAGGGGGAATTGGCGTTTCACGCAGTGATTAGGGTGTGCCTAGGCACACCCTGTGTGCACGCCTACAGGGCTTCAAGTGTGGCCCCTAGATATCACCAAAGGGCTTTACATAATATTCAGAAAATACAATGCTACAGAAAGAAACAGAAGCGAGTACAGAGAGAGGGATGGGAGAGAGCACAGGGAGAGGCACAGGAGAGAGTACAGGTAGCAGCACAGGAGAGAGTATGAGGAGAGGCACAGGAAAGAGTACCAGGAGAGGCATTCGAGAGTGTACAGGGAGAGAGTACAGGTAGAAGCACAGGAGAGAGTATGAGGAGAGGCACAGGAGAGAGTACAGGGACAGGCATTAGAGAGAGTACAGGGAGAAGCACAGGAGAGAGTACCGGGAGAGGCACAGGAGAGAGTACCGTGAGAGGCATTAGAGAGAGTACATGGAGAGGAATTAGAGAGAGTACAGAGAGAGGTATAGGAGAGAGTACAGGGAGAGGAATTAGAGAGAGTACAGAGAGAGGTATAGGAGAGAGTACAGGGAGAGGCACAGGAGAGAGTGCAGGGAGAAGCACAGGAGAGAGTACCAGGAGAGGCACAAAAGAGAGTACAGGGAGAGGCACAGGAGGGAAAGGCATAGGAAAAAGATTAGGGAGAAACACAGTAGAGAGTACAGGGAGAGGAACAAGAGAGAGTACAGGGAGAGGCATAGGAGAGAGTATAGGGAAAGGCATAGGAGAAGAGCAGGGAGAGGCACAGGAAAGAGTACAGGGAGAGGCATTAGAGAGAGTACAGGGAGAGGAACAGGAGAGCGTACAGGGGAGGCATTAGAAAGAGAGAGAGAGAGATAGTACAGGGAGAGGAACAGAAGAGAGTACAGGGAGAGGCATTAGAGAAAGTATTGCGAGAGGAACAGGAGAGAGTACTGGGAGAGTGATAGGAGAGAGTACAGGGAGAGGCACAGGAGAGAGTACAGGGAGAAGCACAGGAGAGAGTAAAGGGAGAGGCATTAGAGAGAGTACAGGGAGAGGGATGGGAGAAATTACATGGAGAGGCACAGGAGAGAGTACAGGGAGAAGCACAGGGGAGGGTACCGGGAGAGGCATTAGAGAGAGTACAGGGAGAGGCACAGGAGAGAGTACAGGGAGAGTGATAGGAAAGAGTACAGGGAGAGGGATGGGAGAGAGTACACAGAGAGCACAGGAGAGAGTACAGGGAGAAGCACAGGAGAGAGTACAGGGAGAAGCACAGGAGAAAGTACCGGAAGAGGTATTAGAGAGAGTACAGGGAGAGGCACAGGAGAGAGTACAGCGAGAGGCACAGGAGAGAGTACAGGGAGAGGCACAGGAGAGAGTACAGGGAGAGGCACAGGAGAGAGTACATGAAGAGGCACAGGATGAAATACAGGGTGAGGCACAGGAGAGCGTACATGGAGAGGCACAGGAGAGAGTGCATGAAAAGGCACAGGAGAAAGTACAGGGAGAGGCACAGGAGAAAGTACATGAAAAGGCACAGGAGAAAGTACAGGGAGAGGCACAGGAGAGAGTACATGAAGAGACACAGGAGGGAGTACAGGGAGAGGCACAGGAGAGAGTACAGGGAGAGGCACAGGAGAGAGTACATGAAGAGGCACAGGAGAGAGTACAGGGAGAGGCAAAGGAGAGAGTACATGAAGAGGCACAGGAGAAAGTACAGGGAGAGGCACAGGAGAGAGTACATGAAGAGGCACAGGAGAAAGTACAGGGAGAGGCACAGGAGAGAGTACCGGAAGAGGCATTAGAGAAAGTACAGGGAGAGGCACAGGAGACAGTACAGGGAGAGGCACAGGAGAGAGTACAGGGAGAGGCACATGAGAGAGTACAGGGAGAGGCACAGGAGAGATTATAGGGAGAGGCACAAGAGAGAGTACAGGGAGAGGCACAGGAGAGAGTACATTAAGAGGCACAGGAGAGAGTACAGGGAGAGGCACAGGAGAGAGTACAGGGAGAGGCACAGGAGAGAGTACATGACGAGGCACAGGAGAGAGTACAGGGAGAGGCATAGGAGAGAGTACAGGGAGAGGCATAGGAGAGAGTACAGGGAGAGGCACAGGAGAGAGTACAGGGAGAGGCATAGGAGAGAGTACATGAAGAGGCACAGGAGAGAGTACAGGGAGAGGCACAGAAGAGAGTACATGAAGAGGCACAGGAGAAAGTACAGGGAGAGGCACAGGTGAGAGTACATGTAGAGGCACAGGAGAGAGTACAGGGAGAGGCACAGGAGAGAGTACATGTAGAGGCACAGGAGAGAGTACAGGGAGAGGCACAGGAGAGAGTACATGTAGAGGCACAGGAGAGAGTACAGGGAGAGGCACAGGAGAGAGTACATGTAGAGGCACAGGAGAGAGTACAGGGAGAGGCACAGGAGAGAGTACATGTAGAGGCACAGGAGAGAGTACAGGGAGAGGCACAGAGAGGCACAGGAGAGAGTACATGTAGAGGCATAGGAGAGAGTACATGTAGAGGCACAGGAGAGAGTACAGGGAGAGGCACAGGAGAGAGTACAGGGAGAGGCACAGGAGAGAGTACATGTAGAGGCACAGGAGAGAGTACAGGGAGAGGCACAGGAGAGAGTACAGGGAGAGGCATAGGAGAGAGAAATGGGAGAGGCACAGGAGAGAGTACAGGGAAAGGCACTAAAGAGAGTACAGGGAAATGCATTGGAGAGAGAACAGGGAGAGGCATAGGAGAGAGAAGTGGGACAGGCACAGGAGAGTGTACAGAGATAGTCATTGAAGAGATTACAGGGAGAGGCATATCAATACTATCGGGATCTGTGAGATGTCCGTAAATATAATATATAGAGGCATGGTTGTATAGAAATTGTATCATTTCTCAAAGCATGGATGCTCAACCTGTGGCCCTCCAGCTGTTGCAGAACTACGAGTCCCATCATGCCTCTGCCTTTGGGAGTCATGCTTGTAATTGTCAGCCTTGCAATGTCTCAGTCCCTCTTTATTAACTTTTGGGATGCTCCTTGCTGCGTCTCTCATGACAGGCAAAGACCATAAAGGGCTATCAATCTATTTATCTACTGTACCAATTAATTACAGTATTGTGTATCTTAGTAATAAAACACGTAAAAACTATCAGATACAGGATATATGAAACATCTGATGAGATCTAATGAAAGGCATCTAGAAGAGGGTTCTTGATAGGCCTTCTTTGTGACTGTTAATTCATCTACAGACAATTCCCTTGAAAATAGGATGCAAGTTCTCTTTGCAGTCCGTGTAGTATCAGATATAGACTCCAAGCTGTCATTGTTCTGATGTTACCATCAGAAAACAGAAACGTGTTAGAAACAGAAAGGGGCACTAATCATCTTACAACAAACACTACCATAACAACATCATTAGACTGGGAGTACAATGGTTAGTGATGAGAGAGTCAGACAGTATAATTCAGGGTTTGAGCTATATCATATTCCACCTAATACAAAGATTGAACACTGAGGATATCTGCCCTGCATATGTAAACCATGCCCAGGCTTCTCTGATCCTGGGCTTGCAAAGCAACAGACCTGCCCTGAGAGGTATTAGTTACTAAGAGGCAATGGCGGCCTGTCCATGCAGGGCGCAGGGGCGCCGCCCCCCCCCCCCAATCCATGCGCCTAATCTCCATGCAAGGCTCCATGCAGGGCGTGCAAGTGAGCACCAGCCACCACTGCTAAGAGGGTTGGTAACTATCATGTTACACATGCACTGTCTGCTTGCCATTAATAATTTTGTCCCTACCTTACTCTGTAGCTAAGGGATGCTTTTTGCAGTTTGCCCCACCCTTCTTCTTCATGCTTTAAGCCTCTATTCACCACATGTACCTATAGTCAGACAACAAAGTTAACGAAGATAAATAAATAAATAAATTAATTAATTTAAAAAAAAAAAAACCCTCCTCCAACAAAAAAAATAAAAATAAAAAAAATGGGCAGACTGAATGGACTACTCAGTCTTTTTCTGCTGTCACTTTTCTATGTTTCTATAATGTACTGTATTTTGTTGGAGCTAGACACTATGATTTTTGACCTATCTGATGTCCATCTGTTATGATCTGCACAAGTTTTGCACTAAAGTTTTTTACGATCTGCAAGATGTTATTTGGATTGAGTAACTATCTGCCAAGCCAATGAGACTGTTATTTTACTACAACTGAATCAGTTATAGAGATCACACTTTCAGTGCTTAGATTGAGGAAGCAGAACAGTAGCATGAAACTTGGGTGGAATAAGAAAAGAATGGTATAAAAATGATGAGATACAGAAAGATTACCTCAATGAACAACCAATGTCGATAACTCACTAGAGATTTAGATTAATTTTGCGCTGCAGCGTCTAGCTTGTGTAGAAGCTGTCTTGGTGGAAAAAAGCCAGGCTAATGGAATTAAAGTGTTTACTATTCTTAAAAAAAAAAAATACAAGCCTTCATTGGCCTCTGTAGTCATAGGCACTGTGGAGCAACTCATCCTTGAAGCTGTAGAAAGTTATAGCCAAATCGCAGGAATAATTGAAAACATAGTAACATTTATTAAAACAAATAATCCACCATAGGCGTGCACAGGGGGTGTGCCAGGTGTGCCTGGGCACACCCTAATCACTACGTGCAGTACCGATTCCCCCATACTGCCCTGACTTCCCTCATGTTGGTCCCCCCCGTTCCTCCCCTCCTCGCCCCCCAGCTGCTGCAGGGGATGTTTCAGGTTGGAGAGTGGGGGAAGGGACTAGTAAATACCAGCTCCTTCCTTTTCTAAATGAACACAGTGAACACACTCATATACTGTGTTCATCCATAACTGAAGCATAGTAAATTGTTTACTATTCTTCAGCTGGTGAATGAACAGGAAGCCGCTCAGCACAGAGCACTTCTCGTTCATTCGCTGCCCCGTGCAACTGAGGCTACAGAGAAAGCCATGTGTGTTTGAGCTTTGGGGTGCACACCCTAATGCAATAGGCTGCGCACACCTATGTAATCCACACTTACCTTCTAATGTTAACCACTTCAGCCCCGGAAGGATTTACCCCCTTCATGACCAGAGCACTTTTTGCGATTCGGCACTACGTCGCTTTAAATGACAATTCCATGGTCATGCGACATTGCACCCAAACAAAATTAATGTCCTTTTTTTTCCCACTAATAGAGCTTGCTTTTGGTGGTATTTGATCACCTCTGCGGTTTTTATTTTTTGCGTTTATAAACATAAAAAAGAGCGACAATTTTGAAAAAAAAGCAATATTTATTACTTTTTGCAATAATAAATATCCCCCAAAAAATATATAAAAAAATAAAAAATGTTCTCAGTTTAGGCCGATATGTATTCTTCTACATATTTTTGGTAAAAAAATCGCAATAAGCGTATATTGATTGGTTTGCGCAAAAGTTATAGCGTCTACAAAATAGGAGATAGCATTATTTTTTTTTTTTTTATTAGTAATGGCGGAGATCTGCGATTTTTATTATGACTGCGACATTATGACAGACACATCAGACACTCTTGACACCATTTTGGGACCATTGTCATTTATACAGCGATCAGTGCTATAAAAATGAACTGATTACTGTGTAAATGACAATGGCAGGGAAGGAGTTAAACACTAGGGGGTGATCAAGGGGTTAAGTGTGTCATAGGGAGGCGTTCTAACTGTGGGGGGGGGGGGGTAGGGCTTCCACTGACATGACAGGGAGCAGTAGATCCCTGTCATGTCACTAGGCAGAACGGTGAAAAGCCTTGTTTACATAGGAATTTCCCCGTTCTACCTCTCCACACCGCAATTGCGGGTCACCGGCGAACATCGAGTTCCCGGGACCGGTGGGCACGCTCCCAATAGGCGGCAAAATTAAAGAGTCGTACAGGTACACCCATTTGCCTGCCTGTGCCATTCTGACGACGTACATCTGTGTCCGTCAGACGGCAAACGGTTAAAGAAGAAATCCAGGTATATATGTACTTTTAAAAATGTGGTGGTTTATAAGGGATCAATTCCAATGAGGTGTATGTCGTCTCCGCATAGCTGTAGGACAGACAACATTGTATTCTCCAATGCTGGGTAGAGGACCCATCAGTCAACAGTTCACTTTATCCCTTAGGCTATAGTTGTCACGTCACAGTTCAGAACGTGCCCTTATTCTTATATGTTTTTTTTTTTTAAACTGCATATAACTTTGTGTATACTTGTTATTATTATGTAACCTATACTCTTCTCAAATAACAAGAACTTTGTTTGTAAAAAAAAAATAAAAAAATGAATGACTACCACTAATTAAAAAAAACCAAAAACAATACAGTCAGATCCATAAATATTGGAACATCGACACAATTCTAATCTTTTTGGCTCTATACACCACCACAATGGATTTGAAATGAAACAAACAAGATGTGCTTTCACTGCAGACATTCAACTTTCATTTGAGGGTATTTACATCCAAATCAGGTGAACGGTGTAGGAATTACAACAGTTTGTATATGTGCCTCCCACGTTTTAAGGGACCAAAAGTAATGGGACAATTGGCTGCTCAGCTGCCCCATGGCCAGGTGTGTGTTATTTCCTCATTATCCCATTTACAAGGAGCAGATAAAAGGTCCAGAGTTCATTTCAAGTGTGCTATTTGCATTTGGAATCTGTTGCTGTCAACTCTCAATATGAGATCCAAAAAGCTGTCACTATCAGTGAAGCAAGCCATCATAAGACTGAAAAAACAAAACAAATCCATCAGAGAGATAGCAAAAACATTAGGTGTGACCAAATCAACTGTTTGGAACATCCTTAAAAAGAAAGAATGTATCGGTGAGCTCAGCAACACCAAAAGACCTGGAAGACCACGGAAAACAACTGTGGTGGATGATCGAAGAATTCTTTCCCTGGTGAAGAAAACACCCTTCACAACAGTTGGCCAGATCAAGAACACTCTCCAGGAGGTAGGTGTATGTGTGTCAAAGTCAACAATCAAGTGAAGACTTCACCAGAGTGAATACAGAGGGTTCACCACAAGATGTAGACCATTGGTGAGCCTCAAAAACAGTAAGGCCAGATTAGAGTTTGCCAAACAACATCTAAAAAAGCCTTCACAGTTCTGGAACAACATCCTATGGACAGATGAGACCAAGATCAACTTGTACCAGAGTAATCGGAAGAGAAGAGTATAGAGAAGGAAAGGAACTGCTCATGATCCAAAGCATACCACCTCATCAGTGAAGCATGGTGGTGGTAGTGTTATGGTGTGGGCATGTATGGCTGCCAATGGAACTGGTTCTCTTGTATATATTGATGATGTGACTGCTGACAAAAGCAGCAGGATGAATTCTAAAGTATTTCGGGCAATATTATCTGCTCATATTCAGCAAAATGCTTCAGAACTCATTGGACGGCGCTTAACAGTGCAGATGGACAATGACCCGAAGCATACTGTGAAAGCAAACAAAGAGTTTTTTAAGGGAAAGAAGTGGAATGTTATGCAATGGCCAATCAATCACCTGACCTGAATCCGATTGAGCATGCATTTCACTTGCTGAAGACAAAACTGAAGGGAAAATGCCCCAAGAACAAGCAGGAACCGAAGACAGTTGCAGTAGAGGCCTGGCAGAGCATCACCAGGGATGAAACCCAGCGTCTGGTGATGTCTATGCGTTCCAGATTTCAAGCTTTAATTGACTGCAAAGCATTTGCAACCAAGTATTAAAACGTGAAAGTTTGATGGATGATTGTTAATCTGTCCCATTACTTTTGGTCCCTTAAAAAGTGGGAGGCACATATACAAACTGTTGTAATTCCTACACCGTTCACCTGATTTGGATGTAAATACCCTCAAATTAAAGCTGAAAGTCTGCAGTTAAAGCACATCTTGCTCGTTTCATTTCAAATCCATTGTGGTGGTGTATAGAGCCAAAAAGATTAGAATTATGTCGATGTCCCAATATTTATGGACCTGACTGTATATGCGATAATATATGAAACAGTGATAATGTACTCAAAAGCAGATATTCATCTGATTTTACATAAAAAATCCTAAGATAAGTCCCAAACAACAAAGCGCATATGCATCAAAAAGTGATGAGATGTGAAGATCAAGTGCTCAAAAAAACAGTTCTTGAAAGCTGTGAACAAGGATTCTTGAAAAGGTCACGTGACCAGTGACGTAACGCGGAGGAGTTGGAGACATCACTTCCGTTCACGGCCGAGACTGGAAGTAGGGATTTTATCGATACTGCTTGCTTTTAACCTAGATGTAAGGTATTATGTTTTAATAAAACCATTTCTTCTGTGAAATTACTACACTATGGAGTTCTTACTTGTCTTGTATGGCCTATGAATGGAGGAAGGAGATCAAATACAGCATAGCGGATATTTATCCTCGATTACTGAGCCATATACCACATCCCTGGATTTTTGCTATAAGGAGAGGAAAGTGGAATGTGATTGTCCATAAAGGATCCATATATTAAAGCCCTGTCAGGCAAGCTGTGGATTTCGATGCAGGAGAGGAGCGTGGAATGTGAACTGCTGTTAAGGATATTTATACCAAAGTGTCACTAGACCTGTTGTGGTCTTTGTTTAAGGTGAGCTGCTAGGGCACACTCCTGGTGGATACCCCAATGGTGGGAGCAACTGTGTTCACGAATTTCAAGAACTGTTTTTTTGAGCACTTGATCTTCACATATCATCACTTTTTATGCGCATGCACTTTTTTTTTTTTTAATAATCTTTATTTTAGTCAGCATTGCAAGGGAACAAATAAAAAATAAAAAACAAAGAAAACAAACAAGACAGTAAAAAATAGGTATACAGTATATCGAAGTACCAGGAGTCATCACTCACAACATAGGTAACAGACACCATATAGGGGCCAAGAGCTACCTCGACATCATGAAATACAAGGGGACCTAGTCGACACAACTCTTCTCTAAACTAACAGAGGAGCTGAGAGAACCACTCTCAAGAAAATAAATGAAAATGTGTCTAAAACTCACATAAAATTATTCTTCATTATCCTGAGCTATCAAGCGACTGAACTCCTGTACACACTCTAAAGATATGGTCACACCAGGTTCAAAGCTACTGAGATGTGGTGCCTGGTTGACTGATAGTGGACGGGGAACGGTCAGCTAAGGCCAATGTTTTAAATGTGGGGTCTGCAAACGCCAATAAGGCTATATCTAAGCTGGACGAGATTGAGATTGGTTGGGCAATGTGTTCCTTTCAGTTTGCCCAAATGCAATCAAACCTCTTGCGTCTGTCTTTACATGTGGCAAGCCACTCCTCCGCCTCCATAGTCTCCCTCACCTTCTGCAGCCACGCCATTTCACTTGGGATTCGAGAGCTTTTCCAGTGAACTGGTATAAGGCTTTTAGCAGCACTGAAAAGGTGGGGGAGAGCATTACGTTTATAGCGAGAGAGAGGCATATGGGGAACTGGAAGGAGAAAGCATTTTGGACAATTAGGGAGGTCTATCCCGAGACCCTCCAGCACATGTTTACGTATCATTTCCCAGAAAGGTAGGACAAGAGGGCATTCCCACCATATATGGAGGAAAGTACCCCTCTGCCCGCAGCCTCTCCAGCACAAATCAGAATGTGAAGGGTAAATTTTTGCTAGAGTTGTGGGAACAGGATACCACCTGGTCAACAGCTTGTAATTATTTTCCTGTGCTTTGGACTCTACTAAACTAGAGTGAGTCAAGTAGTACAACTGCTGCATTTGTTCTTTAGTAAACTCACATTGGAGGTTGCGCTACCAGACTCTAATGAAATATGGTTTAGAATGCGACTTGGCTGCGTCTAATAGTTGGTAAAGGACGGAGATCATGTGAGGCTAAGGGTCCTGAGCTGCCCATAAATGTTCATACTCTGTAAAAGTGGATCTAATCTTCATCTCATGATGTGTAGAGGCAACAAAATCTGCCAACTGGCGGTACCTCCAGAAATCGAAGAGGAAGCTCCCATACCTCTCTCTGAGTACATCCAGAGGGATCAAGGTGTGGCCATCTACAAAGCTTGCCAAGCTAACTATGCCGTCTCTTACCCAGGATCCGAGGGAAGACAGTCACTCCCCAGGGGTGAACCAGGGGAACCCCCCCCCCCCCCCCACTGGAGCCAGCGGAGATGATGGGGGAGCTGGATCCAAGGATCTATTCAGTTTATCCCATACGATTAATGAATGGGAGGTCAGCGTGGACACCCGCTCCGAGAGGCATCTGTCTCCCATCGGAAACCAGGGGGCGTATGACAAGTTGCGACCGGCAATAGTCTTTTTCAGTGAGACCCATAGTTTAGAGGATGTGTGAAATTTCCAATCGAGTAAGTGCTGCAAGGCTATCGCCTGATAATATTGGAGGATATTAGGCAGCCCAAGAACTCCATGTCTCTTGGACCTCTGCAGTATGGCCATAGCTACTCGTGGCTTCTGGTTTCTCCACACAAACTTGATAAAACACTATGGAGCTCCATAAAAAAGTGTCTGGGTAGGCGGATAGGTACCATATGCAGTAGAAACAATATGCGGGGAGGACTGTCAATTTTATGATATTCCTGCGACCAACCCAAGTGCGAGTCATCTTATCCCAAGTTTGTAAATCTAGGCGAAGCTTCTTTAGTAATGGGGTGTAGTTAGGAGTAAATAGAGCTTTCAAGCTACTAGTAAACTGGATTCCCAGGTACCGTATTGAAGAGGAAGCCCAAGCAAAAGGAAAAGCTCCCTTCAGGGCGGTAGTCATGACTGGGGGCACCGTAATCGGCAAGATCTCCAATTTGGTATTATTGATCTTAAAGTTAGAAACCTGGCTATAAGCTGCTAGTTCTTCCATCAGGTTCGGCACTGAGACTACAGAGTCTACCACGTGAAATAGGACATCATCCACATATGCAGAAAGTTTATGTTCTGAAGAACCTACAGTAATCCCTCTGATGTTTTGATTAGCTTGTATTTTTCTGAGCAGATGTTCCAAGACCAGAGTAAACAATAGGGGGGAGAGTGGACAACCCTGTCTCGTGCCGTTCTGGATAGGGAATTCTGAATATAAACAGCCATTCACCTTGACCTGAGCAGGAGACACATAGAGTGCTGATATCCAGCATAACATCTGAGGCCCCAACCCCAATCAGCCAGTACTGCATTCAGAAAGCCCCAGTCCACGCGATCGAATGCCTTCTCAGTGTCTGTGGAGAGAATCAAATATGGGGGAAAATGGTCGTGTGTCTGGGCCCAATGAATGAGTTGTATAGCCCGAATAGAGTTATAAAGCCTGTTTGGTCTGGGTTGACTATTTCGGGGAGGAGATTTTTAAGGCGATTTGCAAGGGTTTTAGCAAATAGTTTTAAATCTGTATTCAATAAAGAGATTGGGCGGTAAGATCCTTCCCTTCTTTCAGGAGGACAGTGATGTGAGCCAGTGAAGCCCCCTGAGGGAGATGCTTTGTGGAAGCCAAGGAATTGAAAGAGCACATAGGTGCCTGTATCACATGCACTGTATTATTTGGGACTTATCTTAATATTTTTTATCTAAAATCAGATAAATATCTGCTTTTGATCTGAGTACTTTATCACTGTTTCATATATTATCGCATATTATTGCATATATTGTATTTTTTTTTTTTTTTAATTAGGGGTAGTCATTCTTACATATTTGTCTATTTTTGCTGCTTAGCATCTTGAATTAGTGCACTTTATCAGTGTTTCACATGTTATTGCATATCACTGCATTTTTATTTTTTTTTAATTAGGGATAGTCATTTATGCAAATTTGTCAATTTTTTTGCATATCTTCTTGGATTAGCGCACTTTATCACTGTTTCACTTAATATTGCATATTATCACTAGGGCTGCAACTAACGATTATTTTCATAATCGATTAATCGGCCAATTATTTTTTCGATTGCCATTTTTTCTATTCCTCCCGGGGACACCAATGACGGGGCGCTATTCCTCCCGGGGACACCAATGACGGGGTGCTATTCCTCCCGGGAACACCAGTGACGGGGCGCTATTCCTCCCGGGAACACCAATGACGGGGAGCTATTCCTCCCGGGAACACCAATGACGGGGCGCTATTCCCCCCGGGAACACCAATGACGGGGCGCTATTCCTCCCGGGAACACCAATGACGGGGAGCTATTCCTCCCGGGAACACCAATGACGGGCGCTGTTCCTCCCGGGAACACCAATGACGGGGCGCTATTCCTCCCGGGAACACCAATGACGGGGCGCTATTCCTCCTGGGAACACTAATGATGGGGCACTATCCCCCGCCCCACCCAGGAACACCAATGGGGCACTATTCCCCCCCCTCCCAGGAACACCAATGGGGCACTATTCCCCCCCCTCCTAGGAACACCAATGGGGAACTATGTCTATTCCCCTCCCTCCCAGGAAAACCAATGATGGGGCACTACTATTCCAGGCAGCCACCGCCCCGGAACACCAATGATGGGGCACTTCCCCCCCTCCCCTCCCCAGGAATACTATTAGGATGGGGCACTGGTCATAAAAATGTACTGTTTTTAATGTGTTATTATTAGCCGCTACCTTTCACAATGAATGTGCAGCTCGGCTCTCCTCGCGGCTTCTCGCCTTCGCCTCTCTGTTCCCTCGAGGCAGCGGGCGGGGCTGAGAAGATCAGTGGGGATGACGTCAGGGAGGAGGAGAGGCGCACTACGGACTAGCGGCGGCGCAGACGTGCCTGGTCACAAACGGCGGCGCCAAGGACACAGGAGGGAGGATTTATTTAAACGGACGGACAGAAGGAAGGTGCGGACCGCACTTTATCATTGTTTCACAACATTATCGCACATTATTGCTTATTACTGCATTTTTGTCTTTTTTTTTGCTGCATAGCTTCTTGAATTAGCGCACCATTTTTATTATCATTATTTGTTTTAGAGTGTTGAGGTCAAGTCCGGCCGTGTGTACGCGGCATTAGAGAGTGTGGACATTTTCTGGCTGTGGATATACTGCAGAAGACAACATGAAATCGGGAACATGTTATATAAGGTGAGAAAGAATCAATGCTATTATTGTAATCAGTGTTCCTCCTACAGGCTGCTGAGGTCTGAGGGCCGCACATCATATACCAAAGGGCCGCATTTGGCCCTCAGGCCACAGGTTGGGCGCCAGGGTGTTAAAGCCTAAATGAGATGATAGTGGTTGTACTCCCTTTTACTTTGAGTCCCGTAGTATGAAATTGTGTATGGAAAATCCTGTTGAGAAACTATCACCATCATAGACAAATATGAAAAACGACCGTGTGTCAGCTTCTTCTACTGGAGTACTTTTAAATATAATGAAGCAGAATTATATATTTTTTTCCACTATTGGTATTTATCATTCTATGCTGAGACCTGTTTCTGTATTTACTACGGAAACAAAAAGTCATTTATGAATAAAACCATCGGCACTACTATATTTTCCATGCAAGCGATTTTATTTTCTTGCTCGTTGTTATAAAATTAGTACAATTTTGTAGCCATGAAAACGTGAGCCATGAACAGATACTTCCTGCGGTGTGCTGCCATTCAACATCGACTGAATGGAGCTAAAATGCCATTTGCCACAGCTATAACAAATCACTATGGGTGTTCATTAATTATACACACGGCAATTATACCGGATGACTGACAGGCTGCGGATAAAATTGGCTTTCTTGGCCAGAAATGTTTGTACGTTTTATAGTTAACGTGCCCTCATACATATCTAGGGTAACTATACCCTAGATATAGCAATGCTCTATTTGCTACATAGTAAATGGGAATATATTCATGAAGGTTGAGACAATTCTTGAACAAAGTATAAGGAATTTTTATTGAACAACCTGCGCCAGTCCATTTTTTAAATATAATATCACTAGGTTCAAGGTATGTTTTCTCAACCACTTCAGCTCCGGAAGGTTTTACCCCCTAATGACCAGGCCATTTTTTGCGATACTGCACTGCTCTGCTGTAACTGACAAATGCGCAGTCGTGTGACGCTGTGCCCAAATAAAATTGATGTCCATTTTTTCCCACAAATAGAGCTTTCTTTTGGTGGTATTTGATCACCTCTGTGGTTTTTATTTTTTGCGCTATGAACAAAAAAAGAGCGACAATTTTGAAAAAAAAAAAAATTAAATAATAAATATATTAATAAAAACAATCATTTTTACTTTCTGCTATAAGACATACCCAATAAAAAAATGTAAAGAAATCAAATTTCTTCATCAATTTAGGTCAATATGTATAGTGTTCACACCCATGCGATCCGAATGATGTCCGAATTGACAGCTCACACTGAGATATGCGAACCAATCCGGGGTGTCATTATTTTTGTATTAACACCCCCAGCGGTTCACATAAAAGCAGTGTGAACTGCCATGGGAGTCAAGTGCGATGCGGGATTTGCAGTGTTTACACATCGCACCTATGTGAATGGAGCCTAAGTGACACTTTTTGGGGACCAGTGACACCAATACAGTGATCAGTGGTAAAAAAAAAATGCACTGTCACTGTATACATGACACTGGGAGAGAAGGGGTTAACATCAGGGGCAATCGAAGGGTTAAGTGTGCTCCTAGGGAGTGATTTCTAACTGTGGGGGGAAACCTAATAGTCTCTCTTATACCATGTATTGCATTGTGATTATCAGCGACTATATTTGTATTTCAGAAAGAGAAAAATTACCCAGAACATAATCTCCCCTGAAGAAGGAATATATACTAATAATTCCGAAACATGTTGGGATATATTCAAGAAACCCATATGGACTGACCACAGTATAACTCTGGCAGTACAGATGTATAGGTGACAATATTGGGTTTGATTATACCATGTATTTTCGAACTATGTATACTTACTTTGTATATATTGCTTTTATGTATCATAATTGTCTCCAGGGCTACGTTTGCCCTTTTACTATGTTTTGTATTTAATAAAAGTGAGGTCACTGCCTCTTAAAGGAATTTACCTGGATAATACTCTTTGCCTTAAAAGTCCAACAGGGTTTTATCATATATGTGCATCTGATACATATCATTCCACATACCTCCCAACATTTTAAGATGGGAATGAGGGACACCTACTAGCAAACCTATGTAGGTATAGGACACGCCCCCTGTGACACCCTCTTTAAAGGAGAATTAACAACAACAAAAAAGTTTATTAAATCTACAAGGGTTTTTTTTTACCACTAGTATTCCATTATATTGGCTTTTAAAATTTACAAATGCAGCAATTTAGAATGGATGAATGGCTTAGAACTGGGAAACGCTTTTTTTAAAAAGATTAAAAGTTCATTTTATATACAACTACATGGAACAGACCAAAATGAGGGACAAATGAGGAGGAAAGAGGGACAGAGGAACATTGCTCCAAATCAGGGACAGTCCCTCGAAATCAGGGACAGTTGGGAGCTATGCTTCCATATCTAATTAGGATGTTGGCAACCCCATACACCCTCTCCCCAACATAAATTCTGCCTTGTTTACATAGGCAGACCGCCATTCTGCCTCTCCTGTGAACGATCGGTGGGTCCTGGTGGCCATCACGGCTGCCGGACCCACTGATTGGCTCCTGCTGTGTCCAATCAGAGCGGTAGCGGGGCTCCAGAGGTGTGCGCGCACCCCAGAGCCGAAGAAGAATCACATACAGTTACGTGACTTTGCACTTAAGGGCCGTCCTGTCGCAGTATAAGTACGGGCGGTCCTCAAGCGGTTAAGGAAGTAGCCAAAGCCTGAGTAGAAAAGCCTCCCCCATTCCAGCATGTTGTAGAGCAGTGTTTTCCAAACTGTGGCCCGGGTCCCGGATGCGGAACTTTGCTTGACTTTATCCAGCCCTTGAGGCACTATTCCTTACCCTGATATCAAGAACAGGGCACTATTCAACAATGGGGTATTGTTTACACCTGGGGCATTTTCTAATTCCATTGGTCACAGTCCATCCCCCTCAAAATCTGAAGGACAGTAAACTGGACTTTTGTTTGGAAAGTTTTTCAGACCTCTGCTGTGGAGTAAGAACCTTGCCCAATCCCACATTATCAAAGTTGGGATACGCCTCCAAGGATGCTCAAGATGTTACTATCTTCTATTATAAGGAAGTGGAGGCACTTGGGCTATATACATCTGGAAAGTATTTGCAGTGCTTTACTTTTTCCACATTTTGTTATGTTACAGCCTTATTCCAAAATGTATTAAGTTAACTATTTTACTCAAAATTCTACAAACAATATCCCATAATGACAACGTGAAAGATTATGAATTTTTGTATAAAAATAAAAATAAATTTTAAAAAATCACATGTACGTAAGTATTCACAGCCTTTGCCTTGACACTCAAAATTGAGCTCAGGTACATCCTGTTTCCACTGATCATCCTTGAGATGTTTCTACAACATTATTGGAGTCCACCTGTGGTAAATTCAGTTGATTGGACATGATTTGGAAAGGCACACACCTGTCTATATAAGGTCCCACGGTTAACAGTGCATGTCAGAGCACAAACCATGCCACAAAGTCCAAGGAGTTGTCTGTAGACCTCGAGACAGGATTGTACTGTGGCACAGATCTAGGGAAGGGTACAGAAAAATTTCTGCAGCATTGAAGCTCCCAATGAGCACAGTGGCCTCCATCATCCGTAAATGGAAGAAGTTTGGAACCCCAGGACTCTTCTTAAAGTTGGCCACCCGGCCAATCTAAGCAATCGAGGGAGAAGGGCAATAGTCAGAGGAGTTTAATGGAAAAGGTTTGGGACTTTAAATGAGGCGTGGGGCTGTGCCTCCATCCCGAATACAAGAAAAAGAGGAGGGGGGAAGAAGAAGGCCTTCCCCTCCTCTTTTTCTTGTATTTGGGATGGAGGCACAGCCCCACGCCTCATTTAAAGTCCCAAACCTTTTCCATTAAACTCTAACAGGGATGGAGGCAGTAGACAGTTGCTAGGCAGTTTTCCCCTGCTGGCTTTAATTGGGGTTTTTTATGTGTGGTAGTGCACCTTATGGTCCACACACATATTTGTGTGCAACTACATGTTGCTCCAATTTTGGGCGCACCTTACACAATCCAGCATGGTGGCTGGGTTCTGGGCTTCGGGCTGTTCTTTTCCCGGAGCTGCGATGCGCCTTCCCCATCCCCCCCACGTCCGCCCCTTTGCTTTGGGCTGGTTTGGTGTGGGGGATCGGGCGGGTGCACACACCGCATCGGCGCCACGCAGTGCTCCCGCACATGACGTCACCAGTTGGCGCCGTTGTGCGGGCGCATAGGTTTCCATCTGGTGTCGGCGTAGCTGTACGCAGTGACGTCAGCCTGGGCGGGTCCCTGCCGTGAGCAGGGATCCCCGCCCCACGTACCGCCGGCCTGTCAGCGTGACGTCGGTGGCAATCACCGGCACGGCCGGGACGCATATTAGGCGTTGCCCCAGGCACACTTTTCCCTCCTCTGCTCTCCACAACAGAACAGACGCCATAGCGTTGGTCAGCCTCGGTTTTAAGCACCTCAAGGTAACACTCTATGAATATACTACAACCTCCTACTCCCCTTACTCTTTAGTGTCAGTACTGTGACCTTCTCTATGGATTCCATCATCCACTTTAGGTCCACCATCCCACCCATGATTGGCTATGTTTTGCAGAGGATGCTTGTGCTTTGGGGATGATGCCGATGTGTGCCTGTCTTGCGCTGGATTGCCTGCCACCCCAGCTCCGGGGGAGAGCTATTCCCTGCCCAGTCCCTGCCCTGTACCATAGTCTGGTGACATCGTGAGTACCCAGAAATTGACACATTGTCCTTTCTGGTTGTATTTATTTCTATTCTTTGATGGCTTCATACTTTGTAATTTCAGAAATCCTGTAGCATCCGCCCCTGAAGAAGTGTATTCACAGAAACGCGTCGGGAACCAAGGATGCAGCCACTGGGCTTTTAATTGGATTTGACAGTTATTAATGTTTTGATGTACCTCATTATTTTATTTTCATACTCACTTTTTACATCATGTGTTTTGTGCACCCCAGTATAGATATATGTATTTATTGTACAGTGTACATCTGCTACAGTTATATATGGTTAGACATACTATTTTTGACTGTCTGTATACATATGCATTCATGTAGGCTATGGCTTGTGCGCATGCACACGTAACCCTTTACATGTGTTGTATACCCAGAATTTTCCACCAATAAATTTGTACACATTTTTATCTTACTCCAATCTGTCTACTGCCTCATTTAAAGTCCCACCTGGCCTTCCCCTCCTCTTTTTTTTTTAATAGTCAGAGGAGTGACCAAGAACCCAATGATCACTCTGACAGAGCTCCAGCGTTTCTCTGTGGAGAGAGGAGAACCTTCCAGAAGAACAACCATCTCTGCAGCACTCCACCAATCAGGCCTTTATGGTAGAGTGGCCAGACGGAAGCCATTCCTCAGTAAAAGGCACATGACACACAAAATATAAACAGCGCAGAGGTGATCACATACCACCAAAAGAAAGCTCTATTTATGGGAATAAAAGGACATCAATTTTGTTTGGGTACAGCAGTGCACGACTGCGCAATTGGCAGTGCCGTAACGCAAAAAATGACCTGGTCATTAAGGGGGCAAATCCTTCCCGGGCTGAAGTGGTTAATCAATTATCACACATCAGTAACACCCAATACAATTGTTTTTAGTATATATATATATATATATATATATATATATATATTATATATATATATATATATATATATATATATATATATATATATATATATATATTCACCAATAGGAATACATTAGGGGCTCATTCATAAAGACAAGCCGGCAGAGACATGTTTTGCTAGAAAGGCCATGCAGCACCAGGCAGGGCTGCCTAGTGAATATTGTTAGAAGCAGGGTAAGTATTTAACATAGCAGACAGCACCAATGGGGGCTAATTAATTACATACAGTATAAGCTCACGTAACATGAACTTATAATTCAATTAGGGTTGTCCCGATACCACTTTTTTAGGACCGAGTACAAGTACCGATACTTTTTTTCAAGTACTCGCCGATACCGATTACCGATACTTTTTTTTAATGTCACGTGACAGTGTTTTTTTTTTTTTTTTTTAGGGGGGGGGGGAGTGAACGGTGTGTGTGTGTGTTTTTTTTTTTTTCATTTACATTTATTATTTTTTACAATTTAATTTTTTTTTATTCTTTATTGCACTATGTGTGTGTTTTTTTTTTTTTAATCAGCCCTGTTGGGGGGCTTTGGTGAGATATCAGGGGTCTTAACAGACCTCTGATATCTCCCCCTTGAGACAGAGAAAGAGACAGAGGATAGAGATTCCCCAGTCCCTTTCTCTGCAGCCTCAGCTGCACTGAGAATGAATGGAGAGAAGACAGCGGCTCCTCTCCATTCATAAACTGACACATCCTAATCACAGGAGATTACAATGTTTCAGTTATGTGAATAGACAGAGTCAGCTGACTCTGTCCATTCACACAGCGGAGAGACAGCAGAACGGAGGGGACAGAGGAAGAGAGAGGGGGACAGCGGAAAGCCGGAACGGATGGGGACAGCGGAGGGGGACAGAGCAAAGAAGGAGGACAGCGGAGGGGGTCAGAGGAACGGAGGGGGACTAAGGGGGATGAGGTGACAGTCAGCGGTGATCGTGTGTGGGGGAGTTACAAGCACCGATCACAGCTGTATGTCACTAAAGCAGCTGAAAGCCGTGGGGGGAGAAGCTTGTAACTCCCCCACGCGCCGATCACCGCTGACAGTCAAGGTATCGGGGGAAGCATCGGGAGCATTTGCCCGAGTACAAGTACTTGGGCAAATGCTCGGTATCGGTGCCGATACCGATACTAGTATCGGTATCGGGACAACCCTAAATTCAATATTAGACAAATGATTCCCAGAGAACTATGAGATATCTAAAAAGATAACAAGGAAGCATAGTTGAAGCTACCTGCTTTGAAGTTGACTTTCTCTAACTGACACCTCTGACAAAACCATTGAAAACATATTCATTCACTTCTGTGTCTGTAAATTTCAGCTTGAGCTACTGAGATGTGAAAATGACTGTCTTTACAACAAAGGAGCTAAGGAAACAAAGGAAAACATCTTTAAAGGAGGCTAAAGCTCCACCTACTGACTTATAAGGACAATGCAAAATATTAATATGCTATATTTTATATTTATTTGACACAAAAAAAGCAATATTTTTGATTGGTTCTCACCATAATAAAGAAAGAAAATATCAATATAAAACCTAGATATTCCCTTCAATACCTTTTTCTCCTGCTAAACTTTACATAATGGGTTTTCAGGATATTTGACTTGAGGATTAGTCTAACAGATTCACTAAGCGATGACATTTGCAATATAAAAGCCCTTTCTGCTCCCTCGAAACTTTCATCACTGTTGCATATTGCCAAGATGAATGTAATGCTAGCAGTGCTGAACAGCCAAATCAGCAATTTAAGGTGCCCACTGACATAAATAGATAAAAGTTGTTTAGACATGAATGATTTCTAAACATTCATTTGACTGTCTGGAAATGTTTGACACATGAACATGATATGGAATAATGACCAATAGCAGCCCACATAGGGTTGAATTCTTTGGATCGTTTGTCTGGAAGAGTCACGTGTTTATAGAAACGCTGGCTGATGGCAAATGTCCGTTCCCGCCAGCTTCACGTCCAACAATTTTTTACGGGGAAAAAATGTAAAATAATATTGGATGACATCTGAAGGTCCACCAAAATTTTGAGACTTAAATTAGTCTAAAGTATATGGAAACCCAAATATTGAGGATCTAAGAACAACTTCTTTTTTTCTGTTAAATGTATTAGTGCAAGCATTTTGGGCTTTTTTGCCATCAGTGCAGCTACACTAAAGCCCAACTGAACCCTCAGTTTTAATCAGCTAAATACATTACAAGGGGATCAAAAGACAAGGAGTTAAATGTCTTACAGTTCCTTTTTTCTTTCCAAAGCAGCCACAGTCTGAGTAGGAAGGACTGTCATCCTCATGTTTATAAAAAATCACATGAGGGCAGACAGCAAAGTTTGCACCAAAAATCTTAATTGTGCAAAATTATACCAACCTCTAAAAAGGTTTCAGAATAAATCAAATAAGATGAAAGTGTGTAAAACCTTAGTGGCTCAGGGCATTATCAGGTTAAAATACTGTTGGCATCAGCACCTTCTCCTCTATAGCAGGATCAGGATATCAGCATTTTGGGGTGAAGCTGCTCCTTTGTCAAGCCAATATTATGTTATTGGCTTGACAAAGGGGCAGCTCCACCCTGAAATGTGTAGCCACACCCCTGTGACATCAACGCCACCCAGATGCATGGCTTCCACCCTGAGTCTCTGTACAGTGTCCAGGTGGTTATTGATCCTGGGCATGAGGCTGCCATCTAAACTGACTGTGGAGAGGCTGCCATCTACTGGCTTGAGATATATGTGCTGTTTGCACTATTGTGATTGTACACTTTTTTTATCCTTTTTTTTATACATCTACTACACATAGACAGTGGTGCTTTTGCGTCTCTCTCTTTTCTGTGCTATTACATAGGTAAGCCTTGTGGATGTGCTCCTGCAATGGGACTACAGGGAAGTCATGAAAATGCACAATGCCTGTAAGGTCCCACTGTCAACTTATGACGTTACAGGCAGACACTCCTCCCAGCCTACTCTGAAGAAATTGACTGCAGCACTGGCCACATGAGCAAAAGCCTAGGCATTGACCTCTACAGGACAGCAGGTTCAACCAATCTAAAATGCAACCCTGCACATGTGCACAAATCACATGACCAAATGCCTAGGCTTTTGGTTATATAAGCAATGCCTAAGATCCAGAGCAAAATTTTCTCCAGAAAAATGAAGCATTCCAACCCTTTATTATCCATTAGAGGAAAAAGTACATTTAGCTTTATGCAAATAGATCCACTTTAAAGAGCAATTTCAGGTAATGAGTGAAAACAATCAGTGAATAGCTTTTTTTTCACTTGGTAATCCTGAAAATAACCTATTCATGTAACTGGGTGGCTACATCATCCCCCACCATTATCTATGGAGGAAGACATGGCTGTATGGCTGTCACCCTAGGCTGCTCTCCTGATATGGATTCCAAACGTATCCATATCTTTTCATCTCCGTTACATGGGGGGGGGGTAGCTTAAAGAAGATAGCTAGGAAGAAAGATATTCCACAGTGCAGCTCACAAGAATTGACAAGGACACAGCATTTCTGGCATTGACAACCTTCTTGACCCTTTTACAGTCCAGGTTTCACTTACTAAACTCCACTGAAACTGCCCTACTAAAACTCACTAATGATCTACTAACTGCTAAAACCAATGACTACTACTTCATACTCATACTACTAGACCTTTCTGCAGCCTTTGATACTGTTGACCATCCCCTCCTCAAAAAACTCCACTTTCTTGGCCTTCAAGAAAGTGGAAAGTGGTTTCCTTCTCCCCACTTCCTCTTTCTGTAGGGGTACCTCAAGGTTCTGTCCTCTGATTCCTCCTCTTCCCCATTTACACCTCCTGCCTTGGTCAATTAATAAACTCCCAAGGCTTGCAGTACCATCTCTATGCTGACAACACACAAATCTATTTCTCTACTTCTTAGCTCACTCTTTCAGTCTCCCTTTCGCAGTACTAACTTATTAACAAACATATCAGTGTGGATGTCACACCACTTCCTCAACTCAATCTTGCTAAAACTGGGCTCATAATATTCCCCCCTGCCTGTGCCCCCTCTCCTGACTTCTCCATCAAGATCAATAATACAACCATCAGTCCATCCCCTCATGCCTGGGTGCTAGGTTTAATCCTGGGCTCTGACCTGTTTTTCAGCCCCAAATCCAATTGCTGTTCAAATCTTGTAGACTTCACCTCTGTAACACCTCCTAAATACGCCCCTTTTTAACCGTTGAAACCACTAAGCAACTTTTTCACTCCCTTGTTATCTCTCGCCTTGACTATTGTAACTCCCTCCTCATTGGCCTACCTCTCCGCAGGCTTTTCCCTCTTCAATCTATCATGAATGCCACTGCCAGACTCATCCATCTTACCACACGTTCAGTGTCCGCCACCCCTCTCTGCCAACCCCTACACTGGCTTCCCATTGCCCAACAAATAAAATTCAAAACACTAACAATAACATACAAAGCCATTTACAACTCTGCCCCAAGCTACATCACCAATCTGGTCTCCAAATATCACCCAAACCATCCTCTCCGCTCCTCCCAAGACCTCCTGCTCTCTAGCTCCCTTGTCTCCTCCTCCCATGCTCGTCTTCAGGACTTCTCCAGAGCCTCTCTTATCCTCTGGAACTCTCTACCCCAATCTGTCCGGTTATCTCCTACTCTGTCCACTTTTAGGCAATCCCTGAAAACTCATCTTTTTAGGGAGGCCTATCCTGCCTTCAGCTAACAATGGAATCTTCTACCTCCCTCATCCATTCATCCCTCACAGTTACTAACTTTTGTTTCAACAGCCTCTCCCTATTAGATTGTAAGCTCACAGGAGCAGGGCCCTCCTAAACCCTCTTGTATTGTAATTGCACTGTCTCCCTTTATATTGTAAAGCATGTTGCAAGCTGTTGGCGCTATATAAATTCCGTTTAATAATAAGTTGCAACCTATTGTTCTTGTATTTAGTTTTCCCTCATATTTTAGCTTTGAGTGGAGTGTTCCTTTAAAGCAGGCATGTCCAAAGTCCGGCCATCATTCCAATCGCGGCCCGCGTTCCAGTTTTGAGCGGCCCGTCTGGTTATTTGGACATATATATCTTTTGTAGCCCCCAACAATCTCTCAACACAGGGGCCACAAAAGATATATATGCTGGGAGCCTTGGAGGGGACAGGGAGGAGGCGGGATGAGTGCCGCACACACAGGCGAATTTCCTGTTTACACGGCAGCCTCTGTAATAGGAAGTCCTGTTTCCTGCGCTGCCATTGGACGACTGTTCTGTCCATCATAGGAGGCCGCCGAGAAAACAGGAGTTTTTCCTGCATGTAATCTTTTGGCATCGTCTTTCCCCCCCTCCCTGTCCTCTCCAAGGCTGCAGATGGATGGGCATCAATCAGGCTGCACTGATGGCAATGGTGAGTCTGCATTCATGTTAATGGGGGTGCTGCATTCCTGGCAGTGGTGGGTGCTGCATTCCTGGCAATGGTGGGTGCTGCATTCATGACAATGGGGGTGCTGCATTCCTGGCAATGGTGGGTGCTGCATTCCTGGCAATGGTGGGTGCTGCATTCCTGGCCATGGTGTGTGCTGCATTCCTGGCAACGGTGGGTGCTGCATTCCTGGCAACGGTGGGTGCTGCATTCATGGCAAAGGTGGGTGCTGCATTCCTGGCAAGGGGGGTGCTGCATTCCTGGCAAGGGGGGTGCTGCATTCCTGGCAAGGGGGTGCTGCATTCCTGGCAATGGAGGTGCTACATTCATGGCATTTGTAAAGATGCAGATGGGCACTGATTAGGCTGCATTGATGGGCACTGACCCTTATTTTGCTTCACAGTCCTTTATTTAAAATTAAATTTTTTTCCTGAAAATTCCTCTTAAAGAGAAGGTGCGTGTTATACGCCAATAAATACGGTGTATCCAAATAACACGCACAAGCTCATCTCTTCACCACACACAGCCACAAAGGCAAGAGAATTCTTGTTGGGCAGTGTATTAGTGCTCGGACGAACACACTTATTACCGAATTTTAATAGTTCAAAGAATGTCAGGTAAAATGGTCGGCCCCCACGCATGTTCACTTCATCAAATCTGGCCCTCTTTGAAAAAAGTTTGGACACCCCTGCTTTAAGGCTACAGGTATCTTAATTCTTCTTCCATAGTTGAACGATACCTACCAACATTCCCCATCATCCATCGATCCAGATTGTCAACCTGTGATGATATTAAGAATACCCCCCTCCTAACATTGTTCCCTTTTGCAGGGAGGCTGCTGTTAGCATAGCTCACCAGACCTCTGCCAGGGAATGAGAGGAGGGATGGGAGGGCTATATCAGCTACTAAATACTCCGTGCTCCAGCCAAGATCACATTCAGGCTAGGAACTGGATACATACACACATCAGGATTACGCAGCAGGCAGGGGAATTTACGCATAAGGCTTAGGGTTTCAGATGATTCCTAAAAATAATCACTATTATGTATCCTACAGACTGAGTGCCTGACAGCATAAATAGTGCATAATTTAAACTACTTCTATGTGTATATTAAGCGAGGACTTCCAAAAAAAAAAATAGAAAATTTATGAAGGACAGCAGGTGTGCCTAATATCTCTGTATTCTGTGTCCCATGCCACCGCTGCATCAACTCACACTGACTCATTCCCATGGTGTTCAGTATACTGTTGTAATTATGTAGCAATGGGACTTTATTATACTCTTACGAAGAAAGCAACTTTTCTCAGGACTGAATATAGAAGCTTCGTTCACATGGGGCGTACTACAGTGTACACTCGTGTGAAGGTCATGTTTGCCCACATGGGGATGCACAGGTGTTGCATGCATCCATGTGCAGGCTGTCCCATTTATGTCACTTGGGACACAGCACCTCCACGGACACAGCCGCTGTTCCCAATTTGACATCCATGTGGCCCCAAACACACGCACTGTCTATATTGGGGGCCGTGCACCCGCCCCTGTATGGCTGTCAAATTGGGAGCAGAGGCTGTGTCCCAAGCAACATGACATTTTTATTAAAAAACAATAATTGTCTGTAGATCCTTGATGACTTGGGGTTAACTCCTTGATTTGGCGATCCCTCGCCCTAGTGGCCGCTTTTACGTCTCTAATTGTGTCCGTGCCTTCTCTCCATACTTTGGTCCAAGTAAATACTAAATGGAATATATGTTTTATCAATTACATGAACCATTGACTGTATAATGATTGCTGTACTTTATTACAGATATAATAACATACATCTTGGCTTGGCGCACCCCTGATGAAAGTAACATTGAAACGCGTCGGGTGCTTCTTCCACACGCAAGTGCCAAGATGTTTATCTTTGTGAAATAAGTATGATATTTATCGGCGTATAACATGCACTTTTTGCCCCTGAAAATCAGGGGGAAATCGTGTGTGCGTGTTATACGCCGATCCTGCTGCCTCGGAGTGGAAGGAGGGGACGAGCGCCACTGGATTACACACAGCCGCGATCTCCTGTGTATCCGGCGCAGTCCCGCCGCCCTGGCCCGGCATTGGACCACTGCTTTGTCCATCATATGAGCCAGGCGGGACTGTGAGTGACTGAGCGCCGTATATAAGGAGACTGAGGATCTGTGTCACTGGCGCGGCTGCAATCATCTGCAAAGGCGAGTCTGCAGATGTGTACTAAACAAGCTGCAATCACGGCCATGCTAGAGGCTGCAGATGGGCATGTTAGAGGACGCAGATGGGCATGTTAGAGGCTGCAATAATGGGCATATTAGAGGCTGCAATAATGGGCACATTAGAGGCTGCAGATGGGCATGTTAGAGGCTGAAGTAATGTGCACATTAGAGGCTGCAGATGGGCATGTTAGAGGCTGCAGATGGGCATTAAACAGGCTGCAATAATGGGCACATTAGAGGCTGCATATGGGCATATATCAGGCTGCGTTGATGGGCACTGGTGAGGCTGTAGAGCACTGACCCTTATTTTAAAATGTAAGGGTTTTTTTCTGAAAACTTCCCTCTTAAAGTTAAGGTGCGTGTTATACGTCGGGGCGTGTTATACGCCAATACGATATTTAAACTGACAAGTGCAATATGGCTGCCTCATCTGTAAACCGCTAAACATATTTGTTATTATATTTTACTTGTATCAATAAAATGTATAACTTTTACTATAAGAATATAGTGCCTGCCTTTATAGTCCCAGGGAAAATATGTTTTTCAAAGCAACATGAATGGGACTGCCTGCACATACGGGTGTACGCTGTAGAATATCCATGTGAACGAGGTCTTACAGTGGTTGTAAACCCAAATACCCAGTGAAGTGACTGGCCTCAGGTGATTCAAAGATATGAAAAAAAAAATCCTCCTACATAAGTTGTACCTGTTTATCTGCAGTCTTCTCTTTTCTACAGCCCTTCAAAGTGCAGCTTGTCTGAGCTGTCAGAAAAAAAAAGGGGGCAGAGAGCTGAAATTACACACATGAGAGCTCAGTGAGAACTGATTGGAAGGAAGGGACACACCCCGCTTCACACCACACACAGGAACGGGCTGTCAATCACAGGCTGTGTGCTGGAGATCCCTCCCCGTCACCTTTTTTCTCTTGGTGTCAGGAAAACTTTCAGAAGTGATTCAGGCTGATAGCAGAGGAACGAGGCAGAAGAAAGAAATGACAGTGCTCTTAATTGAGACAAGTACACACTATAGAAGGATATGCTTTGTTCATATTTCATGTTTGAGGTTTACAACCACTTTCTCATGCATGATATTGTCTGTGTTATCCCATGGAAATGTGTCAGAAGGGTGGCTGTATAAATGTGGAATTTAGGAGTCTGTCAGTCCAATATAGAAGCCAAGGTACATCTTCTACTGGTGATAAAAGCTTTTGAAAAATGAAAGACAACAGCTGTACATTTTTTATATACATTAGCTACTGGGTTTCTATGATGTGGTATTTACCTTGACAAAGTTGGGGGACCAGAGAGGATTTTGGATCAGGGCTGCTGATAAGGCAGTACAGCCAGCCCTCCTGCCCAGGCCCCATCAGTTCAAAAGGGGGGCCCGGGCACCTGCTGAGCCGGGGTACCGGCTGTACTGTCTTATTGCAGACCGATCCTGCTCTGTCTCCCCCTTCAACTCTGCCACCTTCTCCTCCTCTTTCTTCCTCCAGCTGTACTGCAGAGAGAATGGTTCTAGCACATGTGTCCCTTCCATCTGCTGTCCGGGCCCCCCTGTGTGCCCCTTTCCCTCGCAGCACTGCAGGCTTCCCTCCTCTCTTCTACCACCGGCAGCTGCTGCAGGCACACAGGGGGATGTTTCTGGATGGAGAGCAGGGGAAGGGACTGGTAAATATATAATTTACTGGGCCTTTCCTTTCCTTATTGAACACAGTGAGCGATCAGTACCAATCACTCCTGTGTCCATTCATCGCTGAAGCTTAGTAAACTGTGTTTAGTATGCTTCAGGTTGTGAATGAGCAGTAAGCCCTCAGAGCACTTCCTATTCATTCATCTGTGCAGCTGATCCTGCAGAGAAGGGGACTGATACATCTATGTCGTCAGTCACTTTCGGCCGTGGGGGGGCCTGTCAGGTAGGCCGTATGGGGCTCCGTGATTTCTAACAGAAGCCCTGCATTGGATAAAACATTTTTTAATATGCACAATTATATAAACAGTATTTCCTAAGGGAAAACAGTGTTCAGACCTCAAAACTGTCGACACCTCCAACTTACCAGAGTTAGGAAAAGGATAGTTGGCACTCATGATGACATCCAAAAAAAATGATATTCCTTTCGAATGTATTACCCAAAGCTTGTATTTTGTCTTCCATTGTTCCACTGTTACTCCCTGATCAACTTGCTAATAAAATTTAAAAAAGAAACAACTTTTGGTCGTTGAGGTATGTCATCAAAACTTTTTCGGTTTTGATTACATACCTATTTTTAGATGCCATGACATCACCACTGGGTCTCTGTGCTACACTATGCAATGCAGCGAGATCAGAACTGGTGGGAGGGGCCAGCAGGGTGCTGTATATAGCTTCTTGAAAACAACCACCCTCCCTCAGTACTAGTCTGGCTGGCCCTTGGGAGGAGTTATGCAAATATGAAAACGCCTTGATGAATGGATGTCAGTCTGGAGGAGAGGGGCTTTCTAGGCAAGGCTGCATTTGCATGTTGCATGCCTCTATAACTAAGAGGATTGAAATCCAATGAATGAAAGTAACGGGCAAGGGGGGGTAAATCTGGGAGGCTTTCTGGTTCCTCCAGCCAGAAAATGAGGCAGCCTCTATCTGAAAGCTTATGATGCACACTGTAAGAAGCTCACAGTGTGGAGTAAAATCAGAATAAAGGTAAGCAAGGAGGGAAAGAGGGAACCAGGAAAGCAAAATCTAAGTAGAGGTAAAGGCTCTCCATTCAGTCACTGCATTGAGTTATGTACCAACAGTCACGTCAGGTACAGGAATTCGAATCAGAGCATTGTTGGGCTTATTACTGGTATTGTGTATGGAAGGGAAATGTTTCCTTAGATTTTGTTTTCAAGCAATACACAATTGGTAGAATAACCACACTGTAATATTTATATGCTGTTAACTAAATGACGCTGTAATACGATATAACAAGCATCACATGACCACAACAGGAACGCATTTGTTATTGTTACCAGCAGCACCATTGTTCCAACCAGCTCTGCCTTAGCTGAGACTCTCACTCATGATAGAAACACATGGGTTTAGACACACGTTACACAGGGAAGACCATACACTAGTAGAATTTTGTTTACAATTTTTCATTTTCATTTGATTTTCTAATGGTTAGCGGTGTCAAATCAATGGTTGTATTTCACCGCAATGATGAGAAAAGGGAGCAGGATGGAAAATTCTTCTCAAACAAGCTAATGTCTTGTTCAATACATTTTTCTTGACCTTTACAATATAAAAATATAACATGAAGATGAACCATGAACCAATACATGTACAATAGAGCTGCACGATTCTGGATAAAATGAGAATCACAATTTTTTTGCTTAGAATGAAGATCACGATTCTCGGCATAACATCATCTTTCACGTTATACAAAAAAATAAATAAATAAAAGGCCTAACTTTGCTGTTTAGTTTTTTTTTTAATTCATTGAAGTGTATCCCCCCCCCCCCAAAAAAAAGAAGTGTATTTTTTTTCTTTGCAAATACACTCCAAATCTGTCAGATTGCGAGGGCATCCCCTGTGCACAGCCCCCTTCAGATCACCCCACAGATTTTCAATGGGATTCAGGTCTGGACTCTGGCAGGGCCATTCCAAAAATGTAATCTTCTGGTGAAGCCATTCCTTTGAAGAACAAAGAGAAGCACACCGCTCCAGGCAAACTTATGCCGCATACACACGAGCGGACTTTGCGGCAGACTTTGCCCGGTGGACTTTTCGACGGACTTTACGACGGACTTTCTGAATGAACGGACTTGCCTACACACAATCAACCAAAGTCCGTCGAATTCTTACGTGATGACGTACGACCGGACTAAAATAAGGAAGCTCATAGCCAGTAGCCAATAGCTGCCCTAGCATGGCTTTTTGTCCGTCGAACTAGCATACAGATAGTATGTTTCAAATCTAAGTCCGTCCAACTTTTGAGAAAACAAAGTCCGCTGGAGCCCACACACATCGAATTGTCCGACGAAATCCCGTCCGCCGGGCAAAGTCTGCCGTAAATTTTGCTCGTGTGTATGCGGCATTCGGTGCAGGATGGATCACAGGTGCAGACCTCGGCTCACCACCATGGAAGACGAACAAGACAAGGAATTGGACGCACACTGGAACTCCAAATTATCTCGATGTCATCTTTATTGTCAAAAAAGGGATCAGACAGATACAGGCAATGGTAGATGTTTCACAAGCGATAGCTTGCTTGTTCACAACCAATGTAACACTAAACAGGCAGGTCTTTTAAGGGAGTCCACCCAAATTGGGATACACCCAAAAACACCCCTGGCTCTAATAGTGCCACATACAAACAACATTTCAACCAACATTTTAAAAACATTGCAACGTTTAAAACGCATACATATGTCTAAACATATGCACACAAAAACAATAACAGTCATAATAAAAATATATATGTAAGCTTGCGGTCATGTATCCAAAGTTAAATCACAAGCAAATCATGAAAAAGGAGAAAAAGTAAAGAAAAGGACAATAAAACCTAGAAAAAAAAGACACAAAGTGTCCAAATCCAGGCTAGTAAAGAGCCAGGTGTGTTTTTGGGTGTATCCCAATTTGGGTGGACTCCCTTAAAAGACCTGCCTGTTTAGTGTTACACTGGTTGTGAACAAACAAGCTATCGCTTGTGAAACGTCTACCATTGCCTGTATCTGTCTGACCCTTTTTTGACAATAAAGATGACATTGAGATAATTTGGAGTTCCAGTGTGTGACCAATTCCTTGTCTTGTAAGCCATTCCTTTGTTGATTTGGATGTATGCTTTCGGTCATTGTCATGCTGAAAGATGAAGTTCCTCTTCATGTTGCCTGAAGGTTTTGTGCCAATATTGACTGTTATTTGGAACTGTTTATAATTCCCTCTACCTTGACTAAGGCCCCTATTCCAGCTGAAGAAAAACAGTCCCAAAGCATGATGCTGCCATCACCATGCTTTACAGTGGGTATGGTGTTTTGGTGATGTGCAGTGTTGTTTTTGTGCAAAACATATCTTTTGGAATTATGGCCAAAAAGTTCAACCTTGGTTTCATCAGACCATAACACATTTTCCCACATGTATTTGGGAGACTTCTCAAAGCCTTTTCAAAAGACTTCCGTCTTGCCACTCTACCCCATAGCCCAGACATATGAAGAGTATGGGAGATTGTCACATGTACCACACAGCCAGTACTTGCCAGATATTCCTGCAGCTCCTTTAATGTTGCTGTAGGCCTCTTGGCAGCCTCCCTGAGCAGTTTTCTTCTCGTCTTTTCATCAATTTTGGAGGGACGTCCAGTTCTTGGTAATGTCACTGTTGTGCCATATTTTCTCCACTTTATGATGACTGTCTTCACTGTGTTCCATGGTATATCTAATGCCTTGGAAATTCCTTTGTACCCTTCTCCTGACTGACCTTTTACCAATGAGATCCCTCTGATGCTTTGGAAGCTCTCTGCAGTCCATGGCTTTTGCTGTAGGATGCGACTCGGAAAATGTCAGGATAGACCTACTACAACAGCTGAACTTTATTTGGTGTTAATCAGAGGCACTTTAAATGATGGCAGTGTGTACTGACTCCTATTTAACATGAGTTTTGAATGTGATTGCTTAATTCTGAACACAGCTACATCCCCAGTTATAAGAGGGTGTGCACACTTATGCAACCACATTATTTTAGTTTTTATATTTTTGCTTCCCAACCCTAAAAGATTTCAGTTTGTTTTTCAATTGAGTTGTATAGTTTATAGGTCACATTAAAGGTGGGAAAAGTTCTGAAATTATTTATCTTTGTCTCATTTTTTTACATCCCAAAAACCTGACATTTTAACAGGGGTGTGTAGACTTTTTATATCCAATATATATATATATATATATATATATATATATATATATATATTACGCACACACATACATATATATACATACATATATACACAATATATATAATTGTGTGTGTGTGTCACTTACTGCTGACTACTACCCTCAGCTCTGCATCATGTACTACTACCAACCTCTGAATCACCTACTCTCAACCTCTGAACTCTGCATCATTTACACCTGACCTCTGAACTTTGTGTCACTTACTACTGAACCCCTCAGTACTCTGTGTCCCTTTAAGCCACAGCCAGTATTCAGCACAATGAAAATCACACCCAACTTTTGCTGCGGCGCTCCGTGCCGTACTTTTTCTCAGCTATGTGGGCCCAACTTATGATCTTGCACACAGGCCCACTGCTTTCAGAAAATGCCCCTGGCCTGAGCTCATCAGGAGAGGTAGATGTGTCTCATCTCTGCTTCCTTGCACCACTCTTCATATCACACATATCATAGATTAGTAGAGGGTACAGCAGTGAGGCAGATGAGAAGGGGGTTCAACGATGGGACAGAAGAGCAGGGCAGTACAGTGATGGGGCAGAAGAGCAGGGGGTTAGAGTGGAAGGACAGATGAGCAGGGGGGCGTTCAGTGTTGGGCCAGATGAGAAGGGGGTTACAGTGGTAAGACAGATGAGCAGGGGGGTTCATTGCTGGGGCAGATGAGAAGGGGGTTTAGCAATGGGACAGATAAGCAGGGGGTGCAGTGGTGGGGCAGAGGTGCAGCGGGGTACAGTGGTGGAAGAGATGAGAAGGGGGTTCAGCGATGGGACAGAAGAGCAGGGCGGTACAGTGGTGGGGCAAATGAGCAGGGGGTTACAGTGGAAGGACAGATGAGCGGGGGGGGTGGGGGGTTCAGTGTTGGGCCAGATGAGGAGGGGGTACAGTGGTGGGGCAGATGTGAAAGGAGGTACATTGGTAGGACAGATTAGCAGGGGTTACAATGGTGGGGCAGAAGAGCAGGGGGGTACAGTGATCTAATGTGTGAATTTGCAGGAATTGGGGCTGATCTGAGAACTAGGGGTGTAGGAATTGGGGCTCATCTGAGGACTGGAGGTGTAGAATTGGGGCTGATCTAAGGACTGGAGGTGTAGAATTGGGGCTGATTGGAGGACTGGAGGTGTAGAAATTGGGGCTGATCTGAGGAGTGGAGGTGTAGGAATTGGGGCTGATCTGAGGAGTGGAGGTGTAGGAATTGGGGCTGATCTGAGGAGTGGAGGTGTAGGACTTGGGGCTGGTCTGAGGCGTGAGAGTGCAGGATGTTAATTTGTCACTATTAGTAGTTTACAGCATTTACTTTATAAAAAATCCTTTTCGCAAATGAGAGTGTGAAGTTGACAGTTTTTGTTAGAAAATCGGCAGGCTCAATTTCTTTGAAAACATTTTTCGGTACACTGTGCTCAAAAGGTTGCCTACCCCTGATCTAATAGAACCAAATGATACAATGTTTCTTTTTATCTCAGCGCTGAGCAATGTTGTGATAAACTTTGCAGGCTGCCTTTTTTTTGACAGCTGTGAGCAGAGAAGGGCTCTGCACTTGTTACATGAATCGTGGGAATGCCAGATTAAGATCGAGAGGGGGGTTGAATCGAGATCGCGATTTTTTAACGATTAATCGTGCAGCTCTAATGTACAGTAAATCAAACAAACCCATTTCTAACATTGAATGTGGTTTTCATTTGGGAAAGCCCATTCATTCTAAAATTGAACGTAAAAAGCAAAAGACATTTTGAAGAACTTTCGAACGACATTCGTCAATTCATCGAATGTAGTGAGAGCTTTTGTACGAATGTTTGTTTGAAAATCTACTAGTGTATAGCCAGTTTATAAGTGTAAGATATATATATATATATATATATATATATATATATATATATATATATATATATATATATATATATATATATATATATATATATAGATAGATAGATATGATATTATATTTCTATATATCTACTATATATATAATATTTCTATATATCTACTATATACATATACAGTATCTCACAAAAGTGAGTACACCCCTCACATTTTTGTAAATATTTTATTCTATCTTTTCATGTGACAACACTGAAGAAATTACACTTTGCTACAATGTAAAGTAGTGAGTGTACAGCTTGTATAACAGTGTAAATGTGCTGTCCCCTCAAAATAAATCAACACACAGCCTTGAATATCTAAACCGCCGGCAACAAAAGTGAGTACACCCCTAAGTGAAAATGTCCAAATTGGGCCCAATTAGCCATTTTCTCTCCCTGGTGTCATGTGACCCGTTAGTGTTACAAGGTCTCGGTGTGAATGGGAAGCAAGTTTGTTAAATTTGGTGTTATCGCTCTCACTCTCTCATACTGGTCAATGAAAGTTTAACATGGCACCTCATGGCAAAGAACCCTCTGAGGATCTGAAAAAAAGAATTGTTGCTCTACATAAAGATGGCCTAGGCTATAAAATGATTGCCAAGACCCTGAAACTGAGCTGCAGCATGGTTTTAACAGGACAGGTTCCACTCAGAACAGGCCTCGCCATGGTCAACCAAAGAAGTTGAGTGCACGTGCTCAGCGTCATATCCAGAGGTTGTCTTTGGGGAAATAGACGTATGAGTGCTGCCAGCATTGCTGCAGAGGTTGAAGGGGTGGGGGGGTCAGCCTGTCAGTGCTCAGACCATACGTCACACACTGCATCAAATTGGTCTGCATGACTATCGTCCCAGAAGGAGGCCTCTTCTAAAGATGATGCACAAGCAAGCCCGCAAACAGTTTGATGAAGGCAGGCAGACTAAGGACATGGATTACTGGAACCATGTCCTGTGGTCTGATGAGACCAAGATAATTTTATTTAGTTCAGATGGTGTCAAGCGTGTGTGGCGGCAACCAGTGAGAATTACAAAGACAAGTGTGTCTTGCCTACAGTCGAGCATGGTGGTGGGAGTGTCATAGTCTGGGACTGCACGAGTGCTGCCAGCACTGGTCGAGCTACAGTTCATTGAGGGAACCATAAATGCCAACATGTACTGTGACATACTGAAGCAGAGCATGATCCCCTCTCTTTGGAGACTGGGCCACAGGGCAGTATTCCAACATGATAATGACCCCAAACACACCTCCAAGATGACCACTGCCTTGCTAAAGAAGCTGAAAGTAAAGGTGATGGACCGGCCTAGCATGTCTCCAGACCTAAATCCTATTGAACATCTGTGGGGCATCCTCAAACAGAAGGTGGAGGAGCGCAAGGTCTCTAACATCCACCAGCTCTGTGATGTCATCATTGAGGAGTGGAAGAGGATTCCAGTGGCAACCTGTGAAGCTCTGGTGAACTCCATGCTTAAGAGGGTTAAGGCAGTGCTGGAAAATAATGGTGGCCACACAAAATATTGACACTTTGGGCCCAATTTGGACATTTTCACTTAGGGGCATACTCACTTTTGTTGCCAGCGGTTTAGACATTAATGGCTGTGTTTTGAGTTATTTTGAGGGGACAGCAAGTTGACACTGTTATACAAGCTGTACACTCACTACTTTACATTGTAGCAAAGTGTCATTTCTTCAGTGTTGTCACATGAAAAGATATAATAAAATATTTACAAACATGTGAGGGGGGTACTCACTTTTGTGAGATACTGTGTATACTCTCTCTCTCTCTCTCTCTCTCTCTCTCTCTCTCTCTCTCTATCTCTCTCTCTATATATATAATTTATATCATTTTCTTTGTCATTTTTGTTTTTGTATTGTTTTTGCTTTTGTATCACTTTGTGATTTTTTAATGTTTGAATTTAGTGCAGACTTTGATACAAGCATAAAATGTAGATTATCCTAAAGATAGTTCTTTGGTTGTACCAACATAAAGCTGTACAGATGACATTTAAAGTCTACTTTTATAGGTTCCGGTCCTCTAACTGTACTCGTAATTCAGCTTCTAGTTTTTCACTGGTGTGAGAGCATTTTATCCCACTTTATAGGGAGACGTACAAACACATGGTATGAGAAGGGAAATATACTGCTTACTTTCTCAATACCATGACTCTACTTTATCACTCAGGAAACTTGATCATCTCTTTAACACAGGAATGCATGGAAAAGACAACTGTTGAATAACTGTGGAGGGAGGGTGGTAAAGGGGAGAAAGCCTGGCAGAAGGACTACATCCTCTACCAGACTGATCTCACAGCTCTCTCATTCCCTCCCATGATCCTACCCTGCAGGAATTCACTGCACGTTTTGTGGGGCTCAGTTTCAACACCTCCTTCAAATCCACCCTGATTTCAATGAAAAAAGAAAAAATATTAACCCCTTTGCTCCCTCGGCATACAATGATGCATAGTTCCCGACTGTGTCTTATTTGGAGAGACTGTATCAAATCTGTCTGGTCCTTTTTTCTTCCTCAGTTGTCCCTCCTATTGGTCTAATGTACAGACTTCTATAAAACAAATATACTATCCGACTGCCAAAAGTGTGATAATACACTAAACCTTTCGTCCAAACTCTAAATTACTGCCATTGTTATTTGGAAAGACCAGTACACAGGAAAAGTATAAGCACTTGTGGGTTCAACCAATTATTTAAAGTATTAATTCTTGAACTGCGGGAGGGGGTGGCTGGATCAAGTCCTTTCCTTACATTTTTTGTGCTCAAAGGTGGATACCTTCTCATCTCAGATAGTTGGGAGGTGTAAATGATGAGATGCTAAGGATGAATGAGTACCATGCAGACATAATACAGTGATTCTCAATCACTGGGCCATGACCCACTGCCAGGCCAGGCCCTCCTTTCTCCCAGGCCTCCAGCTAGCTGCAAATCCCCAAAGCTACCAAAGTGCCTCCAAGCTCACGTGGTGCCACCCAAACTTACCATAGTGGCCTGTAGTGCCCCTCAAACTCTCACAGTGCCTCCAGCCCCCCTCTGTACCCACAGTTCCTTCCAACTTCCCAATATGACCTCCAGGCCTCCTCAGTGCTCCGAGCTTGCTGTAGAGCCTCCAGCCCCCAAAAGTGCCCCCAATAGTGTCTCATTGTGCCACCCAAGCCTCCAGTCTCTCACATTACCTCTGCAAAACCCTAAGACTCCTGGGGAGACCTACAACCTCCTCCAGAGACCCTATCCATCACAGTTGCCGACTAGCTTCCTCCAGAAACCCCACCCCCTAAAGGCCACTAATTCTGCTGTAGAGTCCCCAACCCCCTCAAGAACTACATCGACACCCAAATACAAGCTTTGTATTCCAATACTTTTATTGTGAATGTTTTTTACTGTTGGGGCATGGAAGGTTTGGGAAGAATTTATCAGACCCTGATATCAATAAGGTTCATAGCCAAAGCCATAATGTATGAAGGTATAAATCCATTCAGTCATATTGGACTCTCTGTGATTCTGTGGGCTAGCTCTCTGGGCACCATGTCTAATACCCTTCAGAGCCTATTCTATAGATTTCAAAGGTAGATTGCCAGGTCTTACCTCAACCTTCCCAAATTGTTCAGCTTGGGACTGGCATGTAGAATGTGATGACACGTGTGCATAGCCAATTTATAGACACTTACTAGGGCCAATTTTAGACAAGAGTCAATTAACCTACCAGCATATCTTTGGTGTGAGGATTATAGGGTGAACATGCAAACTCCATGCAGACAGTGGTCTGGCCAAGATTCAAACCAAGAACCTCAGTGCTGCATGGCATAAGTGCTAATCACTAAGCCACTGTGCAACCATGCAAACGTAATAGTATCTCAAAATACTGAAGCTAAATATTGTCAGCAGTCACGGTCATGACAATGCACTTGTTGCTTTCGCATCAACCAGTAATCTATACTGTATCTGTGAAATTGTCTTTTATCCAGGTGAGTTTTGTTCTCAGGGAAACTGTTGTGCTGAATTTCCACAATGAACAGCTGAAATTACCTTTCAAAAAATACATTAAAAACCAAAACCAAAGAAAGAATCTAAAGTATGTGAGATACATGGTAGATTAAAGTCTTAAAAGGCTTGTAATGATGTATTTAATCTCTCTGAGCTGTAAAATGCCTCACATAAACAACAACCAACCTCCACGCAATTGCTGCCCTATAGCTGTTAACATATTCTGCTCTTAGGATCCCTTCATACATTTATATTGGGGCAACCCTGATCCTTTATACGTTAATTGGGATGTTTTGCCTTACAGCAAACCACTTTTTTTAATAGGCTTTTAACGTGTCTCAACGTATTATTTTTTTCAGCGCAGTGCACCACAAAGCACATCTACACATTGTGGTGCATTGCAGTATAGGTGCATTACTACATATGTGCTTTAGGTGTGCCATTTAAATGAATGGCGAAGTGTACAAGGATGAGAGCACCATTGGTTAGTGCAAGTCCAGTAAAAATGTATTAATCTTATTACAAAGACAGACAAAGCCAACGTGTTTCGGGAGTTTAGGGGCTCCTTCATCAGGGTTGAGAAACAAGACAACACAAAATCATAAAAATCTGAATATCTAAAAACTGTTTGCACATAATAAATATGGTGTACTAAAAATCTTATATCTAGCCAGCTAAAAACCTTAAGTGTAAAAAATTCTAATTTACTGTTTGTTAAAAAAATTATAGCAAAAGTCAGTGCACTTAGAATTAACCTCCATATTGTATATAGAGCTGTATATTCAAAATGAATTGCAATGACATATACCCAGAGTTATGGTGCACTGTGGTAACGTTCACTCAAAAACAGGCTTTATAGCAAGTTAGGTCGCTTTTGAGAGGGTGGTATAGCAGTGGATGACCCCTGTAGGGTTTTTTATTTTCATTTTATTTTATATTTTGGGACTGTGCCAAAAATATGAGCCAAGCTTTTGGCTTATGGATGCAATGTGGCTCCACTGAACTCAAAGGGGGAGTTTAACAGGCAGTGCCACCTGTCAAACTCTATCTGATGTATGCCCTGTTCAACTACTGTATATTGATACAATTATGGTGGGCACCCTTGGGGCGGCAAAACCATGGCTCAGTCATTTGTTTTTACTGCCCCCCTAAGCTACCTGTCTGAAAGAGCCCTTAGGGCCCGTTCACACCAGCGATTCGACCACATCTGACTGCCAGTTTTTCAGCGGATCTGATCGGATGGTCCATGCATTCCTATGGATCGCCTGGTATAAACAGACTTGTGTCTGTTTTCACCTGCCTACCTCCAGGTCCGATCAGGCCCACCAAAAAAAAGGAGGAGGACTGTGTCCTGTTCCATTTGGGTGGACCGGATCGGAGATCAACAGGGATCTGTGAGCAGATCCCTTGCTGATTGGAATGCAAACCGCCTGTGTGAAATGGCCCTTACAGTATTATGAATTGGTCTTTGCCTTGGCAGGATTCTGAACTGAAATTGGCTGAAGATCAAGTATTTGATATGCATGATAATTGTAGTGGAACTCCAGGCAGAATACATGGTTGACATGCTGTATATTTAACTGCTCTTTAATTTAAGCCAGCCATTGAAATGTCATGGGGGGGATTTGATATGGGTAGTCTATACAAAGAAACTCACAAACAGCTTGCAACTCAAGGATAGTTAACCTAACTTAGCCTAACCTAGTCTTTCAGCAGAATGGTGCTCCTCTTCATTTTTACTTGGATGTTCGCCAATACCTGAATGATACCCTACTAGAATGTTGGATCGGCCATGCAGTAAAGAACAATTCACCAATATTGCTCTGGCCTCCACGATGGCCAGACCTAACACCTTGCAACTTCTTTCTGTGGGACTTGGTGTATGCCCCCCCACCCCCCATGCCACTACAAGTAGTCATCTGGCTGGTCCATCAATCTGCTCCTATTCCATATTTACCACTCAGCCTACAGCTCCTGCTGTTGGCCGCAGAGGACCACTAGATTCATCCATCTTTCTCTATTGACCCTGAGCACTTTCTGAGACTTCATGAAATGGGTTGGGCTTTGCAGGAAAGGCTGGTCTGAGCCCCAGAAAAACAATTCCCTCTTTTTATTTTTATGAGTGTATTTATTAGCATATTTTTATCAATTAAAGAATTTGTTGCACTAGTTGGTGCATTCCCTGTGGCTTTTATTTTCTGCCAGAGTACAGGTTTGCTTGAGGTTGACCACTGTCTAACTGAGCCTTTCTCAACTAGGGTTCCTCCAGAGGTTGCAAAGGGTTACTTGAGCAATCAGCAATATCTGCCTCTCAGAAAAGTAACCACTGTTACCAACAATCTTTTTAGATCCTCTTCATTTCCACTTGGATGTTAGCCGATACTTGAATGATACCCTACCAGAACAATGGATTGGCCATGCAGGAAAGAACCATTCACCAATGTCGGTCTGGCCTTTGTGATCGCCAGACCTAACACCCTGCGACTTCTTTCTGTGGGGTACACCAAAGACTTGGTGTATGTCCCCTCTGTATGTATGTCCCTTCAATGCCATCGGATCTGATTGACCTGACCATAGAAGCAGTGGAGTCAATTTCCAAGGACATGCTGGTTCGAGCCTGGAGAGAACTGGAGTACCATCTTGACATCTGCCATGTCACCAGCGGGGCTCATATCGAACATTTGTAGTGCAGAGGTAAGTCTTAGACAGTTAATGTGTTTTTTCATGTCAATACAGTTGTGTTAGGTTCATTCTGTTATGTAAATTAGCTTTACTCTTGCACCATCCTAGTTGAATCACACTGTATGTATTTAACTGTTAGCCTAGAGTTTTGCTTTAATCGCCCTAAAATTATATAGAAAATATACCCGTCTCTCACATGCCCGTCTCACAGAAAATGACCCTGTGCTTCTAAAGTAATCCCTAGATCGCGTGAAGAGATAGGGCTCATTCCGTCTCCTTAGCAGGTGTTTTAGCAGGTGCTCTCTATAAGCCTTTCCTGGGTGCACAAGTTGAAGCAAGGTCAGATGTTGCAATAACATAGACCTGAACCAGCCTTGCCCTGCAATGTTTTAATTCTGCAAGTTGGTGACTTGAAGAGAGCTGGAGTTCTGAACATGACCCGCTGATTTATGTGCTTGATAACCCAGCCTGTTGCCATGTTACTAACACAACAGCTAAGCTTGATCCACAAACACGGATCATATTCAAATAGTGTCTCATCTCAATGGGAGAAGGGAGGGGTGGTGCGCACTTGTCTGGTCACTGCAAAATGTTTTCACTTGCTCTCTTGGGACGCTAACACCCGAAACCATACCAGTACTCCAGGCACATACCCCCTTGCCTCACGCACGAATAACGAAAGAATGACGCAACTTCAAGTGTCAGAATGCGTGTGCAGTCTTGAAAGGAGGTCCGGGGAAAGGAGAAAAGAGTAGGCGTGGGAAAATGGTTTGGAGGGAAGAAATAGGAGATGGATTAACCTCTTTGGTTGTGGCTAAAAACCTAAGAGAAAAGCCGAGCAGCCAAATGCGCTGGCTAATGATTACATGTGATGTAGAGTGACATCAGTTTTTCTGGAAGTCCTAGGAGACAAACTAACTTTCATGTACGGAAATAAGAATTTTTTGCCACTTGCAGGCTTACTTTAAAGTGTAGGTAAAGCCAAATCTTACATTTTCAAATTTTGAGATAATGTAGAGAATGTTTAAGACCCCTTGTTGGGATATTGTTACCGACTGTGTTCCCCTTAGGAAGATTTATTCTATTTTTCCTGATCAGAAGGACTAAAAGTGAAAGGCTGCTCTGAGCTGAGATAAATAAACCCTTCATTTTATTTTCATGAGTGTATTTATTAGTATTTTTCTTAATTAAATAATTTGTTGCACTAGTTGGTGCATTCCCTGTGGCCTTTATTTTCTGCCGCAAAGTACGGGTTTGCTTAAGGTTGACCACTGTCTAACTCAGCCTTTCTTTACTAGGGTTCCTCCAGAGGTTACCTACGATATTTGTAGCTATCTATAAGGGGCTATACATGTAAGGAGCATTGTTCCCACTGACCACCAATGTAAGGAGCATTCTTCCCACTGACCACCAATGTAAGGAGCATTCTTCCCACTGTCCACCAATGTACAGAGTATTCTTCCCACTGACCATCAATGTACAGAGTATTCTTCTTACTGACCACCAGTGTAAGGAGTTTCTTCCCATTGACCACCGATGTAAGGAGCATTATTCCCACTTACCACCAATGTAAGCAGCATTCTTCCCATTAACCACCAACATAAGGAAAAATTCTTCCCAATGACCACCATTGTAAGGAGCATTCTTCCCATTGACAACTAGTGTAAATAGCATTCTTCCCACTGACCACCAACTAAGGAGCATTCTTCCCACTGACCACCAATGTAGGCATCACACTAATGAACCATGGTAATAAAGCCATCTTTTTTAGGCATTGTCCAGAGTCAGTCAAGTACAATCTGTCTTCACAAATGAGTGACGCTTTACCTCTACGCAGATGCTTCCTGTAATGAAGACCGCTCACTGCTGCTCTCTCTCCTGGTGCAGAGTGGCTTGTCTTGTCTCCACCCCCCCCCTGTAGCTTTCTGCAGGCAGTCTGTAGTGGGTGGGCCTGCTGGGTCCCTCCTACAGCTCTGCTGTCTGCACAGGCTATGTACAGCATTGCTACTTTTACAAGGTAACAACTGGGTTTGCAAAGGCATTAAGTACACACACATTGGATTTATATCCTTTTTTTGAGGGATATATTAAAATGAAAATACTGTATTTATTGGCGTATAACACTCACTTTTTCACCATGAAAATCGGGTGCAAATAGCATGTGCGTGTTATACGCCGATACTTCAATTTTAGCTGCCTCGGAGGGGACAGGGAGGGGGGCGGGATGAGCGCCATCAGATTACATATAGTGAGAATCTCCTGTTTACTTGGCGGCCTCTGTAATAGGAATTCCTGTCTTCTGGGCCACCATTGGACCACTGTTCTGTCTATCATAGGACATTCTCACTGTATGCAATCTGTCGGCGCTCGTCTCGCCCCCCTCGATGTCCCCTCTAGGCTGCAGATGGGCATCGATCAGGCTGATCTGATGGCAATGGTGAGGCTGCTGCATTGAAGGCAAGGGTGAGGCTGCTGCACTGATGGCAATGGCGAGGCTGCTGCATTGATGTCAATGGTGAGGCTGCTGCATTGATGGCAATGGTGAGGCTGCATTGATGTGAAATGATGAGGCTGCATTGATGGCACTTGTGAGGCTGCAGATGAGCATTGATCAGGCTGCATTGATGGCAATGGTGAGGCTGCTGATGGGCACTGACCCTTATTTTGCTTCAAAGTTCCTTATTTAAAATTTAAGTTTTTTTCCTGAAACTTCCCTCTTAAAATGAATGTGCGTGTTATATGCCTGTGCGTGTTATATGCCGATAAATACGGTATTTGTACCTAGAGTTCAGCTTTAAAATGGTTGCAAAGCTAGAGGGCGTTTAAATTAATGCATTCTATGCATTAAAGTAAAACACCTTCTGTGTTCTGCTTTCACTGGTCCAAATCATTTGGTGGAGGAGGGATTATGGTGTGGGGTTGTTTTTTCAGGGGTTGGATTTGGCCCTTTAGTTTCAGTGAAGAGAACGCTTAAGGCGTCAGCATACCAAGACATTTTGGACAATTTCCTGCTCCCAACTTTGTGGGAATAGTTTGGGGATGGCCCCTTCCTGTTCCAACATGTCTGCACATCAGTGCACAAAGCAAGATCCATAAAGACCTGCATGAGCGAGTTTGGGGTGGAGGAACTTGACTGGCCTCAACCCGATAGAACACCTTTGGGATGAATTAGAGCGGAGACTGCGAGGCAGTCCTTCTCGTCCACATCAGTGCCTGACCTCACAAATGGGCTTCTGAAAGAATGGTCAAACATTTCCATAGACACACTCCTAAACCTTGTGGACAGCCTTCCCAGAAGAGTTGAAGCTGTTATAGCTGCAAAGTGTGGGCAACCTCAATATTGATCCCTACGGATTAATGCCCCGTACACACGGTCGGACATTGATCGGACATTCCGACAACAAAACCCATGAAGTTTTTCACACCTGGATTTGGGGATCCTCTGCCATTCCTCCTTGCAGATCCTCTCCAGTTCTGTCAGGTTGGATGGTAAACGTTGGTGGACAGCCATTTTTAGGTCTCTCCAGAGATGCTCAATTGGGTTTAAGTCAGGGGTCTGGCTGGGCCATTCAAGAACAGTTATGGAGTTGTTGTGAAGCCACTCCTTCGTTATTTTAGCTGTGTGCTTAGGGTCATTGTCTTGTTGGAAGGTAAACCTTCGGCCCAGTCTGAAGTCCTGAGCACTCTGGAGAAGGTTTTCATCCAGGATATCCCTGTACTTGGCCGCATTCATCTTTCCCTCGAATGCAACCAGTCGTCCTGTCCCTGCAGCTGAAAAACACCCCCACAGCATGATGCTGCCACCACCATGCTTCACTGTTGGGACTGTATTGGACAGGTGATGAGCAGTGCCTGGTTTTCTCCACACATACCGCTTAGAATTAAGGCCAAAAATTTCTATCTTGGTCTCATCAGACCAAAGAATCTTATTTCTCACCATCTTGGAGTCCTTCAGGTGTTTTTTTTAGCAAACTCCATGTGGGCTTTCATGTGTCTTGCCCTGAGGATGTTGCACTTCCGTCGGGCCACTCTGCCATAAAGCCCCAACTGGTGGAGGGCTGCAGTGATGGTTGACTTTCTACAACTTTCTCTCATCTCCCGACTGCATCTCTGGAGCTCAGCCACAGTGATCTTTGGGTTCTTCTTTACCTCTCTCACCAAGGCTCTTTTCCCCCGATAGCTCAGTTTGGCCGGCCGGCCAGCTCTAGGAAGGGTTCTGGTCATCCCAAACATCTTCCATTTAAGGATTATGGAGGCCACTGTGCTCTTAGGAACCTTAAGTGCAGCAGAAATGTTTTTGGAACCTTGGCCAGATCTGTGCCTTGCCACAATTCTGTCTCTGAGCTCTTCAGGCAGTTCTTTTGACCCCATGATTCTCATTTGCTCTGACATGCACTGTGAGCTGTAAGGTCTTATATAGACAGGTGTGTGGCTTTCCTAACCAAGTCCAATCGGTATAGTCAAACACAGCTGGACTCAAATGAAGGTGTAGAACCATCTCAAGGATGTTCAGGAGAAATGGACAGCGCCTGAGTTAAATATATGAGTGTCACAGCAAAGGGTCTGAATACTTAGGACCATGTGATATTTCAGTTTTTCTTTTTTAATAAATCTGCAAAAATGTCAATAATTCTGTGTTTTTCTGTCAATATGGGGTGCTGTGTGTACATTAATGAGGGAAAAAATGAACTTAAATGATTTTAGCAAATGGCTGCAATATAACAAACAGTGAAAAATGTAAGGGGGTCTGAATACTTTCCGTCCCCACTGTATATATAAATAAATAAATATATATATATATATATATATATATATATATATATATATATATATATATATATATTATATATATATATATATATATATATATATATATTTATCCATATCTGTATAGATATAGGATATATATATATATATATATATATATATATATATATATATATATATATATATATATATATATATTATACTTTAAGGTTAACAGAAGAAAATATTTGAAAATAAAAAAGTGTTGCCATATGTATTGTATTTTGATCTGCATTTATGTGTTGCAATTTAAAAGAAGTTAAAATTGATATAAAGTTCCCACTGGTGCAATTATCTATTCCAAAAGCTGCAGGGCCACCTTGTGATAGACTTCATATACTACAGGGCAATAAATGTACACTTTACACAGTACGTAAAGGGCCTCGTTTACTAAAGTGTGGGTTGAATGGAAGCAAACCTGCATGCACTTTAAATTTTTTAATCAAATACATATAAAAATAGAGCACAGTTACAGTTCAAGGAACCCAAGCAACAATTGGAGGAACCCTAGGGTTCCATGGAATCCTGGTTGAGAATGGAAGTTGTAGTATAGGAGTGTTTGGTGATCTTCCACTTATTCTTATCAAAGATATCCAATAGCTGGGTATAGTACTCAAATACTCACCGCTGCAGTGAAGTACCAAGAACCCATTTACAGCCAAGGCAATATCGATGACAGGTCTAAAGTTGGCCATACGCTAATAGATTTTCAAATGAACATTTGTATCAAAATTCCCATGAGTACATTGAATGACATGATGAATGTCGTTCGAAAGTACTTGAAGAGGACCAGCGTACCCGTCCCCCTCCGGCATTTTTTTTTCTCTGCCCCGCTTACCTAATGTTGTTCTAGGAAGAGTTCGGATACTCACACAGCCACCGGATCCAGCGTTGTCCCTCTGACATCTTTCTATTAGCAGACATCGCTGGGTCCCCCGCCGCCATCTTACTTGTGACGTCATTAAGAAAGCCACCAGCTCTACCGAGTTCAGCCGGCGGGCAATTGCAACGACGTGCCGCTAGGCCTGCCCCCCCTCCTACTTCTGAATAAATGACTAAAGGCCTCCTGGGACATGTGATGTGCATATCAAAGGAGGCCTAGCGAGCACTATGCATGTCATTTGTCTAGGTAAATGATGTGCAGCATTGAGGGGCGAGGCCACACTTTTTTACCCCCAAAAGAAGGTAAATTTAAAAATAAAAATCCAATTTGTGAGGAGGATGGGAGGGGGGAAGTTCATATAGAGGGTGAAGGTCCACTTTTACAACCATTTGCTTTTAAGATTTGATTTTGGAGTGAATGGACTTTCCCAAACGAAAACCACATTCACTGTTAGAAATGAGTTTGCTTGAGAAAAGAGTTCCGTCCTGTGTCTTCAAATATTTTCTTTTTTCACTTTAGTCGATTTGATCCCAATACCCATTAGAAAATCAAATGAATGCTCTTCAAAATGGACATTTTTGACCAAAATTACTGTATGGCCAACTTTAGTAAGTCAAAAGGCTCCCCAGGTCAATAGGGGAGGTGGGTGGGATATTTTCCCAGTAAAGTGAATCAGCTTCTATCAACCTGGGAATCGTAGGTGTTCCAACAGCTCCTTCACAACCTGCATCTAGAATATGGGCTCCACATTGTACTGTACAAAGAAAATAGGAGTTTTCAAAAGGATTTAAGACAAAGAAGTTAAAAAAAGTGATGGAAAACCGGTAACAGATTCCAAAAGTTGGGTATCTGTAGTTGGGTAAAAATAAAACTCAGTTAACGTGATCAAATATATCTAAAGATAGTATAAAGATAATATCGCAAGGTTTGTAAAAAAGACAAGTAGACATCAGTTGTTTATGGAAGGAAGAATATTTTTTTCCATCTGTTTAGTGGATCATTTATAATAAACCCAAACAGAATGATATTTAGGTAAATTATTACAGCACTGTACATAGTGAATAGTTGCTTTAATTTTATAAACTACTTTCACCTTTCTTGCATCTGAGTTCTGCTGATCTCTTGCAGCCTGTTTAAGCTACTTCCTGTCTATGTGCATAAACATGACAATGCAGAACCTGCTTGCCCAATGTACATCATCATGGCTGCTTGTAGTTTCTATCAGGTGCACGTGTGATGGGGTGACAACGCAGGAACACAATTGGAGACAGGGACTGAGCGTTGTCACCTCGTATTATAAAAGAGGGAAATTCAATGATGCATCTGTGACACATTTCTGGCTATGTGTATTTAGTCAGAAGACTTTCCTCAGATTTATACAAACCCCGAAGCACTTCATTGTTACCGGAAAGTGTAACTAATTCAAGCAAATCTTATTTGCAACAATTTTACTGTATGGCGCTATCGTGGTAACAAATTCATAAAGAAACCACCATATCAGTGATAGGGAAAGGGAAGGTAAAGACATCTTCCAGGTTGGAGTAACTCTTTGATTGTGTTGCACATGGAATTTATTTTGTGGCATCTTGTAGACCAAAGGACTTTCATACAGCAAAATGATGTTGCACCATCGGAACTCTGGCCACCTCTGCAATCTAGAAATCCAGCGATTGTTTTGTTGTTTGTTTATTCACCATTTTGTTTCTTCATACTGCAACCTGCCTCCTTTCTTGCCTAAGGGAAAATGACATGTACCCTGCTCCTGGCGCCTATCTACGTCATATATCCCAGGAGGCTTTGGCTTCCACACAGTTAAGGAGCCAACAAGAATCCTGAAGAGAAACAAGCTTCCAATGCTGTAGGAAGGGAAGGTGGCGGCACAAAATTTGGTGTGCAGCTGCAGAGCAGCGGATCACCGCAGATCAACATTGGATTTTCTGAACCTGTGAATATGTTTATAGGGTCTACCCCAGCAAAACAGAGAAGAGGGCGATAAAAAGAAAAAAACAGGGTGGCAAGTTCATTTTAGGTTCCTCTGGAATAGGGATGGGCTTGGGTACTCTCCCAACTTTTCCAAATAATTTCTCAGCCTATGAAACGCCACCACTTAGCTGGAGAGATACCGTCTTTCCCCAAAAATAAGCCTGGGTCTTATATTAATTTTGGCAACAAAAGACACAGTAGGGCTTATTTTCAGGGTAGGTCTTACCATGTAATATGCTGTCTTCTCTCCCCCCTCTCTCTCCCTGCCTGACAGGAATCCCCGGTGTGAACCCAGTTTAATGTACCACTTAATGTATCCACTTTATTACAGTAGTATATAATGTACAATGTGTGTGTTTCTGTAATATAATTGTGCCAATACCTTCATTATAGCGCTGCTCTGCGCTTCTGTGACCCGCCAAAGCTCTCTTCCCTGCAATTATATTACAGAAACGCACACATTGTACATTATATACTACTGTAATAGAGTGGATTATAGGATTTTACAAGCATTTTAAACTAGGGCTTATTTTCGGGGTGGGGCTTATATTGCAGCTCTCCTGGAAAATAACGCTAGGTCTTATTTTTGGGGTAGGTCTTATTTTCGAGGAAACACGGTACTTGTAACAGTTCTCTTGGATGGAACAACAGATTCTTATGCACCTTACCAACGCGTAAATGAATTTGTCGCATTTGTTCTACCATTTGTCGCATTTATTTGCCTTCCACTGGATCAGAAAATGTTGAACATCAGCCTTTATTTGAACCCTGTACCAATCAAATCTTTGATGCATTCTTACAAAACTTTGACGATCAATACATTGTCTTTTTTTTGTTCTCTTTAAATCCGCCAAATCTATGCTGTAAAAATGGATAAAGTACACGGATAGCCATGAAAATGTATTTAATTTGTATTCCCTATCCACGGAAAGCTCCACAGTTGTCTTTATCCTTGTGCAGTTCAATACAAGATGAACTCTGCAATTGCTCGGTCACTTCCACTTAGCTGTAATGTTATTTATGAGTTGTATAGTAGAAACCACCAGTTTGGGAAATACAGACCATGCTACTGTTTGGCAATGTGACGAAAACACCAGTAATTTATGGCAAGGAAAATAATTACATTTTCTTTTCTTTTTTTTTTTGTTCCCAGCAGCAAAAACACAGGTGCAAATGGGGGGATGGATCTGAATTCATAGAGAAGAGAGATAAAAGGGAATTCCTTATGAAATGAGATTAAGCTCATGTGAACTGCTGGAAAATTAAACTAGAGAAGTGAGAGGGATTTCTGACTACTGGGAAGGAGACGTGATTGCACAGGATATCTTTGTCAATCCCATGGCTTGGGCTGGTGTATAAAGAGGGGTTGTACATCCACTGTGGACAGATGGCCATTATTACCAGTTCGGCCTTTAACTCTTTCCCTGCTGGCTCGATGCAATAATGTGTAGAACACTTTCATAGGCCACCAAGAACAGTATCAAACACGTAGCTGACTTCATCTTTGACTGGTGCTTCATTAGTTTGTTAAGCCATTTTGATTTAAGAGTTCAAATTAAACTGACCCTGTAGTTTGTTCATAGTAGGGAAGTAACAGGTTCACCTTATCGTAGCCACAATATAGTACTGTATTTAGCTTCCATACCTTCCCCCACCTCATCCCAGAGAAATAAGCTGCTTGACATTTGGTCAATTCCTGCTGAATCAGCTGAACTTCAAGCACCCCGGGTGGTCCTGTAGACACCAACTACCTCAACAAACTTTGAATGTAAAAACAGGAAACCTATCACACAATGACTGTCCAGGATCACAGAGATCCAACAGATGGAATACCTCACTATGGCCCTGAAAGCTTAGGATGAGAAATATTGGCAAATATGGACATCATGGCTCCTTTTCAAAGACCAAACCCTTTTATCATTTTTGTAGAGAGTCATGCCCTTAGGCCTTGACTCACATATACCTCATAGCCCTTTCTATTATTATTATTATACAGGATTTATATAGTGCCAATGGTTTGTGCATCGCTTTACAATATAAGGAGGGATAGTACAATTACAATATAGTACAGAAAGAATAGGATGGCCCTGCTCATAGAGCTTACAATCTAAAGGGAGGAGATGGTACAAAAGGTAATAGCTGCAGGGGATGATCTGGTGGAGATGACTCAAGTATGGCTTCTTAGGTGGATGTGGAATAGGCTTACCTGAATAAATGAGTTTTCAAGGATTGCCTAAAGGCGGACAGGGTAGGATATGACAGGACCGATTGGGATAGGGAGTTCCAGAGGTTGGGAGAGGTTCTGGAAAAGTCCTGGAGGCAGGCATGGGAGGAGGTAACAAGAAAGCTAGAGAGCAAGATGTCCTGGGAAGAGTGGAGAAAACGATTTGAATAATATCTGCAAATTGGTGGTTGGTGTCACCCGGTGACCCCGCCCCTTTTGACGTCACAGTCCCGGGGCATGCTGGGACGGTGCCGTCATAAGGGGCGGGGTCACCACACGGTGACCAAGCCCATGCCTATAGAAGTCGTTGCGCACCGTGAACACAGCATTACAGCAGGAGAGAGCATCGTGTGTCAACATCGAAAGAAGAGAAGAGGGAAGAAGACGATGGAGAAGACTGGGCCACCACTAGCAAGAGAGCGGCAAAAGAGGAGAAGATATCGGAGGAGCCCGGCAGAAGAACCAGAGAGCGGGAGAAGGACCAGAGAGCGGAGAAGAGGCCAGAGAGCGGGAGAAGAACCGGACACCGGGAGAAGAGGCTGGAGAGAGCGGTGAAGTCGGAAGAGACCCCCAAAGCCGGAAGAAGACCCCCAGAGCTGTCTAATAAATTACTTTAAAAACCTGTCCAGTGTGTTTTTTTATTGACACTTTTTTCCCCAGGTAAATGGGTAGGGGTACTATGTACCCCATACTCATTCACATAGGACGGGGGGCCGGGATCTGGGGGCCCCCTTATTAAAGGGGGCTCCCGGATTCCGATAAGCCCCCCCCCCCGCCCGCAGAACCCGACAACCAACGGCCAGGGTTGTCGGGCAGAGGTCCTTGTCCTCATCAACATGGGGACAAGGTGCTTTGGGGTGGGGGGGCCGCAGGGTCTGGTATGGATTTGGGAGGACGCCCATGCCGTTTTTTTGGCATGGGGGTTCCCCTTAAAATCCATACCTGACATGAGGGACATTGTCGCTTTTTTCTCGCGCTCGCTGCAATAGGAAAATGTGTTTTTACCTATTGCAGCGAGCGCGAGATGTATAGTACCCTGTCGCCGAGAACCAGCGCAAAACATTCTCGCTGGCACCTGCCGTAGCTGCCCTTGTGTCATATTTGGTCTGTTGGACCAGCATACAGACGAACGGGCTTCCCGATAGGAACTGGGTCCAGCGGAGTTCCGGCGGGAAGATTTGAAACATGTTTCAAATCTAAAGTCCGTTGGATTTTCGACCAAAAAGGTCTGTCGGAAGTCCGATGAAGCCAACACATGGACGGATTGCCCGACGGATTCGGTCCATCGGATCAGTCCAGTCGAAAAGACGGCTCGTGTGTACAGGGCATAAGTGGTTATATTTTACCTCTCAAAATGTGAAAAACTAAGAGAAAAAACAGTTGTAAACTTGTTATACTGGTTAAAGGTCAGGTTGGAACTTCTTGTACATTGTATTCTATATGTTGTACCCATGATGTATCAAATCTTTGCTAATGTTTTGGATTGTCATTTTCTCTTAAATAAAGACAAAAAAGAAAAAAAATAGGAGCCAAGTTGAAAATTGGTGACCAAACAGTGAATGTGTCCAATCATTTGCAGTCACTGTTAGGGTATTCAGGCAGCCGCAGACACTGCAGCTGTCTGAATAAAATAGATGGCAGGTGAGATTTTTCCCTGCATGCTACAGTGCCTTGAAAAAGTATTCATACCCCTTGAAATTTTCCACATTTTGTCATGTTACAACCAAAAACATAAATGTATTTTATTGGAATTTTGTGTGATAGACCAACACAAAGTGGCACATCATTGTTAAGTGGAAGGAAAATGATAAATGGTTTTCAACATTTTTTTCCATCAAATATCTGAAAAGTGTGGTGTGCATTTGCATTCAGCCCCCTTTACTCTGATACCCCTAACTAAAATCTAGTGGAACCAATTGCCAAGTCACCTAATTAGTAAAAAGAGTCCACCTGTGTGTAATTTATTCTCAGTAAAAATATAGCTGTTCTGTGAAGCCCTCAGGGGTTCGTTACAGAGCCTTAGTAAACAAACAGCATCATGAAGGCCCATGAACACACCAGACAGGTCAGGGATGATGTTGTGGAGAAGTTCAAAGCAGGGTTAGAGTATAAAAGAATATCCCAAGCTTTGAACATCTCACGGAGCACTGTTCAATCCATCATCCGAAAATGAAAAGAGTATGGCACAACTGCAAACCTACCAAGACATGGCCGTCCACCTAAACTGACAGGCCGGGCAAGGAGAGCATTAATCAGAGAAGCAGCCAAGAGCCCCATGGTAGCTCTGAAGGAGCTGCAGAGATCCACAGCTCAAGTGGGAAAATCTATCACACAGGACAATTATTAGTTGTGCACTGCACAAATCTGGGCTTTATGGAAGAGTGGCAAGAAAAAAGTCATTGTTGAAAGAAAGACATAAGAAGCCCCGTTTGCAGTTTGCGAGAAGTCATGTGGGGGACACAGCAAACATGTGGAAGAAGGTGCTCTGGTCAGATGAGACCAAAATTGAAATTTTGGCAAATGCTATGTGTGGCGGAAAACTAACACTGGACATCACCCTGAACACACCATCCCCACTGTGAAACATAGTGGTGGCAGCATCATGTTGTGGGGATGTTTTTCTTCAGCAGGGACAGGGAAACTGGTCAGAGTTGATGGGAAGATGGATGGAGCCAAGTACAGGGCAATCTTAGAAGAAAACCTGTAGAGTCCGCAAAAAACTTGAGACTGGGGCGGAGGTTCACCTTCCAGCAGGACAATGATCCTAAACATACAGCCAGAGCTACAATGTAATGGTTTAGATCAGGGGTCTCAAACTGGCGGCCCTCCAGCTGTTGCAAAACTACAAGTCCCATCATGCCTCGGCCTATGGGAGTCCTGCTTGTAACTGTCAGCCCTGCAATGCCTCATGGGACTTGTAGTTTTTCGACAGCTAGAGGGCCACCAGTTTGAGACCCCTGGTTTAGATCAAAGCATATTCATGTGTTAGAATGGCCCAGTCAAAGTCCAGACCTAAATCCAATTGAGAATCTGTGGCAAGACTTGAAAATTGCTGTTCACAAACGCTCTCCATCCAATCTGACAGAGCTTGAGATATTTTGCAAAGTAGAATGGGCACAAATGTCACTCTCTCGATGTGCAAAGCTGGTAGAGACATCCCCAAAAAGACTTGCAGCTGTAATTGCAGTGAAAGGTGGTTCTACAAAGTATTGACTCAGGGGGGCTGAATACAAATGCACACCACACTTTTCACATATTTATTTTTAAATTATTTGGAAAACCATTTATCATTTACCTTTCACTTCACAATTATGTGCCTCTTTGTGTTGGTCTATTACATAAAATCCCAATAAAATACATTTATGTTTTTAGTTGTAACATGACAAAATGTGGAAAATTTCAAGGGGGGGGGAATAGATTGTTCTTTCTTGTTCAGCCCATGAGGCTGAATGAAAGAAATCTAAGCATGTATGGTTAGTCATAAACAATGCTTCCAGGTGTCAATAAAATGTAACCCCCCCATCACCTCCATCACATACACTCCTCTCCCAATGTCTGGTCACTTTCATGACTGAACAGAATGCTGGGTTATTACCTCTGTGGGTCTCCATATGCACCCCGGGCCCACTGTTTTTAAGCTGGATACACACTATTCAATTTTCTTTAGATTTTTTCCTACTAGGGTTGAACAGATACTAGTATCGGTGCCGATACCGAGTATTTGCACAAGTATCGGTACTCGTGCAAATGCACCGATACCTGAAACCGATACTTTCAGGCTCGATTCTTTGAGCTGTCAGTGGGTCTCCCCAGTGTTAAAGAAGTCCGGTAATTGGAGCTGTCAAAAAAAAAAGCAGCTGGCAATGTTTATTAACAACATTGCTCAGTCCTGAAAAACTAAAATAAAAAGAAACATTGTTTCTTTTTGAATATTTTTGTTTCTTCATCTGCAGATCAAAGGGATGAACAAATGTTCCTCTGTTTAACCACTTAATAACTCCTAATTTACTCTAATCAGCCTTAATAAACTCCCTATTCTCCTCCATTTAATTATTATTTTCCTGCTTTTTTTCTTTTGTTCACGTTTATTTCAAAATCGATAAACAATAAAAAAAAATTTTTGTTTGCTTTGTTGGCGAATATTTTTACACATATATATTAACATATATTTAAACATTTCACATTGAAAAAGCGCTAAATTAAAAAAAAAAAAAATTTATATAATTTGTAAATCATTTTTCAATGCTTTGTACCATTGATGACAGCTGAAGTTAAAACAAAACCGTTGCGGTAGGTATCGGTAATTGGTATCGGCGAGTACTAAAAAAAAAAAGTATTGGTACTCGTACTCATTGTAAAAAAAAAATGGTATCGGTGCATCCCTAACCAAAACCATATAATATGAGGTCAAACCTAAACACTTTCAATTTGTATGCAATCAAGTAGGCCCTTGCACTACATAGTTGGTAAATCTAAGGCCCCTCTCACACTGGGACGGGGCGGCGTCGGCAGTAAAACGGCACTATTTTTAGCGCCGCTTTACCGTCATTTTAGCGGCAGTGTTCGGCCGCTAGCGGGGGGCAGTTTTACCCCCCTGCTAGCAGCCGTGCTATGCCGGCGGTATAGCCGCGCAGCCCCATTGATTTCAATGGGCAGGAGCGGTGTATATACCGCTCCTAAGATGCTGCTAGCAGGACTTTTTTTACCGTCCTGCCAGCGCACCGCTCCAGTGTGAAAGCCCTCGGGGGTTTCACATTGGAGACACAGCAGCGACTCTTTCAGGGCGCTTTGCAGGCGCTATTGTAGCGCCTGCAAAGCACCCCAATGTGAAAGGGGTCCAAAGGATATCGAACAACAAAAGTTGTAACGTGTGTATCCAGCTTAGGAAAACAGTCCATCAGCTAGTTTAGACATTTTTAATCACTACTTTAATATTATTATCTAGAGTTGGCACCAGCCATTGACCAAAGTGGGCATTGTGGCTTCCTCCCACACTCCAAAGACATGCTGGAAGGTTAATTGGATCCTGTCTAAATTGTCCCTAGTGTGTATGAATGTGAGTTAGGGACCTTAGATTGTAAGCTCCTTGAGGGTAGGGACTGATGTGAATGTACAATGTAAATGTAAAGCGCTGCGTAAATTGACGGCACTATATAAGTAACTGAAATAAATAAAATAAAAATAATTGTGTCTTTAATGACTGGGCACCCTTACAATTGAATAAGTAATAGGAAATACTATATGATTGATGTGTAGGGGTACACAAATCATCTTGGGTAGAAAGTGCTTCCTAAAGCACCACCTTGACACATTTTCTGTTTTCATTGACCCGAGTCCTGCACGTTGGGCCAGCGAATGGGAAACTCCCCCATTATAAAATTATAATTAATATAATAATTATAATTAATTAATATAATTATGTACAAACATTATGCATGTTTTTTTGTTACATTTGTTAATATAACTGCTTGGCAGCTGCACCATACCCTCACTTCTATCCACCATGAAGTGCCCAAAGCCAACAATTGTTTCCCAAACAGTTCCTTCTTCTGCTACTTTATCTGTTTATAATGATAACATCCTTTCTTATCTGCCATGAAGCATTTCATTAGATCGTGGTGCGCCCGGCCTCTCGTTCGGATTCGGGAGATCCACTTCAAGCACCAGTCATTAACATATCTTCTATGGTGAAAAGGCTGAGGGTTGCAATCGGAAATGGACAGCCAGTACACTGGTATTCACAGTGAGGGCGAAAAGCCTGCGCTGGCCAGAGAAGGGATGATGTCATCCCTGCGGCTATCTGATCCATGTGGCCAATGGATTTGTGCAAGAGCCTCTTACAAGGGGGGCCCAGAAAGCTGTGCTGGCTCCCACCCCATGAGCTCACACAACTCTATTTCTGGATGCTTTGTTGACTCTGATTCTTAGCACGTGTGAAACATCTGTTGCCCGGGAATGGGTGAAACGATGCCTCTGGAATGCCCTGTTGTGACGAGGAAACTATGGGATATCGTCATGGTGATTATACCTACCCTTCCCCCTAGCCTGGGAAATCAGAATGACATCATCTGCTGCCCAATGCTAATCACACCTCCCTATTATCCCAAGCCGTTGCTGTAGACACATCCTGACCAGCAACCTCTCTGCCTGAGACCAGTATCCTGGTCGAATTATCATTAGGGTGGACCCAACAATTGTTACTCTACGGTTTGCAAATCTTAGATTTTATTATAGCGCCACTGGTAAATGCTTTGAGCACTTTCTAAAGCCTTTGCACTCGTTATGTCGATGAAAGTAAACAGCAGTTAACGCTAATACATGTAATGTGCAAATACAAGACGCATTGGGGGAGATTTACTAAAACTGGAGAGTGCAAAATCTGGTGCAGCTCTGCAAAGAAACCAATCAGCTTCCAGGTTTTATTGCCAAAGCTTTATTAAACAAGTGGAAGTTTGAAGCTGATTGGCTACCATGCACAGCTACACCAGATTCTGAGTGCTCCACTTTTAGTAAATCAACCCTATTTAGTTTGCTTAACCACTTCAATACTGGGCATTTTCACCCCCTTCCTGCCCAGGCCAATTTTCAGTTTTCAGCGCTGTTGCACTTTGAATGACAATTGTGCGGTCATGCAACACTGTACCCAAATTAATTTTTATAATTTTTTTTTTCCCCACAAATAGAGTTTTTTTTTATTTCTTTTTTTTTTTTTAAATCTTTTTTATTGCATTTTCCATTAGCATACAAAATTGCCCACAATAGAGCTTTCTTTTGGTGGTATTTGATCACCTCTGTGATTTTATTTCTTGCGCTATAAACAAAAAAAAAAAAATGTGACAAGTTTGAAAAAAACACATTTTTTACTTTTTTCTATAATAAATATACCAATGTTTTTCCTCAGTTTAGGCCGATATGTATTCCTCTACATATTTTTGGTAAAAAAAATCGCAATAAGTGTATATTGATTGGTTTTTCACAAAAGTTATAGCATCTACAAAATAGGGGATAGATTTATGGCATTTCTATTATTTATTTATTTTTTTCCCCACAAATAGAGCTTTCTTTTGGTGGTATTTGATCACCTCTGTGTTTTTTATTTCTTGCGCTATAAACAAAAGAAAAGTGACAAGTTTGAAAAAAAACACAATATTTTTTACTTTTTGCTATAATAAATATCCAAATTTTAAAAAAAAATAAATAAATGTCTTTCCTCAGTTTAGGCTGATATGTAATCTTCTACATATTTTTGGTAAAAAAAAATTCGCAATAAGCGTATATTGATTGCTTTGCGCAAAAGTTATAGCGTCTACAAAATAGGGGATAGATTTATGGCATTTTTTTTATTCATTTATTTTTTACTAGTAATGGCGGCGATCTGTGATTTTTCAGAGAAACCGTGGAAAACTGGAAGCCGCACACCGGTCTGATGATAAGTGCTTTTATTGATGAAAAGCTGGATCATAAAAGAACACAACACACTACAGCAGAAGTGTACAGGGAACATCTGACGCGTTTCGCACTCACAACGAGTGCTTACTCATAGCTATCAGTTTTCCACGGTTTCTCTGCTTCATCCTGCATCAGCCAGCACCTGGGACTCTTCCTTTGAAGGATAAAATTGCACTGCTCCACTGGTTAGTGCCTACCTGAGCGGTGGGACCCTTTTCTGCTTGGTTTGCATCTCTGGATTCATGATCTGTGATTTTTATCGTGACTGTGACATTGCGGCGGACATATCGGACACTTTTGACACTATTTTGGCACCATTCACATTTATACAGCAATCAGTGCTATAAAAATGCACTGATTACTGTATAAATGTCACTGGCAGGGAAGGGGTTAACACTAGGGAGCGATCAAAGGGTTAAATGTGTTACCTAGGGAGTGATTCTAACTGTAGGTGGAGGGGACTCACAAGGGGAGGAGACCGATTGGTGTTTCTCTGTACTGGGAACACGCGATCGGTCTCCTCTCCCCTGACAGGACGTGGATCTGTGTGTTTACACACACAGATCCATGTCCCTGCTCTGTTACTGGCAATCACGGGAGCATGGCGGACATTGCGGCCACGCGCATCGGCTCCCTAATTGAGGCGGTGTGCGGGCGCGCGCCCCCCTAGACGGCCGGGAAGCCGAGGACGTCAAATGACGCCCGCCCAAGGTTGGGAGATCCCTCCTGCGGACGTCATTTGACTATGGGCAGGGAAGCAAGTGGTTAAAGCCTAATTTGTGGAATTATAAAAAAAATGAAATGCTCATTAGGTCTAGGGAATACAGGAATATGGAGTAATAATTACCCTATTCCTCTTTCTGGCAGACTCCTATCAGTTGTGTAACCAGTCCACCATAAGCTATTTTGCCAAGACGCTCTGGCCTGTGGTCACTCACTTACATCATCATATACCATGCATGACCAATGGCCCTGCATTGTATGTGAGAATGGCGAGAGACCCCCCACAGCCCAGAGCATCAGACAGATACAAATTTTAAATTTATAATACTCTCATGATTAGGCTTATAAGCAGGAGGGCAGTTCTGCATCTATCATAATGCCTAAGAAGTACTAATCTATCTGGGTTTTTAAATGAAGTACAGTAAACGGCAACAAATTCAGATGACATGCACATCTAATCACATTTAAAACAAAACTAGATGGACACCAAAGTGGTTATGTCTGCAGTAAAAAATAAGATAATGACTGCATGCTCATGCACATGCTCATAATTCAGCATAAAGACCCACTTCAAGACATTAGCACGTACACGCACATTTTTTAGCAATATCAAGCAGCATGTGCACACTCAGCACTGTTATTGGCCCAAAATGGCCTATTTAAGCTGGATCCTGACATAAAAAGCTTGCTGAGTCATTTTCGGCTAGTTCCTAATTTACCTGTTAAGGCTTGCCTTTGACCTTTGGTTGGATTCCTGTCTACTGTTGTGACCTCATCCTGTGTTTGGACTCTGCATCCTGCTTCTTGAATCAGTACCTCGCTTGGCTGTTGACGAACTTTGGCTTATGCCCTGGCTGCGCTCCGTCTTCTACTCAAGTGTCACTTTTTTCTGGCCTCTGGTTCCTGTTCGGTGCTCCACGGTCATTTGTGTCCTTCATCTAACAGCACTACCCACTACATCGGCCCCTGTGCCACTCACATCACCTGTCACCACTACCAGGAGTGTTGGACCAGAGGTGCAAGAGAAGCCCTCTCTCCAGCTCGATCTCCACCAAGGTATGTGACAACAACGTGTGCTTCCTGTAATCGCCTGTATATTAGCACTTGGGCTCTAAGAAGGAAGGCTAGAAGATTAAGTCAGTCAATCTCTGACACATTGCAAAATACTATTATGCCCCGTACACACGATTGGACATTCCGACAACAAAACCTTGGAATTTTGTTCGAAGGTTGTTGGCTCCAACTTGTCTTGCATACACACGGTCACACAAATGTTGGCCAACAATTACGAACGTGGGAACTTGGTGACGTACAAGACGTACAACGATAAAAAGGTAGTTCAATAGCCAGTGCGCCACCCTTTGGGCTCCTTCTGCTTGATTCCGAGCATGCGTGAACTTTTGTGCGACGGACTTATGTACACATGATCGGAAAGTCCGACAACAAAGTTTTGTTGGTGGAAAATTAGAGAACCTGCTAGCCAACATTTGTTGGGGCAAAGTCCGACAACAAATGTTCGATGGAGCATACACATGGTCAGACTTTCAGCCAACAAGCTCACATCCAACATTTCCCGTCGGAAAGTCCGATCGTGTGTATGGGGCATAAGGCATACAAAGAGAACATACCGATAGGAGTAGAGATCAGAGTGAACAGAGTGATAACTCATCAGAGTTCGGCTGCTCCTTCACAGTCCAGTCTGCAGGCTAGGGGTATGTCCTGGACCTGGGCCAAGCAGTCCTGCTGCTTTAGCGAAGGCCCATGACTTGGCAACACTGTCTGGCAGGGGGTATTGGATCAAAAGACTGGTTGAACAAAATCATTTTTTTAGCAGGTAGAGCTAGCCATATGTACAAAGATTTACATCTAATAGATTGCTCTATCCATGCTAAACATGACCAAGGGATCTCCCCTGATGGCTAATGTAATGTTCCTCCCTATCCCCTCCAAACTGTTTCTCTCTGTTGTTGCTTATACATTTTTTATTCAAAATATATTGTATAAATACACATACACATATGACTGCTTGATCTTTTTGTTGTGCTATTAGATAATACAGCTTGCTGCAAACCATCCCTTGAAGAAGGAATTTAATAATTCAAACATATTCCGAAATATGTTGGGATTTCTGAATTCACATGCATTGATTGGCTTCCAACTATGAGACCCACCTCATGATTCAGTACTTAGCTGTAGTTTGTTGAAGCATGACCCTCAACATTTGATTTTAGTACTTCAAATATGTAATTGTACGTCTGTAAACTAATCAATTTTGTAATACTTTTTTTTACATAGGTTTTCTACTCCTTTATCTGGTCTTACCCCTTGCCCATAAAATCCCTGGGGCATTCTCTTTGTTTTTTCTCTCTCTGATGGCTAATGTAGGGGGAAGAGTGGTTGCTGAATACCCGAACAGTGACTACATTGGATAGGACGCATTTTCTGCTTGGCTGCCTCCATCAACAAAATTCAATCAAAAAATTCAACTTTTTTCAAGCTTGGTGGTCCCCACAGGGCCAGAATTTGCCTAAATTTGCTGAATCAGTCCAAATTCGGGCAGTGTACGGCCATCTTTAGACAGTACACATCTGTATATGTACAGATACAGAGTGTATATTCCCAACTGTGTCTTCTTAGTTTTTCGGGTCACTTTGACCCAAGAACAACTATACAGCAATAGAAATGAGAACACCTGAACTCTAAATGCTGGGCCAGCAACCCAAAGAGAACAGAAGCCTGAGGATAAGCAAGAAAACCAACTAACCTATTCAAAAGAGGAGGTCAGCTATATGATTATCTGAGCACATGATCCCATTAAATCATATGTATGAAATGTAAGCTTTGAAACCAGCCCCCCCAAAAAAAAACAAAAAAACCTGCAAATATGTATCAGGGATTCCCCGGAGATATGTATCCGGATCATATACTCTGGCCAAAGAAAGAAAAAAAGCAAGTAAAGGCATGGCAGGCTCAAGCATTAACGGCAAGACGTGGGTGGTATTAAATATAAGGGACATGGAATAAATTGATACGCAGAGGAGCCCATTCATAATAACAGAACAGAAAATTGAGTTTGTGCCTTATGAGTGGTTCTTAATAATTACATTTTAACCTAAGGCTGCATTGTCTAAAAGAGTTTTGTAACTACCTGCTGTTATTACAATCTGAATTATCCGGTAATTCATCACTGACACAGATACGGTCAGTCATCTAATACGCAAGTAGGCCAGAGACGCAAGCAAGCCATCGTTTTCCACCAGCTCAATTGGAAATAGAGTTACTGCCCTCTTGTGTATACCAGGTAGAATTACAGCATTAATAAAAAAAAGGGCATTTTGTGCGTTATGACCCTTATTGATTTTAAATAAACTGCATCATAGATGACGGTCATGCATGCTTGTGAATCCTGACCCCTCCAGGTGAGTCAGACTGTACTTATTTCCTTTAATATTTTGCACTAGGTAGACCGTTCACAAAGCTACCACCATTGTTAATTTGGAGGTCAAATTTCAATTTTTTTTAAATCAAAAACTTTTGACTAAAATGCCATTTTAGTTTTAGTCGTATTTTTGTCATCGGAATTATTTTAGTTGTATTTTAGTCTAATAAAATCTCCAGTACATTTTAGTTGACTAAAATCTAATGAGTTTAGTTAAATTGTAATGCATTATTTAACCACTTAAGAACCGAGCCTCGTTCTGAGATTTGTTTTTAAAACTGTTTTTTTTTTTTTTGCTAGAAAATTACTTAGAACCCCCAAACATTATACATTTTTTTTTTCTAACACCCTAGAGAATAAAAGTATTGCGGTCGTTGCAATACTTTCTGTCACATTGTATTTGCGCAGTGGTCTTACAAGCGCACTTTTTTTGGAAAAAATACACTTTTCTGAATTAAAAGATAAGACAACAGTAAAGTTAGCCCAATTTTTTTTTATATTGTGAAAGATACTGTTACACTGAGTAAATTGATACCCAACATGTCACGTTTCAAAATTGCGCCCGCTCGTGGAATGGCGACAATTTTTTATCCTTAAAAATCTCCATGGGCGACGTTTAAAAAATTCTACAGGTTGCATGTTTTGAGTTACAGAGGAGGCCTAGGGCTAGAATTATTGCTCTCGCTCTACCGATCGTGGCGATACCTCACATGTGTGGTTTGAACACCATTTTCATATGCAGGCGCTACTCACGTATGTGTTCGCTTCTGCACGCGAGCACAGCAGAAGGGTCCTGTGCATCTTTGGCTCCGTTTCAGGCCTGAATTCAGGCAAAAATTTGGACCTGATTCAGACCTGAAATGGTGAACGGGGACCCCCTGCTGTGCCCTGTGGCCGCACATAGTGTGAACCCAGCTTGAATCATAGTCTTTTGACTAAAATGCCATTTTAGTTTTAGTGGTGTTTTGGTCATCTGAATTGTTTTAGTTTTAATCATATTTTGGTTGACTAAAATAGTATTAATTTTGTCGACGAAATTAATACTGGCTACCACACACCTGTATCTATACAAAAAGGTTATTTTATTCCTTTAGATAGGGAAGGGTTAAAACCCTTGACAGAACAATAGCAAAGTATCTTTCTCTATATTTTTTTGGAGCTCCATCTGTTAAAGCCCTTCTGGTCAAAAGTAAAACTGATTAGTATTAATCTTACAGGAATAGACCTGGGAGATAACCTGGTGGAATTCCTACGCCATTCCAACCATCTATCATGACCTGCGTACAAGAGGTCCTTACTCAGTCACCTCATTAATGTGACTAGAACCTGTATTTCATTATTCTGGAAACAGACAACTCCACCACCCAAATCTCTTTGGCGTTTGAGGGTCTCAGACATTCAAAGTATGGAGGATCTAACTCCCTCCCTTTAGTACTGAGAGGAACTTCCCTGAAGAACCTGGTTTTACTGTCACCAAATTTTTACTATCACTTACATTTTCAGATAAATACCACTTGCTTGTTAGGACTCAGTTACAAGTACTTTCCCAACTGCTACTCTGTTTCAGTCCTCTCAACTGATAACCAAGCCTTGATATAGTCTTCATGACAATTGCTGAAGAACTTCACTGTGTGTTTTGGAGTCCCCTCTGCCATACCCTCACCCCTGCTACCCTCCTGCCACCTCAAAAGACCCCTTCCCTTTACCCTCTCCCTTCTTTCCATCCCCAACCCACCCATTATCTCACAACCTGACCTCCTTTCCCGCTCTTGCTCCAATTTTCCACCCCATGCATTTAACCAAAAGCTCTTTCACATGGTTATACTCTATAAAACGCACCCTGTGGTACCACAATTAGCAACCTACTATTGGGCGGGTACATATGTATGGCAGGCTTTTCTCTAGGGTTCTCCTTCTATTACTCTGGTGATATTCCCATGTTCTCAAGATTTTCTATAGATTCTCCCCATTGTTTAACCATTTAGAATTTGTTCTCATTCCATACACCAATCAGCCACCACATTATGACCACAACCACAGACAGGTAAAGTGAATAACACTGATTATTTCATGACAATAGCACCTGAAAGTGGGTGGGGTATATTAGGCAGCAAGTGAAATGTTGTCCCTGAGGTTGATGTGTTGAAAGCAGAAAAATGGGCATCCGTAAGAATTTAACTTTGACAAGGGCCAAATTGTAGTGGCTAGACGACTGTGTCAGAGCAACTCCAAAACTGCAGCTCTTGTGGGATAATCCCGGTCTGCAATGGTCAGGACCTACTTAAAGTGGTTCAAGGAAGGAAAACCAGTGAACAAGCAACAGGGTCATTGGCAGCCAAGGCTCATTGATGCATGTGGGGAACGAAGGCTGGCTCATGTAGTCTAATCCAATAGAGGAGCTAGTGAGGCTCAATTTGCTAAAAAAGGTAATTTTGGCTCTGAATGAAAGGTGTCAGAATGCACAGTGCACCACAGTCTGCTGCCTATGGGGCTGCATAGCTGCAGACCAGTCAGGGTCAGGGTGTCCATGCTGTTTACAACCAAAAGTGAGCATCAGAACCGAACCACAGAGCAAAGGAAGAAGGTCTGATGAATTCAAGAATATTTTGAGGAACACAAGAAGTTTGAGGTGTTGATTTGGCCTCAATTCTCCAGATCTCAATCCAATCAAGCATCTGTGGGATGTGCTGGAAAAATTGCAAAATCCAATCCATGGCGGCCCCACCTAACTTACAGGAATTAAAGGATCTGCTACTAACAACTTGATGCCAGATACCACAGCATACCTTTAAAAATCTAGTGGGGTTCATGCCTGGACAGGTTAAGGTGGGTGAGAGCGGCGCAAGAGCTTCTTATGGGGAAGTTATCACCAAAGGGGGGATGGGGGTTAACTTTCACTGCCATGTCCACCAATGGGGCAGGGGGGTAACTTTTACAGCCATGATCACCAACACAGGGGGAGATGGGGGGGTTAACTTTCTCTGTCATGATGACCAATTCAGTGGGTTAGAGGGGTTAGGAGTACTGATCACCAAAGCAGGGGGGTTGAGGGGAGGGCTAATAGTATTGACACTAGTGCTATTAGGTTATTATTAGGTTTACTGACACCAATGTTAGAAGGTAATTTTTACGTCCACTGACACCAATGCTAGGGGTTATTATTGCGTCCAGTGGCACCCATGCTGAAATTTGCTTTTCCTTTGGTGTTCATTGCATTACGCTACACAAATTGGAGCAGGACAGAAATTTTGGGCATTGCTATTGTGTGGCCCACTGGAAGTGTCAGCAGCCACACTCTGGGCCCTCTTTAAATTTCAAGTTGGCCACCGCTTGTCCAATGCCGTGTACACACGGGCGGACTTTTCGACCGGACTGTTCCGACGGGACGAATCTGTCGGACAATCCGACCGTGTGTGGGCTTCATTGGACCTGCAGCAGACTTTTTCGGGCGAAAATCAGACGGACTTTAGATTTGAAACATGTTTCAAATCTTTCCGACGAACTCGAGTCCGGTTGAAAAATCCGCTCGTCTGTATGCTAGTCCGACGGACGAAAAACGACGCTAGGGCAGCTATTGGCTACTGGCTATCAACCTCCTTATTTTAGTCCGGTCGTACCTCATCACGTACGAATCCGTCGGACTTTGGTGTGATCGTGTGTAGGCAAGTCCGTTCGTTCGAAAGTCCGTCGGAAGTCCGTCAAAAGCCTGTCGAAAGTCCGTCAGAAAGACCGTCGGACCTTTGATGCCGATAAGTCTGCCCATGTGTACACGGCATAAGAGGTGACTTCCCTTCCCACTGGAGAGATTTCCACGCACTTCCTGTTGTGTTTCCTGAGACCAGAAGGAAAGGGAAATCTCCCCAAAAGAACATCATTTTTGGGGCTCCTAAGGCACTTTGCATGATGGATAAAATAATGTACACAAAGGCCTCCTTGTAACATCTCTTGGTTGTTTATTGCTTATATATTGACGACAAGTTTACCATAAGGATACATAAAATAGCAATGTTTCATTAAAATACCTGTGTGTGTTTATCCTACAGATCTAAAATGTTGTGTCTGGAAAGCAAAGATTACTAATGATTAAGAAAGTAGTTTGACAACGGGCAGAAAGAGCTATTTAATGCAAATTAAATGTAAAAACATGCATTTGGGGCACAAACATCTGAACAGAAAATGTAAGATTTATGTCACTGTACATTCCACAGTGATGATAACGGGACAAAGATTTGGGTGAAGCTGTTGGATAGGAGCAAAACTAAACAGAATAATATATGTATATAAAGAGGAACTAGCGCAGAATAAAAAAGTGAAAGATTTGTTGGAAAAACTTCATCTTTTTTTTTTTTTTCCAATATAATGTACTTATCAATCCCCCCCACTTAGGCTGGCCAAAGACAGATCGAAATTGAGCCAGTTCAGCAGGAACCGACCCAATTTCAATCCATCTATTGGCAGGCTGGGTGTACTGAAGTTGATTCATTGAACGACTTCAGTACAACCAGACTATTGTTTTTTTTTTCATGTAATCACTTACGGTGGCTATAGATCTTTGTATTCTGATGGTTGGGAAACCTCCCACTGTCAAATTACAATAGCGCTGCAGGAGGGATTCCCCCATCAACACTCAATGTGTTTATGGGGAAATCAAGCAATTTTCTTTCCTTCAATGGTTGAAGGAAAGAAAATTGTATGGCTTGCTTTAAAGACAAACTCAACTTTATTTCTTTTTTTATTAATTGCTTCTGGTCCCTGTTTAAAAAATAGTGTAGTACTCACCCTTCTTATGCCCCCACGCTACCCTGTGCATAATCCTCTGCTTTTCATCACCATCCGCTTCTGAATTGAATTATTCCCAGTGTCATCTATCCACTTCCTGCAAGCCCAGGCTGTCATGGACACACCCCCTGGGGTACATCATTACCCCAGCCAAGGCTTACAGTGCACTGCTACACAGAACCGCACTCGGACAATACAAAGCAAATGCTGTTCTTTGCAACATTAATGCTTGAATAAGAAGGAAGAAGAGCCTGGTGTCCAAAAAATGCAACTTTTGGTGTGAGATTACAATTGTTTAATGTAAAAGCGTGCAAACATACAAGTTGAGCCAAAGCATTTCAGAGGAATTGCCTTTGCCTTCTTCAGGGCTGCTGGTACGTGCTTACGGAGATGGATGGACTCTGTGGTAGTACCAAATTTCTAAGTGATGGCAAATGCCATAACTAAAAGCTTTTGCATTTTACAAGCTGGCCTTTTCCATAACTAAGAAATTTTAATTTCAATTTACTTCCTGCTGGGGTCTTTTTTCTGGGTGTGCACATCACTGCCTCAGTGACAGGGACAATTCTCATTGGTCGGGCAGTGGAGTCCTCTTAGGATCCAGAAGATATCTGACTTTGGATCAAGAGAAGTGAAGGGGACCAGATGACGAGGGTTAACACGTGGCACTGGACTAGTGGTCCCTGCAGGTGGAAATAGCATAATTGAGGAACTTGGATGGGGTAGGGGGCTCAGGTGAGTATAGGTGACTTCATAAGGTAAGGACAACTGAACTCCTGGCAGGATGGGTTACAGGGGAGTGGGAGGGAGGGATGGTAGGGTTTTTGCCCAAAATTGGTCTTTTAGAGCAGGGATCTCTAAACTATGGCCCTCCAGCTGTTGCGGAACTACATGTCCCATAAGGCATTGTAAAACTCTGACATTCACAGACATGACTAGGCATGATGGGAATTCTAGTTTCTGAACAACTGGAGGGCCATAGTTTGGAGACCCCTGTTTTAGAGCATTAATACCAGCACATGCTTTAAAAGACAATTCTAGTTGAAGCTGATATCCCAATACTGGTGGATACCAGCAAGTGGAAAATAAGTCACCAGCTTCTTGTATCTCCTGTAGAATGTGAGATGTCACCTTGTCATTTCTAAACTTCAGCCAACCACTAAGCCCATAACAGCAGTTTCACACAGCTCCCGAAGTCCACTATTACAGATCCATTATGGTGCACACTATAAAAAGAGTAACAACACCTTTTAGCCTCATAGTGGCCAAAGTTGGAAGGTAGAGCCAGAAACTCCCATAAGAATACCTTGCCATTAGTGTACCCACGAAGAAGTAGGTGGATAAATTCATATCAATTCTGGGAAAATTTGCAAGTAATCAGTGATCAATATAATGAACAGATTTAAATTATTTTCACTTTCAGCTGGGGTTGATTTGGAATTAGGCCATGATTACACCATATACAGGTGTAGCTAAAATGGAAGAAAAAACAACCCTTTTTCAATTCAGTTTCACTGCAACTTACTGAGGAATACATCATTAGGCTCATAAAAAATTGTCCCTCCAGTGAAGCATGCTAAGGCTTTCTCTTTTTCTGTTTTTGGATGCTGAACAACAGCCCACCACATTTTTTTAATTTTTTGCTCTATAAACAAAAAAAGAGCGACAATTTTGAAAAAAACACAATATTTTGTACTTTTTGCTGTAATAAATAGCCCCAATTATTTTTTTTAAAAAAAGCTATTTTTTTTTCTCAGTTTAGGCCGATATGTATTCTTCTACATATTTTTGGTAATAAAAAATCGCAATAAGCGTATATTGATTGGTTTGCGCAAAAGTTATAGCGTCTACAAATTGGGGGATACATTTTTGGCATTTTTTTTTATTATTATTTTTTTACTAGTAATGGTGGTGATCTGCGATTTTTATCGTGACTGCGACATTATGGCGGACACATTTGACACATTTTTGGGAAGACTGACAATTATACAGCGATCAGTGCTATAAAAATGCACTGATTATTGTATAAATTTCACTGGCAGGGAAGGGGTTAACACTAGGGGGTGATCAAGGGGTTAACTGTGTTCCCTGAGTGTGTGTTCTAACTTTAGGGGGAGGGGACTGACTATAGGAGATGACAGATCGTTGTTCCTAGCTATTAGGAACACACAATCTGCCTCTCCTCTCCTCACAGAACAGGGATTTGTGTGTTTACACACACACGTCCCCGTTCTGCCTCTCGTGCCCGTGATCACTCATGGCCATGAGCATCGGCACCCCCGCACGCGTCTACTATCCCGTTTAAAGGAGCCAACGTATAGCTGCGACGGCTCACAGGATCGTGCCGACCTGCTGCAGTATGACGGTGGCTGGTCGGCAATCGGTTAATGGAGATATATTTTTGGCTATTTGAAAAAAAATTTAAATTAAGACGCTCCTAAATGCAAACGCGGCTAAACGCGGCATGTAAACGCGGCAAAACGGATGTTTTTAAGCGGTGTTTACTATGTCAAGTTAAATTGTTCAGGGGAGGTTTAAAAACGTCCCGTGTAAATTAAGCCTTAATGTCATTTCTGTCTCCTGCTTTGTTCCTCTGCTATCAGCATGAATCACTTCAGACAAATTTTCCTGACACTAAGAGAAAAAAGGTGACCGGGGTGGGACCTCCAGCTGGTTGACAGCCTTGGCTCTGTTCCTGTGTACTGTGTGGAGGGTGGTGTGTCCTTTCTCTCCAATCAGCTTTCAGAGCGCTCCTCACTGAGCTCTACAAAGTAACTTCAGCTCTCCGCCCCCTGTTTTCTGAAGCTCTGAAACCCTGTGTAAATTCCGGACTTTTAAGGGCTGTAGAGAAGACTGAAGATAAACAGGCACAACTTCTTTAGGAGGATTGGTTTCATCTCTGTGTATCACCTGAGGCCAGTCACTTCACTGGGTATATGGATGGATTTACAACCACTTTAAAGTGTATCTAATAGTATTTTTTTGGATAGAGCGGGGCATGGTTAAAAACCCCTGTTAGGTTTTTATTGTACCTGCTATGTGGAACTGCTTTCTCGATTTGTTCTGGTGACCATCTTTGACATCACAAAAAGTGATAGGAATTCCAAAAATCACCAGAACAGGAGGCGAGAGGAAAATTTTCATAGGGATGCCTATTCTGGTGGTAAGATAGAAATTGGGTTTTAGGCTCCAATGTATGGGGATGGTTGGGAGAGCTTTCAAGAGAACCTGACACTACCCTGAATGGGCAAAAATGACCGATTCTCTTTATTCTGTCTGAATAAAGAGGTCAGTATATGACAAAGAAGATATTGGTTACATAACCATCTAAAACAGTACATGCCTGGGGTGAAGTGTACCGATGCATTGTAATAGGCAGAAATCAAGGAATAAAAGGGAATGATTAGAGTAGCAGGCAGACCTATCTTGGAATGAACAGATTTGGGGGTCGAAGGTTTTCAATGATAGCAGTCATTTCCTAGAGCAAGGCATCAAAGAGAACCCACTGAATGAGAAAGACCCAGAATATAAGACTCCCAGCAGCTGCTTCTCATATAAATATATCTCTAAAAGCTGAAGCTTTACAAAGCAGCAGGGAGAATTAGCACATGCAGACAGCCTTGGCAGGAGAAGAGTGGGGGCCTTATGGTCATCCTCCCCCACCAAATTCTCACAGACCTTAAAGTAATACCTTAAAGGAATAATCACAATTTTAATGAGTTCCTTTGTCTATCACTGAGTAATATTTTTCCCGTAACCACTGAAAAGTTATTTACGTTCATTTGACCCATTTCTGTAAGACGTTATTCCATTCTGTTCTGGATCTCCACAATTTCACACACTACTTGTGCACCACGTCTATCTTTACAGCCAAAAATATGGATTAATATATTTCAACATGAATTAATATGGTATATTCCATAACTGCATAAAGAAAACTGCACCTAAATCTTAGGCAGTCTAAATCACATGGTCTTTGGTTAGCAAAGAGAACTGTGATTATTGCCAGCATTAGTGACTTCAGAAAAAGTCTCTCTCTCCCTCTCTCTCGTTCAACTCTTCTGGGAAGGCTGTCCACAGGGTTTAGGAGTGTGTCTATGGGAATGTTTGACCATTCTTCCAGAAGCGCATTTGTGAGGTCAGGCGCTGATGTTGGATGAGAAGGCCTGGCTCGCAGTCTCCGCTCTAATTCACCCCAAAGGTGTTCTATCAGTTTGAGGTCAGGATTCTGTGCAGGCCAGTCAAGTTCCTCCACCCCAAACTCGCTTTGACTGGCTTGCACGGAATCCTGACCTGGACCTGATGGAACACCTTTGAGATGAATTAGAGTGGAGACTGTGAGCCAGGCCTTCTTGTCCAACATCAGTTGGCTTTGAGAAAGAGGTGATACCTCGAAACACGTCAACCAGTTTTACTGTGGGGCGTTTCATCTGTAATGTGATAACATGGGCGAAAAGCTGCTAATAATTTGATATGCTGTATCCAAGCGCATGTTTGTGAGGATCACTCTTTGATTTTACACAGTAAAGTAATTTATTGAGGATAATGCACTAGGCCAGTGTGTCCTTTGTTTATTTCTCGATTCTAGTGCATCTAGACATCCCCAGTCTTATGAGGGCAGCTTGCCAGGACAAGAGCCTAGGGTAACACCACTGTTGGGCCCACCTTCGAGTGCAGGAGATATGTGTTATTTGCGTCCAACATCAGTGCCTGACCTCACAAATGCGCTTCTGGAAGAATGGTCAAACATTCCCATAGACACACTCCTAAACCTTGTGGACAACCTTCCCAGAAGAGTTGAAGCTTTAAAGTTGCAAAGGGTGGGCCAACTCAATATTGAACCCTACAGACTAAGACTGGGATGCCATTAAAGTTCATGTGCGTGTAAAGGCAGGCATCCCAATACTTATGGCAATATAGTGTATATAGATGTAGCACCCGGATGTTTGGGCAGGGTTGCTAGTAAATATACCTGCCAAGTATAGTTGCCTTGGCCAATTGATAGGAGATCAATTGATTCCACCCTAATTCTGGAATTACTGCACTTCTCTCTTCTGTCACTAGATGGCCAGGTATCTGGTGGCATTAGATAAGACAAGGGCATAGCAAGGACAGATTAGGAATAGATGAGGTGTCTCAGCCAATGAGCAGGGATTTTCTTGGGTCCCTTGGCCTGCTGGGAGAGCCTATTTATTTGGGTGAGATCAGGTGATCGGGGTTCTGTGCCACCTGGATGGCTGTCTGGGTGGACGTGTGTTGTGCCGCCTCGAGCTGCTAGGCCAGAGCCTGAGGCCTATCCCGGGGACATCTGGCTGCTAGGCTGTCTGAGGACCTATCGAGAAGCAAGAGAGCTGCATAGGGTTGGGATTGCGGCTTGCAGTCCAACCTACAGTGACGGTTCTGCCGGTCGAAGAACCTGTCGTGGTCAGAGGTAGAGGGGAAGCTGTCCATCCACCTTATTACCAGGGACAACCCTGAGTAGCTGAAGTACCAGAGCAGACGGTGAAGAATTGGGAAACTTCTGCGGGTATTAAGCAAGGGACCCAGACAGCGGAGGTGACGCTTGCAGAGCAGTCCTGTGTGCCAAGCCAGGGACTGAGCAGAGGCCAGTGGGGGGACGCTTTAGGAGTATCTGTGAGTGCCAAACTAGGGACCCAGCAGGGACACGGGGGTGAGGCTTGAGGAATATACTCAGTGTGAAGATTGGAAGAGCTCAGGAGATCCAGTGGCAGTGGATCAGCGGGTCTAGGTGATAGACTGGGAGCTCAGTTGAGTGAAGATCTAAAAAGGAGATTGTGGAGGAAGTGAAAGAGTTCATTACAACTTGCATTAGAAACTGTTCAAGATTGTTGCCATAGGAGACAGCGTGTCTACACATGCAGATGTGGTGTCCGGCTGGGTGCCTTTCCCTCCATGGCTGTCTACCTATAGAAGTCTCAGAGTCTGCTAATTAACATTGCAACTACTAAAGAGTGTCCTGGCCCTAACTCTCTCTCCCACAGTTCTGTTTAACAGAAAATAAATCTCTTTGCATTCAAGAAGTGTCTGGCGTCCATTAATCTACCTTACATTGCACCCATCATGCCTCGTAACCCACTCTACACAGAAGAATGTCAGCTGTCCCTAACTCTGGAGGTCACCATTAGGCCTGGAGAGGCCTGGGACTTGGCTACATATATACAGTATCTCACAAAAGCGAGTACATCGCTCACATTTTTGTAAATATTTTATTATATCTTTTCATGTGACAGCACTGAACAAATTACACTTTACTACAATATAAAGTAGTGAGTGTACAGCTTGTAACAGTGTAAATTTGCTGTCCCCTCAAAATAACTCAACACACAGCCATTAATGTCTTAACCACTGCCAACAAAAGTGAGTACACCCCTAAGTGAAAATGTCCAAATTGAGCCCATTTAGCCATTTTCCCTCCCAGGTGTCATGTGAGTCGTTAGTGTTACAAGGTCTCAGGTGTGAATGGGGAGCAGGTGTGTTTAAATTTGTTGTTATCGCTCTCACTCTCTCATATTGGTCACTGGAAGTTCAACATGGCACCTCATGGCAAAGAACTCTCTGAGGATCTGAAAAAAGAATTGTTGTTCTACATAAAGATGGCCTAGGCTATAAGTAGATTGCCAAGACCCTGAAACTGAGCTGCAGCACGGAGGCCAAGACCATACAGCGGTTTAAGAGGACAGGTTCCACTCAGAACAGGCCTCGCCATGGTCGTCCAAAGAAGTTGAGTGCACGTGTTCAGCTCCATATCCAGAGATTGTCTTTGTGAAATAGACGTATGAGTGCTGCCAGCATTGCTGCACAGGTTGAAGGGGTGGGGGGTCAGCCTGTCAGTGCTCAGACTATATGCCGCACACTGCATCAAATTGGTCTCCATGGCTTTTGTCCCAGAAGGAAATCTCTTCTAAAGATGATGCACAAGAAAGCCCGCAAACAGTTTGCTGAAGACAAGCAGACTAAGGACATGGATTACTGGAACCATGTCCTGTGGTCTGATAAATGTATTTGGTTCAGATGGTGTCAAGCGTGTGTGGCAGCAAACAGGTGAGGAGTACAAAGACAAGTGTGTCTTGCCTACAGTCAAGCATGGTGGTGGGAGTGTCATGGTCTGGGGATGCATGAGTGCTGCCGGCACTGGGGAGCTACAGTTCATTGAGGAAACCATGAATGCCAACATGTACTGTGACATACTAAAGAAGAGCATTATCCCCTCCCTTTGGAAACTGGGCCGCAGGGCAGTATTCCAACATAACAACCCCACACACACCTTCAAGACGACCACTGCCTTGCTAAAGAAGCTGAGGGTAAAGGTGATGGACTGGCCAAGCATGTCTCCAGACCTAAACCCTACTGAGCATCTGTGGGGCATCCTCAAACGGAAAGTGGAGGAGCGCAAGGTCCCTAACATCCACCAGCTCCGTGATGTCGTCATGGAGGAGTGGAAGAGGACTCCAGTGGCAACCTGTGAAGCTCTGGTGAACTCCATGCCCAAGAGGGTTAAGGCAGTGATGGAAAATAATGATGGCCACACAAAACATTGACATTTTAGGCCCAATTTGGACATTTTCACTTAGGGGTGTACTCACTTTTGTTGCTAGTGGTTTAGACATTAATGGCTGTGTATTGAGTTATTTTGAGGGGACAGCAAATCTATACGCTTATACAAGCTGTATACTCACTACTTTACATTTTAACAAATTGTCATTTCTTCAGTGTTGTCACATGAAAAGATACAATAAAATATTTACAAAAATGTGAGGGGTGTACTCACTTTTGTGAGATACTGTATATATATATATATATATATATATATATATATATATATATATATATATATATATATATATAATCAGGCAGGATTTGTCTGCTTTTTATATATAAAAAATAAAATATCATCAGATTCAAACATTTGCATTTTCTTTACATGCTGTAATGCTTATTAACGGTATGCTTTCACTAACCTGTGCAGCTGTAGGCATTGTGGAACAATTTATTTTCAAAATTTACAACAAAAATAAATGTATTTTCTTTTCTCTCAGTAGCTCCCTCTGCTCCCCAGTGAGTTGACAGCCTGTAAACCTTCCAATCCTTAAACACAGAGCATGTGCGAAGGTACAGGGGGGAGGGAAAGTACTAAGACCTGATTGAAAAGACTTCATTGCTGCTTTTTTTAACTTTAAAGATGAACTCTGAGTAGTGTCTGTAGCTACAAAGGTCAGTGAGAGTTTATTTTAAAGCGGTTGTAAACCGCTGGACATTTTTTTTTTTTTTTTGTACCTGTAAGGTAATGTCATAATGTGCTATGTTAAACTTGCCTTAAAACTAAGCTCTTCCAGCGCCAAGATGCCAGGACTAAGACTGGGATGCCATTTAAGTTCATGTGCGTGTAAAGGCAGGTGTCCCAATACTTTTGGTAATATAGATAGGATATCTAGCAAGTTGCTAGAGGTCAAAACTATAAACATGCATTAGCCTATTTTATATTACAAGGCAAATGTATTGGCAATTTCACCTCAGCAATGTCAGCATACACATAATTCACAATGTATACTTTCCAAACCAGATCTCTCAGTCTCCTATAAGTCTGATGTCAGCTATTACATGCACTGTTTTTTTCCAGCTTTTGGTTAAAGAGTTCCACCTAGTGGTGGACAGAGGAATTCATTTCAAATGAGATTATGTCCCTTACTATTGCATTACTGCTATTGCAGCACATAAACAACCAAAACTAAAAATGTGATATGTTCATTTTAAATGGACAAAGAGACAGATTTATTTTATTACAAAATGTGTTGTTTTCCTTATCTTGTTTTCTTTTTTTCCGAACACCTCTGTTAAAGTAGAACTATAGGCAAAACTTTTTTTTTTTTCATTTTGGATAGAGTAAAGGAGGGTTATAACCCCTGTCAGATTTTTTGTCGCCATTTGTGTCCCATTGTGGAGGTTTCCCTTCACCTGCTGTCCTATAGCCAAACAGGAAGTGAGAAGAAATTCCTGCAAATTAACCACTTCAATACCAGGCACTTATACACCTTCCTGCCCAGACCAATTTTCAGCTTTCAGCGCTGTCGCAGTTTGAATGACAATTGCGCGGTCATATAACACTGTACCGAAACTAAAATTTTATCATTTTATCCCACAAATAGAGCTTTCTTTTGGTGGTATTTGAGCACCTCTGCGGTTTTTATTTTTTGCTAAACAAATAAAAAAAGACCGAAAATTTTGAAAAAAAATAAAAGTTTTGCTTTTGTTTCTGTTAAAAAATGTTGTAAATAAGTAAGTTTTCTCTTTCACTGATGGGCACTGATAAGGCGGCACTGACAGGCACTGATAAGGCGGCACCGATGAGGTGGCACCAATGAGCGGGCACTGACGGGCACTGACAATGGGCACTGATATGCAGCACTGATGGGCACTGGTAGGTGGCACTGATGGGTGGCACTGATATGCAGCACTGATGGGCATTGATAGGCGGCACTGATGGGCACTCATGGGTGGCACTGGGTGGCACTGATAGGCGACACTGATGGGCACTGAAAGGCTGCAAAGATGGGTTCTTATGGGTGGCACTGATGGGCACTGATAGGCAGCACTGCTGGGCACTGATACGTGGCACGGATACGTGGCACTAATATGCGGCACTGATAGGCATCCCTGGTAGCACTGGCTTTTACCTAGCTCTAAGGGGGCATTTTACAACCTAAATCCAGCTTAATAGGGGACCCCCAGGCAAGGTTAAAAATAAAAAAAAGAAGCTCGGGCTACAAAACTCACCTTTGAGCTATTGTTCAATCTCGCTACAAGATGTCCCCTTAGTCTAAGGTTGCCACCTCATCCCTTTAAAACCGAACACATATTAACCACTTAAGGACCGGGCCTCTTTTTAAGATTTGTTGTTTACAAGTTAAAAACTGTTTGTTTGTTTTTTGCTAGAAAATTACTTAGAACCCCCAAACATTATACATTTTTTTCTAACACTTAAGAGAATAAAATGTCGGTCGTTGCAATACTTTCTGTCACACCATATTTGCACAGCGGTCTTACAAGCGCACTTTTTTTGGAAAAAATACACTTTTTTGAATTAAAAAAATAAGACAACAGTAAAGTTAGCCCAATTTTTTTTTAAATTGTGAAAGATAATGTTACGCTAAGTAAATTGATACCCAACATGTCACACTTCAAAATTGCGCCCGCTCGTGGAATGGCGACAAACTTTTACCCTTAAAAATCTCCATAGGCGACGTTTAAAAAATTCTACAGGTTGCATGTTTTGAGTTACAGAGGAGGGCTAGGGCAGATATATGAAAATACTTTTTTTATCTGTTTTATATTATTGTTACAAATAAATAATGTTTACCAACCACTCTACCTCCACAAGTCAATTGCCTCATTTAAAAACCCACATCCCCTTTTTTGGTTACGTACTCGGGATGAAGGTACATATAATGCGCCTCATTTAAAGTCCCAAACTCCCCCCCCCCCCTTTTGATAGGGCTAGAATTATTGCTCTCACTCTACTGATCGCGGCAATACCTCACATGTGTGGTTTGAACACCGTTTTCATATGTGGGCGCTACTCACGTATGTGTTCGCTTCTGCACGCGAGCGCGTTTAAAACATTTTTTTTTCTCATATATTTTACCTTTTATTTTTTATTTTTACACTGTTCTTTAAAAAAAAAATGGTGTCACTTTTATTCCTATTACAAGAAATATAAACATCCCTTGTAATAGAAAAAAAGCATGACAGGACCTCTTAAATATGAGATCTGGGGTCAAAAAGACCTCAGATGTCATATTTACACTAAAATGCAATAACACAAAAAAGAAGAAGAAGAAGAGGTTACAGCTAGCTGCTGCCATAACAACGATATTCCTCTTCAAACTTAGGACGTATATCGATGTACGGCAGTCCGGAAGTGGTTAATTACACAGGTTCTGTGGCTGATTAAGGTGATAATTAAACTCACTTGGTGCCTTATCTGCATGAAATTAGCCTCAGAACCTGTGTAATTAATATGTGTTCGGGTTTAAAGGGATGAGGTGGCAACTCTACCTTAGTCTTCTGGATTGTGTAACACCCAACATCATTCAGACCAGAAGACTGAGGACATACTGTGAATGAATGGGTGTTATGGCCCTGCTGCCTAAAGGGGCATCACCACTATGCACTTAATTCATAGTGCTCAAAAAGACACATACCTCGTGTAGCCAGGAGCTGGCTATAGTTTCCTGCAATTCAGGGACAGTATGCCGTACTGTTGATGTGGAGCTGTCTCCCTCTAGTGTTGGCTTGGACTCCACGTTTCATTTCCTAAAGACAGAGCAGAGCAAAGCATCGTGGGATGTGTAGTTCCGAATGCTAAGGTTTCAATTCCAGCAGGACTGGCCTGAACTACAACCACCAGATTGCTGTGAGAGAAGAACAGACTGCTGGGAGAGGATATAAAGGGGCTGGTCGAGGCCTAGATCGATCTCTTGGGACCCCGGCCTGGATCTGCCAGCAGGAACTCTGTGCCAGTGTGAGCTGCAGCCGAGTCGTGGCCTGCATAGGAGAGAGTTATACGGCGGCATCCAGAGGGACATCTGGATCGCTTCCTATCTGCAGCGATCCGTAAGCTGTTCCTGATCCTTCCACGCTACCTGCACTTCAGAGCCGGGTGGGCCGCGGCGCAGTGTGACGGAGGTCAGACGCCATTCCCTGAGCCAGGACCCAGAGGGAGATCCTGAAAGAACCATCATTATCTGCATCGTTACCAGCAACTTCTGTTACACTGTCTGTAAATGGGCACTTGACAATTTAATCCTATAGACACTGCATATAGACATCATTGTCTCTGCCCAAATTTCTGATACTTGTAGTGCTACTGGATGCAAGTTCATTCACTCTCAGACATCTGTGCTTTGCTCACATCCTGTCATCTGTAGTCCTACTGGATACAATACTATTGAAACAACATACAGGCGGTTCCCTAGTTACAAACATCCTACTTACGAACAACTCCTACTTACAAATGGAGGGAGACAACAGGATGTGAAAGGATATCTCCCCCTAGGAAGGGGAATTCACCCCTGTAAGAGTTAATATGGGAAAAAGGTGTTTCCACTGATGCTTTATCACCAATCCTCGTTTCCACAACAACCCAAAATTTTCTAAATCCAAATGTCATTGGGACAGAAAGTGAGGTGAAATCATCTGAACAGGGGCACAGACAGCAAAACAAACGTTCCCTATGCTATCCAAAAAGCTTAAAAATATTTTTTGGCTGGAGCTACACTTACAAAATGTACCTGTTCCGACTTACAAACAGATTCAACTTAAGAACAAACCTACCTACCCTATCTTGTTTGTAACCCAGGGACCGCCTGTATATGATGACCACGTGTGCTTAGGTCATACAGGAAAAGTCTGCAATTTCAAAGGGTTAATCACACACCAGCTAAAAATTGCTCCACAATCAAGGATTATTCCATCCATCATACTTTAAGTGCTAGCTGAAGATCTGCCGGATTCTGTGGGGATACCATTACCCCCTTTTTATTCTCTCCTCATCTTCACAAGTGACTAGTGTTGTTTACTGTCTGTTCACATAGGTTTCTGTGACAGAAATAAGGTTTGATTGTATTTAATCACACTGTGTTCTTTTACTTTACTAACATAAATCTCTAAATTGCAAAACTGCATTTCATATTAGTGCTATATTGTTTTCAGATAAGATATCTTTATGACCTACAGTTTTAGGTTATGCACTTTTATGTGTCACTTTTGCCACAGTAAACAAACTTGAACTGCTTCATTGGCATTGTGTAAGTTTCTTGTTATTGGTGTCAATGGGTAAAAATGACTGAACCAGAGGTGTCGGAGGACTTGCAGAGTTGGGGCAACCAGTGGGATACAGATTCTACCAGGGGCCCTCACGAGGGTATCGCTACACTCGCATTACGGTGTCCTCCTGGGAGGAGATCAGGAGGGTGATGTGACATCTTGGAAGTAAACTATTGAGTGGAGATCTTTTTTAGCGATTTGGTTGGTGTGGATGGACCTGTATGGCGCAGGCACTTAGAGTTGGAGAGACCTAGAGCTGAGCATTATGGAATTATGTATGGCTTCAAGACGTCATCACAACAGCGCAGCTCTCTGCATCACCAGAGGACCCCTCAAGATGGACATTTGATAAGGATAGAAAAGATTTGGGCATATAAAAAGACAAAAACTCAAAACAGCCTATCTCCAAAAAATGTGCACACTTCTGCTTATTCGGACTCATGAAGATTTTCCATTACAGAAGCTAACCCATCTTTGCAAGAAGCCTTGATTGTAGACCAAAAACCTTCCACTATCACCACTAACCTAATATAAACCAAACCCACTGCAAATCCCTACCATATCCACTTGCCCTCTGGAAAGGGTTTACCCACTTTATGGCCAGGCCATTTTTTGCTATTCGGCACTGCGCTACTTTAACTGACAATTGCGTGGTCAGGCAACACCGTACCCAAATGAAATTTATATCATTGTTTTCACACAAATAGAGCTTTCTTTTAGTGGTATTTGATCACCACTGTTTTTTTATTTTTTATTACATAAACAAAAAAAAAGACCTAAAATTCAGAAAAAAAACAAGATTTTTAACTTTCTGCTATAAAACATATCCAATAAAAATTTAAAAAAATTCAAATTCTTCATGAATTTAGACCAAAATGTATTCTGCTACATGTCTCTGGTAAAGTAAAAAAAAATCCCAATAAGTGTATATTATTTGGTTTGTATAAAAGTTATACCATTTACAAACTATGGTATACTGTATATACTGGAATTTCTATGTATGTATTTTTTTATACTAGTAATGGCGGTGATAAGCAACTTATCGTGGGACTGTGATAGTATGGCAGACAATCTGACACTAGCTGACGCTGGCTGGGGGTACACTAACTAACACTGACATCAACAGTGACACTAATACAGTGATCAGTGCTAATACTATACACTGTCACTGTACTAATGACACTAGCTAACTAATGACACTGGCTAGGAAGGGGTGATCAAGGGGTTAAATCAGGGCTTCAGTCCTGCGGGAACACATGGGATTGTCCCCATCAGAGCCTCCCCTTACATCAGATGTCCCCAGCGGAGCCCCCTCTTACATCAGGTGTCCCCAGCGGAGCCCCCCCTTACATCAGATGTCCTCAGCGGAGCCCCCCTTACATCAGATGTCCCCAGTGGAGACCCCTTTACATCAGATGTCCCCAGCGGTGCCCCCCTTACATCAGGTGTCCCCATCGGAGCCTCCCCTTACATCAGATGTCCCCAGCGGAGCCCCGCCTTACATCAGGTGTCCCCAGCGGTTCCCCCTTACATCAGGTGTCCCCATCGGAGCCTTCCCTTACATCAGATGTCCCCAGCAGAGCCCCCCTTACATCAGGTGTCACCCGCGGAGCCCCCCTTACATCAGATGTCCCCAGCGGAGCCTCCCCTTACATCAGGTGTCACCAGCGGAACCCCCCTTACATCAGATGTCCCCAGCGGAGCCCCCCCATACATCAGATGTCCCCAGCGGAGTCCCCCTTACAATAGGTGTCCCCAGCAGAGCCCCCCTTACATCAGATGTCCCCAGCGGAGCCCCCCCCTTACATCAGATGTCCCCAGCGGAGCCCCCCTTACATCAGGTGTCACCAGCGGAACCCCCTTACATCAGATGTTCCCAGCGGAGCCCCCCCTTACATCAGATGTCCCCAGCGGAGCCCCCCCTTACATCAGATGTCCCCAGCGGAGCCCCCCCTTACATCAAGTGTCCCTAGCAGAGCCCCCCCTTACATCAGATGTCCCCAGCGGAGCCCCCCCTTACATCAGATGTCCCCAGCGGAGCCCCCCCTTACATCAAGTGTCCCTAGCGGAGCCCCCCTTACATCAGATGTCCCCAGCGGAGCCCCCCTTACATCAGATGTCCCCAGCGGAGCCCCCCTTACATCAGATGTCCCCAGCGGAGCCCCCTTACATCAGATGTCCCCAGCGGTGCCCCCTTACATCAAGTGTCCCCATCGGAGCCTCCCCTTACATCAGGTGTCCCCAGTGGAGCCCCCCTTACATCAGATGTCCCCAGCGGTGCCCCCCCTTACATTAGATGTCCCCAGCGGAGCCCCCCTTACAATAGGTGTCCCCAGCGGAGCCCCCCTTACAACAGATGTCCCCAGCGGAGCCCCCCTTACATCAGATGTCCCCAGCGGAGCCCCCCCTTACATCAGGTGTCACCAGCGGAGCCCCCCTTACATCAGATGTCCCCAGAACCCCCCCCCCTTACATCAGGTGTCCCCAGCGGAGCCCCCCCTTACATCAGATGGCCCCAGCGGAGCCCCCCTTACATCAGATGTCCCCAGCGGAGCCCCCTCTTACATCAGGTGTCACCAGCTGAGTCCCCCTTACATCAGATGTCGCCAGCGGAGCCCCCCTTACATCAGGTGTCCCCAGCAGAGCCGCCCCTTACATCAGATGTCCCCAGAGGAGCCCCCCTGACATCAGGTGTCCCCAGCGGAGCCCCCCCTTACATCAGATGTCCCCAGCAGAGCCCCCCCTTACATCAGGTGTCACCAGCGGAGCCCCCCCTTACATCAGATGTCCCCAGCGGAGCCCCCCTTACATCAGGTGTCCCCAGCGGAGCCCCCCCTTACATCAGGTGTCCCCAGCGGAGCCCCCCCTTACATCAGATGTCCCCAGCAGAGCCCCCCCTTACATCAGGTGTCACCAGCGGAGCCCCCCTTACATCAGGTGTCCCCAGAGGAGCCCCCCCTTACATCAGATGTCCCCAGCGGTGCACCCCCCCTTACCTCAGGTGTCCTAGTGAGTCTCCGCCGCCATTGCAGAACAGAGGGGGTATACAAAATAGTGTCTCCCTCCGCCGGCCGCATGGTTACAATAGAACCCCCGCCCCTTTCCATAACAGACTGGCAGCGGGGCGGGGGGTAGGCGGGGTGAGGCGGAGCGGGGCGCAGGGTGGGCGGTTACGCAGGAGCTTCCTCTAGCCACCCAGCCGTTCCTGGTCTTCTTAAAAATGGCGGCTGGCGGACCTCTAGCGGCGGCAGGGAAAAATCGTGAAAAAACGGATTTCTCTGGACATTTCCGGGAAACAATAAAATCGGGAAAAGAGTCCAAATCCCAGGAATGTCCGGGACAGTTGGTAAGTATGCCGTCGCCCAGCACACCCAAAGGCTCAGAGGTAATGTACAAGGCCAAATGGGCCAGAAGAAGCACCATGGTACCCCTGGAACACAAGAGCTGTGGCTAGTTTATTTTATATCAATATCAATAGTCTGCAGTACACTGAAATTAAAGTATAACTAAATGTAAAACTTTTTTTTTTTAGCTTTGGATAGAGTGGAGAGGGATTAGAACACCTGCCAGTTTTTTTGCACTCTTTGCTCCCATTAGGAAGCTTAAGGCTTAATGTACACGGGACGTTTTAAAACCTCTCCTGAACGATCAAACAGATAATATCCGACGTTTAAAAACGTCAGTTTTGCCGCGTTTACATGCCGCGTTTGCGTTTAGCAGCATTTTTTTTTTTTTTTTTGCAAATAGTGAAAAATGTATCTCCGTTTAAAAACACCTATAAACGAAATGCGGCTAAAAGCGATTTACCGCACTTACACGCGTTTACAAGCTGTTACAGGCATTTGCTGTTTCAAATGCCTTTGAACATCCGCCCTGAACTCATTTTTTCGCTTTCCAAAAAATGCTTCTAAATTTCTCTAACACTCAACTGCCTAAAAACGACTATAAATGACCCTGTGTACATGTACTGATAAGATAACATAGAGGGCGGTTCAGGGGCAGCTGAAAAAAATGCCCAACTGCTCCTAAACGTCCGTTTACCAGCAGCAGTGTACATGAGGTCTAACCCTCTCAATTTTTCCTGTTTACAGGGCCGGCCCAAGACATTGTGCTACCTGGGACCAAGAATGAAATGCTACCCCCCCAAAATAAATTACGCCCACCAAATTCATTATTTTATATTGTGATAACTAAAGGGCACCGGTCATGGCGGTCTACATGTATAGAAGAATAAAGAGGACATGGCATGGCTCTATACATGTATATAGGAAAATAAAGAGGACCTGTCATGGCTCTATACATGTATAAAGGAGTATAAAGAGGACCTGTCATAGCTCTATGCATGTATAAAGGAGTATAAAGAGGACATGTCATGGCTCTATACATGTATAAAGGAGTATAAAGAGGACCTGTCATGGCTCTATACATGTATAAAGGAGTATAAAGAGGACCTGTCATGGCTCTATACATGTATAAAGGAGTATAAAGAGGACCTGTCATGGCTCTATACATGTATAAAGGAGTATAAAGAGGACCTGTCATGGCTCTATACATGTATAAAGGAGTATAAAGAGGACATGTCATGGCTCTATACATGTATAAAGGAGTATAAAGAGGACATGTCATGGCTCTACACATGTATAAAGGAGTATAAAATAGACCTGTCATGGCTCTATACATGTATATAGGAGAATAAAGAGGACCTGTCATGGCACTATACATGTAAATATAAGTCTATAGAGGACCTGTCATGGCTCTATACATGTATATAGGGGTATAAAGAGAACCTGTCATGGTTCTATACATGTATATAAAAGTATAAAGTGGACCTGTCGTGTATCTATACATGCACGTAGGAGTATAAAGAGGACCTGTCAGGGCTCTATACATGTATATAGGAGTATAAAAGGACCTGTGCGCAATGTCTGCTGGCCTCCTGCAATCGCTCCACAGAGAGCCAGAACTGGGACCTGTCAATGTAAACTGACAGATCCCCGTTCTGAAAGGGGAGGAGAGAGAAATCTGCTGTTCCTAGTGATTAGGAACAGTGATCTCTCTCCTCCTCCAGTCAGTCCCATTCCCCCACAGTTAGAAACACCTCCCATGGAACACATTTAACCCCTTTATCGCTCCCTAGTGTTAACCCCTTCCCTGCCAGTGACATTTACACAGTAATCAGAGCATTTTTATAACACTGATCGCTGTATAAAGGTCAATGGTCCCAAAAAAGTGTCAAAAGTGTCCGATCTGTCCGCCGCAATGTCGCAGTCCCTCTAAAAATTGCAGATCGCCGCCATTACTGGTAATAAATAAATAAATGAAATTGCCATAAATCTATCCCCATTTTGTAGACACTATAAATTTTGTGCAAAAAACAATCAATATACGCTTCTTATTGCGATTTTTTTTTTTTACCAAAAATATGTAGAAGAATACATATTGGCCTAAACTGACGAAGACATTTTTTTTTACATTTTTTTTGCATATTTATTATAGCAAAAAGTAAAAAATATTGTTTTTTTTTTCAAAATTGTTGCCCTTCTTTTGTTTATAGTGCAAAAAATAAAAACCGCAGGGGTGATTAAATACCACCAAAAGAAAGCTCTACTTGTGGGAAAAAAAGGACGTCAATTTTGTTTGGGTACAGCGTCGCACGACCGCATAATTGTCAGTTAAAGCGACGCAGTGCCATATCGCAAAAAAAGGCCCGGTCATTAAGGGGGAAAATCTTCCAGTCTGTAAGTGGTTACGTCTCCAAAAATGTAAAGATAAATGACCAATGGATACCTCTTGATGTGCCCCGTTGTCATTGGCCGTAGCTGACACACGTAACGTCTATGTAGGAAGTGAATGCATCGGAGGTTTGAATTTTTTCCAGTAAGCAGAAAACCAGCGGAGGATATATTAAGCGTGTCTCGGAACCAACATGATGTGTCTAAAAATCACCCCACTTACTGGTAGAATTACTATTTATAATGATCAGAGACATTAACAGCAGCTGCTGGAACACTGTCCAGACTGCCGAGAAGACAGATAAGCTCCCTACATATGACAGTAACCTTGACACAGTCAGGACCTTCATTCTCAGCATATAATATTGTGTGAGTGTCTCCTGCTGTTATGTAATAATCTCCTACAGATCTATCTATAACACTGCGAAACTATCTCCATCAGGTTCACAATAATGCACAGCAACACACCAAGGTACTCTTTATAGAGAGACGATCTCCCTATATTCGGTAAACACCATACACACTATTAGATTTTCTGCAGATTTTTGTCTTCAGATTTAACAAAACCATGTAGTGCAAAGACCTGCCTGATTGCATACAAATTGAAACTCTTCAGGTTTGACCTCATATTATATGGTTTTGGTAAATCTGAAGACAAAAATCTGCAGAAAATCTCATAGTGTGTATGGGGTCTTACAGTAAAGCCTCGTACACACGATCGGATTGTTGGCCAACAAAACCGTGGCATTTTGTCTGAAGGGCGTTGGCCCAAACTTGTCTTGCATACACACGGCCACACAATTGTTGGCAAACAATTACGAACGTAGTGACGTACTAGACGTACTACGTGTTTTTTCAGTTCTATGGCGCCACCCTTTGGGCTCCTTCTGTTAATTTCATGTTAGTAGAAGTTTGGTGAGTGTTGATTCGCGCTTTTCTTTTTGCGTTTTTCATTTAGCGCTTTTCAGTTTGCGCTTTTCATTTCATGCTTTGCAGTTCGCTTCTGAACTGCCGTTCGTCAACCAGACATGTTGCGGAATTGGAGAAGATAACGTGTTATTTATTATTGGCCTTGGAGTTATTGCTTTGACATTATTTTTTTGGTTGAATAATGATTTAATGTGATATATTTTCTATATTTTTGGATGCATAAAATGCACTTTTTGGTTAAGTTCTATTGGCAGATAGCATGTCTAATTTTATTTGTTTTCTTTTTTTAATGCACAATAAAACAATTGTGGAGAATAATACTTCGCTATGTGTTTTACTTCAAATAACAGTTTGGGAGTAGGCAGTTACATTTAAATAAATACAATGTAAAATTGACAAGGGACACCAACATAGTTGTATCTTTGACCTTAAAAACTACGAGATAATGGTGTTGTGGTAACTTGCTCAAATAAAAAAAAAGCATAATAATATTATTCTTGATATCACTACAAAAAAAAAGCCTTTGAAAATATGTTTGCAATAACTCCATCAGTATCACGAGCAAAGGAGCTTCATTATTATCTGATTAAAGAAGAGAATTGTGCGCTGCATTTGGAGATTTCATAATTTGCCACGTCACGAATGTTAATTCTCCATTACGAACGCTACCTTACAAGACCGACCGCTTCTGGCTCGTCCTTGCTTCCAAGCATGCGTGTTTATACTTTGGACTTTTGTGTACACACGCTCGGAAATCCGACAACACACATTTGTCCACGGAAAATTTGAAAACCTGCCATCCAACATTTGTCCACGGAAAGTCCGACAACAAAGTCCAATGGAGTGTACACACGAAATGATTTACCACCAACAGCCTGTCATCACACATTTCCCGTTGGAAAGTCCAATCATGTGTACGAGGCTTAAGGCTCCATTCATACTTCAGATTTTGTGAATGTGCAACAAAACACACAAGAAACACAGGTTTTGCCATGCATTTCGGAAACACACTGCAAACCCCCGTGGTGCTTGCAGTACCTTTCTTTGCTAATGGCACTCTAAATGCAGTTAGCAGGCACGCCTTTTGCCGCACATTTTGTCGTGCAGCAAACGCACCAAAACGCGCATTGGAAAACTGCGAAATGCTCCATGCCCAAAAAGATTTCTTTGTTCCTGATTCTTATCCATGTCTGCTAACCTTGTTCCTGACCCGGCTATGTCTGGCACCTCTCTTGGATAACCCCTGCCTCTTATATCTGCTTCATGCTTATGCTACCGATCTCGGCTTGGACTTATGACTACATCTCTGCTTCCTGATTTGGTACCCCACTGGCAGCACGTTACTGACTTCTGCTTGTTCCCGACCTTGAACTTGATCCTGATACTGCACCTGTCTGCCAGGCTTCCGCTGAACAAGGCTTGTAACCAGACTCCACACCACAACTGCAAGGTCTCCCGTGTCTCCAAGCTACAGCTCACTACTATAGCTTCCAGACACCTGCACCCTTCCATTGCCCTAGCAGTTCCTGTCTCCACTACCAGGGGTGCTTGGATGAGAATTGTGCAAGAGGCCACCCTCGTCATCTCGGGCTCCACAGTCAAGTACATGACCCCTAGTCTCAAAATACAAACCTAATCGTTCTCTTTGTTCCTCCTAAGACCTCCTGCTCTCTAGTCCCCTCATCACCTCCTATTTGCTCACCTCCAGGACTTTTCCCAAGCCTCACCCATCCTATGGAACTCCTTACCCCAATCTGTCTGATTATCTCCTATTCTGTTCGCTTTTTGGACGATCCCTGAAAACCCTTCTTTTCAGAGAAGCCTATTCTACCCCCACCCGGCAACTGTACTTTTATTTTCTACACCAGCTCATCCCCCACAGTTATAACCTTTTGTATCACTTGACCCTCCCTTCTAGATTATAAGATCCAACTAGCAGGGCCCTCTGATTCCTCCTGTACTGAATTGTATTGTTTTTTTTTTTTTTATAATCACTTTTTCTTTATTAAGACAGATTTCTACATACAACATAGAAATACACATTGCACCCCGAGAAAACACATGGTATCCTTGATCATGTCCTCTTCAAAAGAGAGAAAGAAAAAAGAGAGAGAAAAAATAATAAATAAATAAATAAAAATAAATAAGAAAAAAAAGGAAAAAGCCCACCCACTTGCCTACCCATGTTGTAAAGCACTACGCAAATTGTTGGTGCTATATAAATCCTGTATATCAATAATAATAGTAATAACGTGAATGTGTACCGCCATTCACATGGCAGGCTGTATGCGATGCATGTGGCTTCCCAGGCACCAGAAAGCATAGGGAAAATATGCTAGCCATATGTAAAAGACCTGTGCACATAAAGGAATTCCAGGTGATATATTTTATTATTTTTGGATAGAGTGGATAGGGATTAGAACACCTGTCAGGTTTTTACTGCTGTCTGTGTCCTCGTTAGGGAGACTCACCCCATTAGGGGATTATTTGTCAGGTTTAGCATTATTACTGATTGTGATAGAAAATAGAAAATTTTGGATTGTCACTAGAACAGGAATATAGAGGAAATCTTCCACTTTAGTTCTGGTAACCCTGGTGATAACAAGGGGTTCCCTCACTTTGGAGGGGTTTCCTCTCACTTCCTCTTTTCAGTACGAGACAGGACGTGAAGGGAAATCTCCTCAATGAGACACAGATGGCAAAAAATGGAGATCAGCATCGGCAGCTTCTTTATTTCTCCTAAAGCGGAACTAAACCTATCAAATTACAGTTTCCTAAAACAATTACATTCAAGGCATGCCATAACAATTGCTTGTGCGGAACTGTCAAGCCATCACATGGCTGGTGTCATAACTGACCACATGTGCAGCCACATGGCAAATGCAGATCAAACTGACAGCCTTCTTGGCTGTAAAGGACAGGAAGGCTTAGTTCCACTTTAATATAGGTTTTCTCTAAAGCAGGAGGAGGCAACCCGGGGCCCTCCAGCTGTTGTGGAACTACATTTCTCATGAGACATTGCGAGGCTGGCAGTTACAATTACTCCCAGAGGCATGATAGGACTTGTAGTTCTGCAACAGCTGGAGGGCCCCAGGTTGCCTACCCCTGCTCTAAAGTCTAACTAAAAGTGTCAGGCCCTCTACTGGTAGCTGGTGGTAGACTCATGCTGTTGCCTCCACCTAGTGCATGGGCAGCACAAACAGGGCTTGTAATAAAGCTTTTCGGTTTTTGTTTGGTTTCCATGGAAACTGTAAAAAAAAGAATCAAAACTCCTTTTAGATTTGTAAGATATTTAAAGCCACACTTGTGGCCTTGGAGTGTTTCCTACGTAGCATTTAAATATTAGAAAAAGTATATTTCCTTGGAAACTGTGATGTTTATCAGAGTACCCTGTGGTTCAGTTCTGTACCTGATTACTGCCCTTCTGTACTGCCTATAAGGCCCCCAATGGCTAGTATTTTTAGTACTGAATTCTGTTGGAATTGATTTTTCATCTTTCCTCTTGTATGCACTCTTCTATGAGGGTGAAGATAGCATAAAGTCAGTGGGTACAACAAGGGGGCATCACTCAGTTGGCATCTCAGATGGCATATTGTGCAACTACTCTGAACTAGTTCCAGTCCAGGCCAATTCTAACATTTCTGCCATACATGTAAAAATCTGCTTTTTTTGTAGAAAATTACTCAGAAACGCCAAACATTAAATATTATTTTAGGCGGAGACCCTGGAGAATATAATGGTGGTTGCTGCAATTTGTGGCACAATATTCGTGCAGCGGTTTATCAGACACCAATGTTCTGGATAAAAAATACACTTTAATTTTGGTAAAACATACTGTACATGTAAAAATCTGCATTTTTTTGGGGTAGAAAATTACTTAGAAACTCCAAACATTATATATTATTTAAAGCAGAGACCTGAAAGAATAAAATGGTGGTTGCTGCAATTTGTTGCACAATATTTGTACAGCGGTTTATTAAATGCAAAATTCCTGAAAAAGGTACACTTTAATGAGTAAAACCCAAACACAATACAATACCCATTTTTTGGTAAAACATAAAAGGTGATGTTATGCGAGTAAATAGATGCCTAACATGGCATGCTTTAAAATTGCGTACGCCCCTGGAATAGCCCCAAACTACAGTACCTAAAAATCTCCATAGGCGACACTTTAAAAGCCTTTACAGTTTACCAGTTTAAAGTTACACGGGAGATCTGGTCCTAGAATTATTGCTCTTGTTCTGTCTGACGTTTGTGGCGATACCTCACTTGTGTGATCACCATTTCACCATTTACATATGTGCATATTGCGTGCAAATTTCCGTGTCAGCACAGGGGACGGGGCTCTTTTAATTTTTTTTATCATTATTTATTTTCTTACCGTTTTTTTTTAACACTACACCTTTATTTATTTGATCAACTTTATTCACTTAGTGATCGCATGGGCTGTGGAATCGGGAAGCCGAAGCTGCTGGTCGCATCCTTATTGGGCTCCCTAATATCAGGGCCGTCTTTAAGGTGGGGGCAAATGGGGCAGCTGCCCAGGGCCCAGTCATTGTTGTGGGGCCCAAAGCAACTGCACCATACTTGTCAACTGTCCCGGTTTACATTCCCTTGTATGTTGAAGTCTTAGTCACGCGCTGTGTCCCGATGTGTCAGTGTGAAGTGCTATCACTAAGCCCAGCTCTGCCTCCAGACAGCGTCCAGATGACTCACCTACAGACCTTATCTGCATTCCGATGTAAATTACTGCTATTGATATGTAAATAGCGACGGGACAGTTGCATTATTATGTAAATAGGGCAGGTCAGCGGCATTGATATGTATATCATGTCCGTCCCCCTCCCCAAGGTCCCATCCACCATCACCTCCTTTCTTGGCTACGTGTCTGCTTGTTTGATAGCACTGCTACTCATCCCATTCCCTCCAGCACTGCACTGATCCCATCAACCCCCCAGCACTGCCACTGATCCCAGGAGTCCTAGGATCCTAGGAGTTATCTGTCAATATTGGTGGGTCCCCTCACCTCCCCAGTCCATGGTGTGCACACAGTGAGGAGATATGCTGTAACTTTCAGCAATCAGTGAAACGTAATGATATGCTGTAACCTCTAGAAACCAAGCAGTGAGCAATAATGATGTGCAGTAAGATAGCAACCAATCAGTTAGCAGCAATGATGTGCTATAACCTTCAGCAAACAATAAGTGACCGATAAGGATGTGCAGTCATCTCTAGAAACCAATCAGTGAGCAGAAATTATGTACTGTAATCTCTGGCAACCAATCACAATCTCTGCCTAATCTGCTGCAGTAAACTGATTTTAAGTCTAGGTGCTATTTATTGTATATCTCAAATAATAAAATATTTGCCTGGTATCCAATCAGTATATAAAGACGGCCCTGCCTAATGTGATAGGAGAGCCCAGCAAAGGCGGCGGCAGCAGGAGGATAAGACCCCCTCCTGCCGCCTGAAAAGTGATCCAGCGGCTGTATATCCACTAGGATCACTTTACCATAAAATGGAAGGAATTAATCCCAGGAGATGGCCCGCCACTCCTCCAGCACACAGCAGGAGATTGACAGCCTTGGATGGCCCACCACTCCTCCAGCACACAGCAGGAGATTGACAGCCTCGGCTTTGCATGATTCCCTATGAGACTGTGTAGAGGGGGATCTTTCCATTCCCTTCACTCAGGTCTCAGATTACACTCAGCTCCTTGCTCTGTGATGTTCAGTGTGTGACATCAGATCTTTGTCCCCTGCCTTCTGGAGCTCAGAAATGCTGTCTAAATTCTGTACTTTGAACAGCTATAGAGAAGAGAGGGCTACAGGTAAACAGGTATAACCTATTTAGGGAGATTTATTTAAAGCGGAGTTCCACCCAAAAACTGAACTTCTACTTTTCGGAATCCCCCCCCTCCAGTGTCACATTTGGCACCTTTCAGGGGGGGGGGGCAGATACCTGTGTAATCCAGGTATTTGCTCCCGTGCAGTATCTGCGGATATCTACACCATATCCGGCGCCTCCTCCGTCCCCCCGCTGTCTTCTGGTAGACACACAGGTCCCAGAAGACAGCAGGGACCAGTGGGATCGTGCAGCGAGACTCGCGCATGCGCAGTAGGGAACCGGGCCGTGAAGTTGCAAGGCTTCACTTCCTGATTCCCTTACCGAAGATGGAGGCGCCTCCACCTCAGAGCCGAGGGACAGATCGGCTTTGGGTGCCGACATCGCAGGCACCCTGGACAGGTAAGTGCCCATATTTTAAAAGTCAGCAGCTGCAGTATTTGTAGCTGCTGACTTTAAAAAAAAAAAAATTGGCGGAACTCTGCTTTAACCTCTGTCTATCACATGAGGCCAGTCACTTAACTGGATATATGTAAGGGTTTACAACCACTTTAAAGTAGTCCTAGGATCCTAGGAGTTATCTGTCTATTGGTGGGTCCCCTCACCTCCCCAGTCCATGGTGTGCACACAGTGAGGAGATGTGCTGTAACTTTCAGCAATCAGTGAACCGTAATGATATGCTGTAACCTCTAGCAACCAATCAGTGAGCAATAATGATGAGCAGTAACCTAGCAACCAATCAGTTAGCAGCAATGATGTGCTGTAATCTTCAGAAAACAATAAGTGAGCAGTAAGGATGTGCAGTAATCTCTAGAAACCAATCAGCAAGCAGAAATGATGTGCTGTAAACTCTGGCAACCAATCACAATCTCTGCCTAATCTGCTGCAGTAAACTGATTTTAAGTCTAGGTGCTATTCATAAACACTTTCATATACCCACTGAAGTGACTAGTCTCAGGTGATACACATATATGAAACAAACCCTCCAACATAATTTATACTCGTTTATCTGCAGACCTCTGTCTGCTCAGCTCCATTATATGGTAATTCATTTGAGTTTTTAGCTGGTTGCCTGGAGTTCAGCTTTAACATTTTGCATCAGAGGAGCTAGCCATGCCCAGAACCCCCCCTGTCACTATATATAGACCTCTTCAGAAGCAGTCTTGATTATCTAGACATTGCAATTCCTAAATAAGGGCTTCAGGCAAGACTCATCTGTCTGTGGCGGGACTCGTGTGAATGCGAAATGATTACCTCCACCCGGGTATATTAGACCGTCTGTCAGCTTGGAATTGAATTGGTTATTTAAGTCCAGGGAGTGTTATCCCATAGTGCAGATACCATGAGACACGGCGGAGAGAACAGACGAGCCCCGCTGGTCAACTGATAACTCTTGAATCACAAACATCTGGGATATGATCGGCAGAGCCATTACTCCGAGTTAACGCCAGGCTAAAAATATTCAGGAACTGACCAATGAAGGGATAACATCCCCCGAGGAGCCATCAGACATCCTCTCCGTTTATTAAATGTGTCATGAATGTGTGGCTGCAAATGAAGGCATATCTCCTACTCAAGGTGCAAAGAATTAACTTTCTTCAAGTCATTTCATAATTCTTTACTCTCTGCACTGACATGTATCATTACTTCACAAAGTCTGACTATCAATCAACTCTACGTAGGCGTTACAATTTCCATTTCCGCTACTGCGATTGTATCATGTTAAAAATAACAGCTAATAACATAGCAATAATAAAAGACAAATTCTTATCAATTCTTATCACTTACATGGAAAGCAAAATTGAAAATAATAGTCATTTGTGGTTCCTTCGAGGAAAATGGATGCGACATGTGAGGCATAGACAACCTAATTAGTTGACTATTAACCACTTGATCTCCGGAAGATTTACCCCCCACCCCCCTCTTCCTGACCAGGCCATTTTTTGTGATACGGCACTGCGTTACTTTAACTGAGAATTGTGAGGTCGTGTGACGCTGTACCCAAATAACATTTATGTCCTTTTTTTCCCCCACAAAAAGAGCTTTCTTTTATGGTATTTAATCACCTCTGCATTTTTTTTTTTTTTTTGCGCTAGAAACAAAAAAAGGCAAACAATTTTGAAAAAAATTATTATTTTTTTTTACTTTCTGCTATAAAACATATCCAATTAAAAAAAAAACACATTTCTTCATCAGTTTAGGCCAATATGTATTGTGCTACATATTTTTGCTAAAACAAAATCCCAATAAGCATATATTGATTGGTTTGCGCAAAAGTTATAGCGTCTACAAACTATGGAATATTTTTACTTATTTATTTTTTTTACTAGTAATGGCGGCGATCAGCGACTTCGATATTGCGACTTCCATATTTGACACTAACTGACATTTTTGACACTTTTTGGGAACCAGTGACACTAATGCCGCGCACACACGAACGGACTTCTCGTCGGACTGAACTCTGACGGTTTTTTCGACGGAGTTCCGCTGAAATGGACTTGCCTACACACAATCACACCAAAGTCCGTTCGTTTAGAACGCAATGACGTACGACGGGACTAGAAAAAGGAAGTTCAATAGCCAGTAGTCAATAGCTGCCCTTGCGTCGTTTTTGGTCCGTCGCAATAGCATACAGACGAACGGTTTTCTCGATAGGTGTTGAGTCCTTCGGAAAAATTTAGAACTTGTTCTGTTTCTAGGTCCGTCAGGATTTTCGACAGAAAAAGTCAGATGAAGCCCACACATGATCGGAATGTCAGATGGGATGATTCCGTCTGATTTTTTCTGCCGGAAAGTCCGCTCGTGTGTACGCGGCATAATACTGTAATCAGTGCTAAAAATATGCACTGTCACTGTACTAATGACACTGGCTGGAAAGTGGTTAACATCAGGGGAGATCAAAGGTTTAACTATGTGCCTAGCCAGTGTTTTTACTAAACTGTGGGAGGCGCTTTTACTAGGAGAAGACATGGATCCAAGTCCCTGCTTTACAGAGACACAAGATCCATGCCTTCCCTCCTGTCAGAATGGCTTGTTTACATAGGGAGCAAGTCACTGGCAGCGCGCATGAGTGCCCCCTACCCAGAAGTGCAGAATCACGTATATATACATGATCCTGCACACAGCTGCTTTTGGGGGGGGCGCAGGGTGCCCCCCTGCCCCAAAGTACCGACCCCCCCATGCTGAGGGCATGTGGCCTGGTACGGTTCAGGAGGGGGGGCCCTCGCTCGTCCTCACCCCCATTCCTGACCGGCCGGGCTGCGTGTTCGGATAAGGGTCTGGTATGGATTTGGGGGGGACCCCACGCCGTTTTTTCGGCATAGGGGTTTCCCCATAAAATCCATACCAGACCAAAGGGCTTGGTATTGTCTGAGGGGGGAACCCCACGTCAATTTTTTTTTCATTTTGGCGGGGTTCCCCTTCATCCTCAGCACACAAGTCGTGCGGTGCGACTTCTATTCAAATCAATGGGCTCCCATAGGGATCCATTGATTTTGAATAGAGGCAGAAACGCCGAATGAGGCTTAACGCTCTTTTTACAGTGTTAACCCTCGTTTAACACCTTTTACCGGTGTCTGGTGTTTCCAGTACTGCTCTTGAACGCAAATTTCTGGCATTCAGAAAAAAGCCCATAAACTTCACTGCTCATTAAAGCTAAAAAACGTCCACGTGTGCATGGACACATAGGCTTACATAGAGTGGAGTTTATGGGCTTTTAAAAAAAACACCCAAACGCCAATAAACTGCAGATTATCAGCTCCAGTGTGCATGGAACCTTAAAGTGGCAAAGGAGCATTTTGTAGCACTGCATGTGTTTTTGTATGTATTTTATTTTTTTATGTCATTATTTATTTGTCATAACTTTTAGCATTGAGCGCTTTTGTTTATTTAACCACTTCCTGCACAGGCCAATTCAGACATTTCACTCCTACATGTAAAAATCATTTTTTTTGCCAGAAAGTTACTCAGAACCCCTAAACATGATATATATTTTTAAGCAGAGGACCTAGGAAACAAAGTAGTGGATGTTGCAATTTTTTATGTCATGCGGTATTTGCGCAGCAATTTTTCAAGCCCCATTTTTTGGGGAAAAAATACACTTTAATGAATTTTCATGCAAAAGAACCACTATAACCCAATTTTTTGGTAAGGTATAAAAGATGATGTTACGCTAAGTAATATACCTAACATGTAACGCTTTAAAATTGCACATGCTCGTGGAACGGTGCCAAACTGCAGTACTTAGGCGACGCTTTAGGCATTATAGGTCCTCTTTATAAAGACATCTGGGGTCTATAACACCCCAGATCTCGCCTCTATCCTGGAATTCATGAGATCCAAAAAAAACCCCAAAAAACATTGATCTCATGCTTTTCCAGAAAAAATGGCAGTGTGTGTTTCTGCCAGAAACATAATGTTCCATAATCATGACGTCACTTCCGACCTCCCAGGATCACAGAGATGGTCAGGGACCATCTGGTCCACGGCCAGTTCTATGATAACCCAGTGGTAATGCTGGAGTGCATACTGGGAGAGGTGCTGGGGAGGGGATTTTGGGCGTCCAATCCTGCTGCCTGTAAAAGCAATCCAACAGCTAATTAGCCGCTAGGATAGCTTTTACATTATAGGGTATCGCTGGCTGAAAAAAAAGATACTGGAATGATGCCTATAGATGTGGGCATCATCCGGATACAACTACTGAAAGTCCAGGACGTCATATGACGTCCTACGGACAGGAAGTGGTTAAATAAAACAGTGCACCTTTACCGGGTCTAATTTTCTCATATCAAGCATCGAGATATTTGGGTGCAGCAGTCTCCTTTATAATATTGTTTTCTGAGGACATAGAGTACAGGTTTTTTTCCATTGGCAGTTGCAATTATTGATGTCACAATTATCAGCGCTACTTTTTATCAAAAAACAATTTTTAGTAAAGAAAATACACTTACGTTAGAAATAAAGCTACCCATACACAGCTTGAATTTCTTAATTAAGCAGGACTCAACCAAAATTCAAGCTGTGCCAGCACCACCCTGTTCAACAAAGCTTCATTGAAAAATCAAAGGAAAATTTAGTTGAACAGTAACTGCATCATATCAGATGCAGTTGCTGTTCAGGCATTCAGGCAGCTGCTGGTGCAGTGACTGTCTGAGTAGAACAGCCAGCATTGCAGGTTCCTCTATCCATGCCATGTAGCACGCATGGAGGAATATGGTGGTCTACAACTATATTCTTCAAGTCTACAAGTATATGGCTAGCCTTACACATTACTTCGCATGCATGAACTTAACATGAAAAAAAAAATATTTCAGCTTCAAATGCCATTTTAAAATATATATTTGCAATTTTAGACTGTATGTTGCAGCGTGTGTTTCTCAGAATCCTCAGGCACGTAGCACACAGCATTGATTTTGAAACCTGCCGTTACTGTTCTGATACTCATATCATATGTGCAGGGAAACTCGATGCCTGTGTTGCCTGTAATAAAAATTATTTTTCCTATCTGCGGCAGGATAAAATGAACTGCCCTGGGGGCACGATGTTTTATATTGCTGAGAATAGTCAGGTTTATTTAAGCTGCTATTTTTGTGGATAGAACATGTTACCTGTATGGTATTTCAGAATCCAATATTCTTAAAGAGAAACCGCAAAGGTTTGGGTGCAATTTTATTTATTTCATTTTAAGTTTTTTTTTAAAACTGCTGTTTTCAATCATTTTTTATTATTTATATACAATCTTTATTTTACATTATTACTTTATTTTATATTAATATTATTTTCACCTTCTTTACCCCCCCCCCCTTTTTTTTTTCACTAGGATAAGAGTAGTGTAATTGTGGTCAATATTCTGCAAGGGAACACAGGGAATAGGGGGGAACCGGGGTGACAGCGGGATGCATTTATCTCGGGACTTGCCCCTCAATCAATCAATAAATAATTAATAAAATCATATTTCACAATTTCTAGGTATTAGGGGGTTTTATGGTTAATAAGGGGGAGTGTTTTTGTTTGCAGTGAATTTGTTGGTTGGAAAATTGGGGGGGGGGGGATTTTTGTTAGGTGGAATCAGGGATATTTCCAATAGTGGGGCCCCTGGCTCCCCCTTCCTACACTAATAAATATTATTTTCACCTTCTTTCTTTCCCCCCTTTTTTTTTGGGGGGGGGGGGGGGGGGTTGAAAGAATCTTGGAATTATATGTTTATTAAGGGGTATTCAAAACTTTTTGTGGTATGCATATTCTAGTTAGTGTGTGTGTGTATAAAAGGTCAATGAGTTTCTGGACTCCTGACAGACCCTTGCATCTTTCATCCAGTACTGCATTGACGTTTCTAGATTCTGAGTCATGGGGAAAGCAAAAGAATTGTCAAAGGATCTGCGGGAAAAGGTAGTTGAACTGTAAAAAACAGGAAAGGGATATAAAAAGATATCCAAGGAATTGAGACCGTCTAACCGTCAGACCAACAGACAGACCAACTAAAATTCTAGCCACAACTGCCAGGAAAATTGTTAGGGAGGCAAAGAAAAACCCACAAATAACTTCAGGTGAAATACAGGACTCTCTGAAAACATGTGGTGTGGCTGTTTAAAGATGCACAATAAGGAGGCACTTGAAGAAAGATGGACTATATGGTCGAGTCGCCAGAAGAAAGCCATTACTATGCAAATGCCACAAAGTATCAGCTTACATATGCCAAACAGCACAGAGACAAGCCTCAAACCTTCTGGCACAAAGTCATTTGGATCGATGAGACCAAAATTGAGCTTTTTGGCCACAACCATAAACACTATTTCTCACCATCTTGGAGTCCTTCAGGTGTTTTTTTAGCAAACTCCATGTGGGCTTTCATGTGTCTTGCACTGAGAGGCTTCTGTCGGGCCACTCTGCCATAAAGCCCCGACTGGTGGAGGCTGCAGTGATGGTTGACTTTCTACAACTTTCTCCCATCTCCTGACTGCATCTCTGGAGCTCAGCCACAGTGATCTTTGGGTTCTTCTTTACCTCTCTCACCAAGGCTCTTCTCCCCCGATAGCTCAGTTTGGCCGGACGGCCAGCTCTAGGAAGGGTTCTGGTCATCCCAAACGTCTTCCAGTTAAGGATTATGGAGGCCACTGTGCTCTTAGAAACCTTAAGTGCAGTAGAATTTTTTTGTAACCTTGGCCAGATCTGTGCCTTGCCACTCTGTCTCTGAGCTCTTCAGGCAGTTCCTTTGACCTCATGATTCTCATTTGCTCTGACATGCACTGTGAGCTGTAAGGTCTTATATAGACAGGTGTGTGGCTTTCCTCTCTAAGTCCAATCAGTGTAATCAAACACAGCTGGAATAGAGATGTGAAGGCCCGGAAAAAAAACGGAAAAATTCAGAAAAAAAAACGTTTTTTTCTGGTTTTTTCCTGAAGGCTTTTTTGTTTTTTCCTAAAAAAAAATTGGAAAATTGAAAAAAAAATAAAAATTGTGGAATATTTTATTTTAACGTGATGAATAAAATATTTTAAGACAGGGTGTTCACCTTAAGTTTTTAGAAGTTCCTAATTGTAATGACGGACAAAAAAGAGTAGCTGCAGAAGCAGAAACGGATACCGACAATTTCAGCTCAGAAAATTATTCTGATTAAATGTCCATTGAAACTTATGCTGGCCATACACTATACGAAAAATCGGCCGAACACATTTTCGAAAAACAAACGTTCGACCGTGACCGCAAACGATCGTGCTATCATGTAATGACCGATAAATTGTTCAGTGGACATGAATAAATAATTTTTTGTTAGGTTTTTTTACATATACCTAGTGCAGACAGTTCGGACAGGAAAAAACATTAACCTTGCAATTTATCGTATGTTCGGCAGAAATTTTCCAAACTTCCCGTTCGGTTTTTTTCCACAAAAACATCACAAACGATTATCGATTTGTGCCCATTAACTTGCCGAAAAACGAACGAAGTATCTATATGAACGATTTTTCGTCCGATTTTTCGTATAGTGTATGGCCAGCATAAGTCCCACACTCTTCTAACACTTCCCCCATCTTCAATTCATTTTATGAGAATGGGGTTTTTATTTTTATTGAATACTGTGGAGAGGAAATATAAAAAATTGTTACTTTTGGTTTTAAAAATTGTTTTGTGGCGGCTTTTTGGCTGTTCCACATAAACTAGTAAGCAGTTAAGGAGATTGTTGCTCCCTTTGTTACAAATAAATATTATAAAAAAGTAAATTCTGTTTGTGATAATTGTTTGGCTACACTATATTTTTAATATGCTAGTTGTGATAATTTTATGACAAGTCAAATTGTCCATAGTCATATTTTATGTTCCTAAAGTAACAGAATGACTTTCATTCTTAAAAAGACAAAAAAAGTGCTAATATAGCATTTTTTTCAATTTTTCTGAAAATTTCTGTTTTTTTCCCAAAAAAAAAACGGAAAAAAAACTGTTTTTTTTTTCTGAGCTTCAAAATTTCCGGAAATTTTACATTTCTAAGCTGGACTTAAATTAAGGTGTGGAACCATCTCAAGGATGATCAGAAGAAATGGACAGCACCTGAGTTAAATATATGAGTGTCACAGCAAAGGGTCTGAATACTTAGGACCATGTGATATTTCAGTTTTTCTTTTTTAATAAATCTGCAAAAATGTCAACAATTCTGTGTTTTTCTGTCAATATGGGGTGCTGTGTGAACATTAATGAGGAAAAAAATGAACTTAAATGATTTTAGCAAATGGCTGCAATATAACAAAGAGTGAAAAATTTAAGGGGGTCTGAATACTTTCCATCCCCACTGTATATATATATATATATATATATATATATATATATATATATATATATATATATATATATATATATGACTTTGAATGTTATGTTTTGTAATTTTTTTTCTAAAGTATAATTAATAAAAAGATTTTATAAAACAAATAAAACAGATATACATAATGACAGTAGTTTTACAGAGCATTCTGGATCCTTTATAAGAACATGGCATTCTCTTTTCATCTAGTGCAACAAAAATGGAAATTGAAGCATCACACAACACCCAAGAGGTCCAGATACAACTTTACTCCAATAAAAGTCAGGGGCACAATCTTAAAAGTAGCCAATACGCTTTGGGGTTCCAAGATTGCCCCCTACATCAGGGCTAGATAAAATATAAGGATATCTACATATCAAGCTGATATCAATACAAAATTACCTCTTTGGGATCATATTTCAAACCAAATACCGAATAGCTAATAGTATATAATATTGAATAGACTGGTCCAGCGCTATTATTCCACTTTCGTCATACTTTTATTTAGTGACTGTTCCTTTCTATTTAGAACTCAATAGGGAGCTGTACAAATTAGCTCATTAGGATGTGCACAACAATTTATGCTTCAGTTATTTAGCTCTGTAAAAAGCGGGCTTTTATGCAAAGCAGTTAAAAAGCAAATTGGTGCCAACTACAAATGCCTGTAGCAGCCTTCCTGTTACGACTGAATTGGGGGCAACTATGGGCACTTCAAGGTAGCGTATGAGCCCCACCCTCACACATTCCCATTGGCCAATCATTAAAGGTTGTTCACACTTGGTCCAGTCTTTGAAGATCGAACTTTGTTCAGATCACTTGTCAGAGAGCATTTGACAGGTGGTGAGGGGGTGGGGAGGGGTAGTTGTTGTATCATTGGTACTGATTAAAAGTATGCAAGTCCCATACCTGGCTGATCCCTGTGGTAGCAGAGAAGTGATCCTTGCTGTATCCCAGGTCCTGTGCCTCAATGGCCAATGGGCATGGGCTCCATTCAGAAAATGAATACAAGGTGTCCTCTGACTGGCCGAGGTGGAGATCTTGACATTACTGCCCCACCTCTCCACCATGTGCAATCAGAAAACACTGTTTCAGCAGCTACTAAAGTGATTCTCTGCTTCCACAAGGATCAGCAAGGTATGGCCTAAGTATACTATATATTACACCACCACCATGGGCCAACATGGCTGAATGTAACTCTGCTAAACATCCCATACCAGAAGTTCAAAATTAAAGTGCTTGTAAACCCTCACATATACCCAGTGAAGTGAATAGCCTCAGATGATACACAGAGATTAAACAAATCCCCCTACATAAGTTGCACCCATTTTTCTGAGGCCATGTCTTCTCTACAGCCATTAAAAGGGCAGAACTTATACAACTTGTTGGAGCTTTCAGAAAGCAGGCTGAAGAGACTCTGCAGAACTTAGTGAGCGCTTATTGGAAGGAAGGGACACACCCCTCTTCACACAACACACAGGAACAGAGCTGAGGCTGTCAATCACAGGCTGTGTTCTGGGGCTCCCTCTTTTTCTCTTGGTGCCAGGAAAACTTTTTAGAAGTGACTCATGCTGATAGAAGAGAAACGAAGCAGCAGATTGAAATGGCATTTAGTGCTTTTATAGTTACATAGTTCCATAGTTAGTCAGGTTGAAAAAAGACACAAGTCCATCTAGTTTAACCATCAAAATAAATAAATACAAAATAATATCAAACAATCCCATATACCCATTCCTATACCCACAGTTGATCCAAAGGAAGGCGAAAAACCCCATTAAAGCATGATCCAATTTGCTACAGCAGGGGGAAAAATTCCTTCCTGAACCCCCGAGAGTCAATCGGATTTTCCATGGATCAACTTTACCTATAAATGTCAGTACCCAGTTATATTATGTACATTTAGGAAAGAATACAGGCCTTTTTTTAAAGCAATCTACTGAGCTGATCAAAATGTTAAATAAAGGGGGTATATACTGCGCTATTAGTAAAAAGTGAAAAAATACTCCTGTGAGAAAAAGCTGTGACACAAAAACATGTGATAAGCATGCAAGATAAAATGTGTAAAGGGGAAATAGTCGCACTATTTAAAGAAAATACATTCCAAAAAGGTCTTAGATTGATATGTGTGCTCAAAGACAAATGCACAAATAACATACATTAACAGTGAACAATAAATTTGAAGAACTATACCAATCAATATAAGTGAATCAAAAATACAATTAAAAAAGTTCACATAGAAAAAATTCATATAGTGCAAAAAATAAATTAAATAGTGCGTACAAAGTCCAAATATGATGAAACACTGAGTCCAAATCCAAAGTGAAGAAAAGAAAAAGCACTGAAGATGAAGATTGAAGGTTACTACCACCACCACCGAGGGGATTAGGGATAGGCCTCTCCTTGGGGTACACACCAAAAAATAATGGATACCCTTACCAGATAAGATGGACCTCCTATCAGTAGCAAGGTCGTTATCGCCTGCAGATATAACCCTCTGCGGGGTCTTAAGTCGATCCAAGATGCCAGTACCTCTGGTCTCCTAGCGTCCTCCTCACTCCTTATGCCGATTTCCTGTCCTGTATATAGAGTAACTTTCTTTCTGATAGGAAAGCTAAGCGCTCTCCCGGATCGGGACAGGCCATATAGAGGAATAAAAGAAGCGCCAATAGTGTGTTATCCTTAAACACTATATTGTTTATTCATAAAAAGGTTCAAAATACAAAAAATTTAAAAAGATTTGCCGACAAATAGAAATACAAAACAAACGCCCATGCTTCCTGGGTCACATAGAGCGTGGTGATGTCAATGCGTCTGGAGGGATTCTATTCCACATTTTCACAGCTCTCACTGTGAGGAAACCTTTCCATATTTGGAGATGAAATCTTTTTTCCTTGATGCGTAAAGAGTGCCCCCTTGACCTCTGTGTAGACCGTAAAGTGAATAACTCAACACCAAGTTCACTATATGGACCCCTTATGTATTTGTACATGTTGATCATATCCCCCTTAATCTCCTCTTCACAAGAGTGAATAAATTCAGTTCCTCTGATCTTTCCTCATAGCTGATCTTCTTCATGCCTCTTATCAGTTTGGTTGCCCTTCTCTGCACTTTCTCCAGTTCCCCGATATCCTTTTTGAGAACTAGTTGTCCAAAACTGAACTGCATATTCCAGATGAGGTCTTACTAATGATTTGTACAAGGGCAAAATGATATCGCTCTCTCTCTGGAGTCCATACCTCTCTTAATACAAGAATTGACTTTGCTCGCTTTGGAAACTGCAGCTTGGCATTGTATGTTATTATTGAGCTTATGATCTACCAAAACCCCCAGATCCTTCTCCACCATTGATTCCCCCAGTTTTACTCCCCCTAGTATGTATGATGCATGCATATTCTTAGCCCCCAAGTGCATAACTTTACATTTCTCAACATTAAACCTCATCCGCCACATAGTCGCCCAATTAGACAGAGCATTGAGGTCGGCTTGTAAATTGGAGACATCCTTTAAAGACGTTATTCCACTGCATAGCTTGGTGTCATCTGCAAAGACTGAAATGGTACTTTTAATCCCAGAAACTATATCATTTATACAGATATTATAAAAATTATATTGACTACAAAAGGATATGCTTTGTTCGTATTTCATGCCTGAGGTTTACAACCACTTTAAGATCTAACACAGGCAGTTCTTCCTAGATAAGACCCAAACAGACAGCCATGTTGTATAGCCAGATTGGGGGGGGGGATCAGCTAACTTTTCCATGGGTTTCCATAGGGATACAAACAAGGATAATTGCATTGATAGAAAACCAGCAACTGTAAAGCGAATTTCTTTATATAAAAACCAGCGGCTGACATTTCTCCTGCTGGCTTTGTGTGCTATCTGTCATCGGCACACTTTCTCCCATGTACACAGAAGTACAATAAGCACTGAAAATTAAAGTGGTTTTATTATTGCCTAACATGATGGCTGTGTAACAGTTTCCACAACAGCTACTATTTGGTTAAATGTCCCTGTAGCAGATGATAAAGATTTGCTGCCGCCGCTGACCTTATCAAGTCTTTTTTAGCTTTAGCAAAGGACACAGGACAATAGAATCCTTTCCAGTACCATATCAGCCCAAACAAAAGATGGCACTGAATGCTATCTGTATAGCCAGGGGTATATCACCCCCTAGTGGGAGAAAAGCACTGAGGATTGGGAAATAAAGTGATGAACCACTGGTCATATACAGAGACACTGTCCTATAAGAAAATGAAGAGGGCATGCAGAGAGGTCAATGATCAAGATGCAAGCTAGCAGTTACAGTAGCCAACAAAAAATAGCAGCTAAAACGTAGCTAATATTGTGATTCCACCAGAATTATTTAATCTAGAATTAATAGACAAATGTACATTGATTTAATAAAAACGTGTCATCGTACTTGTGGCATTCACCTTGACAGGTGCATTTGTTACTCTGTTCAATGCCTTTCTGAATTTGGTGCAATGCCACGTCTGATCACTAGAGGGAGAATTGACACCAGTGCAGTAAACTGGGCTCAATGTTACAGAAAAATAGGGGGGAAATATAAAGGCTTACTTCTCTCTGCCTAACCCCCCACCCCCAAATAAATAAATAAATAAACAAAAAAAAACACTTGTTCCTGTCTTAAAAAAAATTGTTACTAGGGGGGCGTGTCCTGGACATGGAGGAGTGAGGACGTGCTTTGCCTCAGCTCCGCTACACCGCAGCACAATATCAGCTTTACATAGGGGGATACTCACTTTTACAAGATCCCCCCATGTCACAACGATCCCGGCAGAGCTCCCAACCGACCAGGACCGACAGATCGCGGCAGGGACAGCTGGATTTATACTTTTCCGGGACCCGAGGACTAGGCCCGGAAGCCTCCAAGATGGCGCCGACCGGGAAGGCCCAGAAAGCCACAAAATCCTCTCAGCCAGCAACGGCCTCAACCCGAACCCTGAAAGGGACAGCCTCAGCCTCAGCAGCATCTCCGGTGCCATCCCCAGGGTCGGTGAGTGATTCAGCCCCCTGTGCCTCCCCTGCCTCTGTAGATGGCCGCTCTGAACTATCTGAATACCTCTGTGAAGAGGATATCAAGCGCCATATCATGTCTTTACCCACTAAGGAGGACCTTGAACGTTTTACAAGCAGGGTAGAGAAAGCTTTCACAGAGGACATTGCCCAACTAAAAGCTGACACTTCCCACCTGGGTAACAGGGTAGAAGCATTAGAAGAGAAGCTAGAGGAGGTTCTCCCCACTATTGCTCTACTGCAATCTAAATGTCAGCAACAAGACCAGCAGATTGAAACCCTATTATGTCAGCTGGATGATGCAGAAAATCGCAGCAGAAGAGCGAACATTAGGATTCGGGGTCTCCCAGAAGCCACAGCTCCAAGGGATATTATCCCCACGCTGACAGATATATTCAGAGACATATTGGGCCTTCCGGCCACGGCCCCGATAGAAATTGATCGAGCTCACAGAGCACTAAGACCCCCCTCACAAGAAGTGGACAACCCCAGGGATATAATCTGCAAACTCCACAAATTCACTTTAAAAGATAGCATCATGCAAAAAATGCGCAACAAACCCTACTATGATTTTGATGGTGCACGTTTATTCTTTTATCAGGACATATCTAGACGCACCCTCATGCAACGCAGAGCCCTGAAACCCCTCTTGACGGCAATCCAAGATGCTGGCCTTCCTTACCGCTGGGGGTTCCCCTTTTTTCTGCAGGCGACTAAGGATGGAAGACAAGTCACACTCCGCAACAAGGATGATCTCCCTCAGTTCCTGTCCTCTCTGGGCCTAGACGCAGTGGACTTTCCGGATTGGAGAATTTCATCTGGCGTTCCTGGGATCCAAGTCCCAACGCCATGGTCAACTACTACCCGTAGGAACCGCAGAAGGGACAGACAGCTTCAGCATCAAGATACTCTCCATGGCTCCTCAGTTACCCGTGACTGAAGGAACAGTCCCCCTGGTCTCTTACAGTGGTCATAGACTTCCCCAGTAATTAAGAAAACCCCCCCCCCTCTTTTCTCTCCTGTAGAGATTAGGCCCCCCAATATCAGCCTTAACGCTTTTAGCTGAGATCCAGTTGTCTGTGATTGCAGATCACTCAAGAGTTATGACTAGTAGTAAATAATAATTTTTCCTCATATATGTATTATCTGATGTTCTGGTACTGGGTGGGAAAATGTGAACCCCAAAATTTAACACAGTGGTTTCTCCCCACCTCCAACCCCAAACACCTTTTAAGACGCGGTGTGTGGAGACGGGGCACCGCTCTCCACCCTGTGTTTGGGCCCACGTTCCCCCACGTAGGCCACCCTATATTGGGTACAGTCCCTAGTTGGGGCAATAGGTAAGGTCTGAGGCCCCCTTCTTTCCGAGGGGGACCTCCCACCTATAGATATTCTACTTACAGACTTTGAGAATGTCTTGTCATATTGTTTACGTTATTTTAACAGTTTGTTTTCTCTGTTCATTTTTCTATTCACTTTCCTCCCCCCCACCGTTCTGTTCCCCTCTTTCCTTCCTTTCTAGGAGCAACCAAGGACTTCAGATGCTGCGCCGGGCGAGCGAGTTCATTCGACATCCTCCCTACCTCTTATTCAGACATGTCTACCATTAAGGTAATATCATACAACATAAGAGGCCTATGCTCCCTGGGGAAAAGAAACAAACTTTGGTGGGAACTTAAGAAGTCAAAAGCTCACATGGTTTTCCTACAGGAAACCCACTTCACTCATCACTCCCTGCCTAGATTACCTACCCATTTATTTAACCAATGGTACCATAGCACCTCCCCCACAGTCAAATCTAAAGGCACCACGATTGCTATCCACAGGAATTGCCCCTTCCAGCTCTCGGACAGCAAAATAGACCCACTAGGTCGTTACGTATTTTTGAAAGGAACCATAGCGGGACGAAAATATACTTTCGCCTCGCTATATGCGCCCAATTCTAATCAAATTACTTTCATCGACAATACCCTAGACCTACTAGCAGACTTTAAAGAAGGCTATGTTATTTTGGGAGGGGACTTCAACGTCAGCCCGGACCCCCTGTTAGATACCACCAGCTCTAGACACTCACACTCTTATGCTTTCCTAAAACACTTCCGAAAGTCAATTCAATCCAACTTGCTGCTTGATAGCTGGAGGGTCCTCCATCCAAAAGAGAGAGACTTCAGCTATCACTCGGCAGTACATGATGTATACACCCGCATAGACCACGTCTATGTGGACCGCCCAACACTAGAGCTCATGCAGTCCGCGTTCATAGGGAACATCACTCTATCTGATCACGCACCAGTGGGAGTGACCCTATCACTCCCTTCAGGTTCCCGAGGGACCTGGACGTGGAGGCTGAATGAAAATTTGTTGGACGATACAGTGGCAGTAGCCAAGGTATCTGAGACCATCTCAAATTATTTTAAGGAAAATGTGACGGATGATATCAGCATGGGCGTAGTGTGGGAGAGCCACAAGGCAGTGATCAGAGGAGAGATAATATCACAAGGGGCTAGACTTAAAAAGATACTTCAGGCAGACTTTGAAAGAGTGTTGGCAGCCCTACAAGACGCGGAACTCAAACATAAACGAAATGGAGGCCCTGAGGCATTGCAGAGGCTAATTGAGCTAAGAGATTTGTTTTTGCGCCTGCTGGATCGACAGACTCGTAGGCAAGCCAGACGAGTATCACACAAATATTACGAACACGGCAACAAATGTGGTCGTATGCTTGCTAGAGCCATTCGTAAGAAGCACGCGCAGACTTACATACAAAAATTATGTTCCCCTTCTGGGGAGGTATCAGCTCGGTCCTCCAAAATTGCCTCAGGGTTTCAAGATTACTACACACACCTATACAATTTAAATCTTGACAACCCCCCAGAAACACAGCAATCCAAGTCCACAGCCATACGAGACTACTTGGCTGCTGCTGGCGCTCCAACATTGAGTGCAGACCAGTGTGCTGACCTTGAACTTCCAATCTCCCTTGTGGAGATTGAACTGACAGTGAAGTCCCTCCCTACAGGAAAAAGCCCGGGACCGGACGGATACTCGGGTCTGTACTACAAAACCTTCCTACCCCTCCTTAAACCCCACATGTGCGCTTACTTTAATTCCATAGCGGAAGGGGCCCCCATGCCTTCTGAGGCACTCCTAGCTCACATCACAGTGTTGCCAAAAGACGGTAAAGACCCGACGCTTCCCCAAAGCTACCGCCCGATCTCCCTCCTTAACGTGGACGTTAAGATACTAGCCAAGATTTTAGCGAATAGGATCGGGAATCTCCTGCCCAATATTATCCACCCCGACCAAACTGGGTTTATTAAGGGGAGGGAGGTGAGGGACAACTCCATTAGGGCCATACAACTCATCCACTGGGCCCGATCAAACCCTGACTCCAAACCTTACATCATTCTCTCCACGGATGCTGAAAAGGCCTTCGACCGGGTCAACTGGTCGTACCTCAAAGCGGTGTTGGAGACACTAGGGCTTAAAACACGCATGTTGACCTCTATCCTGGCGCTCTACTCTACTCCCTGTGCACAGGTCAAGGTGAATGGAGTGCTTTCCTCTAGGTTCCCGATTAGGAATGGCACGAGACAGGGGTGCCCCCTGTCCCCCCTTCTCTTCGCTCTAGTCCTTGAACCATTACTATGCACGGTCAGGGCGAATGCAGACATAAGGGGTCTGCGAGTTGGAAACACTGAACACAAACTATCCGCCTACGCTGACGATGTGTTATTCCACCTCTCGGAACCCTTGTTATCATTGCCGGTCCTGATGAGGGAACTGAAATTATTCGGATCACTCTCAAATTTCAAAATTAATTACTCCAAATCTGAAATTTTACCTATTCTCTTAACCCCTGCAATGACGAGTAACCTACAAGCCTCCTTCCCCTTCACCTGGGCTAAATCCTCTATCCGATACTTAGGGATTCAATTGACAGACAGCTTTGATTCCTTATATGATGCAAATTTCCCCCCCCTACTTCATTCAATTAAAAAAGATCTCTCCCTCTGGACCAAGACTGCGTTCACTTGGATAGGCCGTATTAATATCATAAAAATGAATATTCTACCTCGTATACTCTTCTTTCTCCAAATGATACCAATCCCACTGCCTACCAAATTCTTTTCCCAGATTAATAGCATCATAACGGGATTTGTGTGGAATGCACGTAACCCTAGAATAGCCATGAGGACATTAAAACGCCCAAAACTAGCAGGTGGCCTTGGGATCCCAGACATATTGAAATATCACAAAGCAATTGCCCTTCAGAGAATCCTCAACTGGCGCTTCCACACCCAATCTAAAATTTGGGTCTCTCTTGAGAAATGGCTAGCTGGCAGGAATCTGGCCTTTGCTCCCTGGCTACCAAATGAATACCGCGGGCTCTCAGACTCAACTTCCCCACTGACGAGACACACCCTCTCCACTTGGGACAAACTAAACTCGATCTTAAACCTATCACCGCCCATGTCTCCACTAGCCCCGTTAGGGGGATTTCTTTGGTTCTTGCCAGGTGAGCAAATGGCCTTCTTCGCCCCGTGGGTGGATGATGGTAATGCCAGCTGTGGGAAACTGATGAGCAACGGTAAACTGATGAGTTTCGAATCCCTACAAAGTAGACACAAGGGATCCAAAATAAACTTCTGGCGCTACAGACAGCTCCACCACTTTTTCGAAACTCACGGACAATCCATAAGGGATATTTCCACTCTCACTCCTTTCGAGCAACTTTTCGTAGAGGACGACCCGACCCCACATTTAATATCTGAAATGTATCGCTTATTAAACAGTGCTAATGACAATCTCAGACCGACCTACATACGGACATGGGAGAGAGACCTACAACTAGACCTCTCCACATCCCAACTAACACACCTTTATCAGCTCACCCACTCAAGCTCTATTGAATCCAGAACCCAAGAAACAAATTACAAGCTCCTATCACGCTGGTACAGAGTACCAACTGATTTAGCTCGTATCTACCCCTCGGTATCAGACCAGTGCTGGAGGGGATGTGGACAGAGAGGCACGCTCCTCCACATTTGGTGGGAATGTCCTCTGATACAGCCATACTGGGCAGATGTCAAATCCCTAATAAAAGAAATTCTAGACTTGGATCTTCCTTTGAATCCAGTCTACTTTCTCCTGCATGTCCCTCAGATGCCGATTAGTAGATATAGAAAATGCATACTACCACACCTCTTAAACGCAGCTCGACGCCTCCTTCCAATTTATTGGAAACAACCCAGGGTACCTTCTAGAGACGACTGGATTAAAAAAGTCAATGATATTAGAGAAGCTGAACACTGGATAGCATCCTGTAAAGGAAAATTGGAACGCTTTGAGGCCATATGGGGACCTTGGAGAAACTTCATGTTTGACCCAAATCTCATACCCTCAAGCCTTGATCTGGCCCTGCTGGAAATAGCAGAACCAACCCTAAGATCCCGCCAAGGCAATAGAAACAGGGCCCACTGATAGACATTTTTCATAGACCCCCTCCAGGTTGATAACCAACTGATGGCAGTACTCGCCCGGCGCAGATCTACAGGAATTTCTCAGACTCTGAGGTAGGCTCCACACTACCACCCCCCTTCTTACCCTTTCCCCACCTCCCCATCCTTCCATACTTGTCCCCCCTCTGACTCTAACTACTTCTTATTCTTCTCTACCTTCTAATTTTACTTCTTAGACTGCATACCAGTTGCCAATTATCAGGCTGCGGTCATAAGATGCTGATGTTGCACTATCTGGACATGGGCGGCGGCTGACATTAAAGGGGAGCACAGACCCCCCCATCGGGAGGTGGACCTGTTTTCGTTGCCCGCCTCTGATGGGTGGAGGGACAGGAGAGGTGCGCCCTTCCTGGACACGGCGAGACGGATGAGGTTGTTGGAGGTATTTGCCCCCCTCGGTTCGAGCCGTTGGCGGGGAGGGCTCGCCCACTGGCTTTCCTGATCATTGAGCACTTTGAATGCGGCCAAGGTTGGCTCAGCCAACGCGACGCCGCATGTCCATCCTAATTCAGGATGTGTACTGTAGATTACAGATAGGGCCGCCGCCGTAGGTCCGAAATTCTTATTTGCACTAGCAGATGTATAGACAAAATATATGTGTGTTCTATCCTGCATTTCTAAAATGTGTGTATTTTTCTACTAATATGTTGATAAATAAAGATTATATAAAAAAAAAAAAAAAATTGTTACTAGACCAAAATTTCTCACTTTACATTTCTTCTCTGGGACTGCCATCTTTATATGAGATCTAGTGTATGCAGACACATGGTTCTGTAGACCTAGCAGAGATGCTTGCTGTGTATGATCACATATATCAGGTCTACCATGCATGCGCATAGGCTGTGTGACTATGCGCAACAGAGGCGTAACTAGAACCTTCAGGGTCCCGGTGCAAGAAACGATAAAGGGCCTCCCTGACCCCTGGCAAGGGTCCCCCCGCAGTGGACACCAGGGCCCAGTCTCGACCTTTGCGACCTTGGTTGTTCTGCCACTGGTGCCCGTAGTTTTTTTTATTCTTGTTATTTTCTTCTTCTTTTCATATTTTTACCCTTTTTTATAATTTTTTCATTTATCGGTATTTTTAAAAAATTGTTTTTTTTACAATTTTTTAGGAGCCCCATTGGGGGGCTTTCGTGAGATATCAGGGATTTAAACAGAGCTCTGTTTTACTTTTGAGACCGAGAAAGGAGATTGATGACACAGCCCTCAATCTCCATATCTGCAGCCTCAGCAGCATAGAATGAATGGACAGGAATAGCACTTCCCATTCATTTACAAACCGAAGCATAGTAAACCCAGTCATGAATGAACAGAGTCAGTGATCAGTACAGATCACTGACCCTATTCATTATGACAAGGAAGGGGCATGCTAATTGATTCATTTGCTGGCCCCTTCCAGGCTCTCCATCCTAAAAGCATCCCCCACAGCAGCTGGTGGGAGAGGGGAGGGGGGAACCCGGCAGTGCTGCATGGGATAAGGGGGGCCGGGGATGATCACACAGCAGAAGGTGGATAGGAGGAGCGGCGGGGCACATGTAGAGGAACGATCCCTCTATGGAGGGGATTGGTTCCTCTATATGCCCCTCTTATCCAGGTGTACAGGGGGCCGCAAGGGAGCCTGGGGCATTGAGCCGGGTCGCAATTACGACCCCTGCACATACACCCCTGATGCACAACATCTTGCAACCATCTATTGGAATGGCTACATCACGCATCTCAGGAGGCATGTGATAGGCCATGATATAATCCTGGCCTAGGCCGGGATTTAGGAGGTATAAAAAAAAAAAGCAATTTAAAAAAGCTGTTTTTAAATATAATTTTTTTTGTTGCTAATTTGTAAGAGGGATGGGGGGAGGAGTCAGGAGAGAGGAACTTGTAAAAATGTGTCAAGTTCTGCCTTAACCTGGCTATACACATACAGTAGTAAGATTTCTCTAGATGACTCTGCATGATGGGTGGTGAATGGTTTTGCATGATAGATGATGGATGACTTTTCAGTGCTGGCTACTAGATTATCATAGCCACACCCACAGCTGTCAGAATACCCAAACAATGCCTTCATTTAATTAGATGCAGGTGCTGTTGGGACAGTATTTTTCTGCCTGGATCCTTTGATAAAAGTCATTTGAAATATTGACTTTTGTTGAGCCAGTCTTTGAATGTTGGGCAGACCCCTCTGCAAATCTGCACCGGAAGGGGGGGGGGGGGTCAGAGCCACCTGAGAGTCAGACTGAAGGTCCGTTTCAGTATACTAAAGATTAAACAAGTGTATGTGCAAGTCCAACTTTATACACAGACGTCATTTTACAACAATCTCATATGGATTGGATCACTGGATAAATTCCAGGACCTTTCAAACCTGTGTTTCCTAAAAACATTGCAGCTGGCAGTGGCAACTAGCTTTCTGATTATTTCCTACAATGGAAGCCCTCCTTAAATTATTTCATTATTCTAAATGGCCTTCTAATCAAACTCCCACTGACCTCTGTAGCCATAAACACTGTGGAGAAATTCATTCTCAAAGTTAGAGCTGAAGGACTGAAGTCTGGGGGAGATCACATAGCAGGAGGTGGATAGGAGGAGCGGTAGGGCGCATGTAGAGGAAAGATCCCTCTGTGGAGGGGATTGGTTCCTCTATATGCCCCTCCTATCCAGGTGTACAGGGGGCCGCAAGGGCCCCCTGGAGCATGGAGCCGGGTCGCAATTACGACCCCTGCACATACCCTCCTGATGCACAACATCTTGCAACCATCTATTGGAATGGCTACATCACACATCTCAGGAGGCATGTGATAGGCCATGATATAATCCTGGCCTAGGCCGGGATTTAGGAGGTATAAAAAAAGGCATTTAAAAAAGCTGTTTTTAAATATAATTTTTTTTGTTGCTCTGTGGAGAAATTCATCCTCAAAGTTAGAGCTGAAGGACTGAAGTCCATTAAGCCATTTTCTCAGCAGCTCAGCTCACTCTGCTCCCTCCTCCCAGAGCTCTGTATTTATATGTGAGATTGGAAGGTTGCTGAGTTACCACTGAGAAGAGGGTGCAGGGTAAGCTGAGTTATTTGATGACTTGAACACCTTCAGTCCCCACCTGTTTCAAAAATGCTAGCTGACTGGCTATTATCCAAACCTACTGGCTTCATACCAAAAATCCATATCCTGGCCATAGGTTCACGTTACATCAGTGGCGGCAGGGCCATAAGGGTCACAGGGGCGCCGCCCCCCCCACCCCCAAAGTTTTGCCAAATAAGAAAGCTAATCATAGAACAATTTATTTTTAAATAAATTATAATATGACTAACATTTTTTGGTATCTTAAAGTTAAAAAATGTTAGTCATATTATCATTTATTTAAAAATAAATTGTTCTATGTGTGTGCACTGTGCGGGGCGCCAGACTAATGGGTGTCTATTAGCTCCAACAATTTTTGACAAGCATGTGATTAGAGTCTGAGGCTCTAATTGGCCTGTTTTAGGTTGTCCTCGGGGCACAGAGCACTGCGCCCCGAACCCTACCAAGTTTTCATCTTAGCAAATCAATATTCGCCATCACGTCACCTCCGGTTTCCGGCTTCTCGTCCCGGCCAATCAGGAAGCTGAAGATTTGAAGACCAGGTTAACAAGGAAGCCACAGAGGGGAGCCGCATCAGGGGAGCCGTGACCGTGGTGAGTGCGGACCTGGAGGGGTTTGTTTGTTTGTTAGCACCAGCCGCCACTGCGTTACATGAAGCTGAAATACATATAATTGAACTTTGTATACTTGCACTTTATTTTGCATATTTGCACATTAGGTACTATACGTATTTTGTGCAAGTACATATTTTCTGTTATTTGATTCATTGGCAGATATATTGATCTATTAATTGTATATATTGAGTTTGTGAGGACTTGCGCTACTCTTCATATATGTTTTTAATTTTGCAGTTAAAGGGAACCTTCACCCAATAAAACAACTTATTTCTGCCTGGCTCCTCTCCCCTTCCTCTTTCACAATTAGATCATTTTTAAGGGTTTAGGATGTCCATGTCACATATTTCTGGAGTCAGTTTGACTGACAGGTGCATGCATGCTATGGGATTCCACATGTGCAGAGAAGTGCCACGGGTCTTTGGGACCGGTGGAGACCTGCAGCACATTTGCCCAGAAATAACAGGGACGGAAGTTCCTTTTTGAGCAGCTAGCTTGGTTTTCGACACCTTATACTGCTGACTAGACAATGCAGGATCACCAACATAATGCTAAAGTAATTACCCTGCCTTGTCCTTCTGTAAGTAAGCCAACAGTGTTAGACTGACAGTACTGTGCAATGCAATACCACCCTCAAAAGCTTGCTGGGCTGGTCTTCCATTTCCCAGTCTGACTGCTGCTTTGTAGGCCATTACAGGTGGAAAATAGAAGGTGCAAATCAGGTAGCTATATTATGAATATTATTATTATACAGGATTTATATACAGTGGAACCTTGGTTTACAAACAACGTGGTTAACAAGCGTTTTGAAAGACGAGCAATTTTTTTTTTTTAATTCTGACGCGGCTTGCGAGTGTTGTCTCGCAAAACGAGCAGAGTTCAAGCTAATGGGCGGTGCAGTACCACATTTGGCCAGAGGTGTGGGGGCGCCGGGGACACTCGGAACAGTTCGGAGCTGTCCGATAATACTTGGAAATACTCCGTTCCCGAGTGTTTCCGAGGCTTTCCGAGCTGTACCCGAGTATTTCCAAGGCTCTCCGGCGCCCCCCACCACCTCTGGCCACATGCGGTATTGCATGTAATAGAAGTCTTAGTTTCCATTGACTTCTATGAGGAAACTCACTTTGATATGGGAGTGCTTTGGATTACAAACAATCTCCTGGAATGGATTATGCTCGGAATCCAAGGTTCCACTGTAGTGCCAACAGTTTGCACAGTGCTTTACAATGTAGAGGAGGGACAGTACAATTACAATACAGTTCAATACAGAAGGAATGGGAGGGCCCTGCTTGTGGAGCTTATAATCTAAAGGAGCTTACAATCTAAAGCTTTACTTGCTGTATTTATTTTTAAATTATAATTATTATTTTGAATGATTTTTAATGATCATTTTAGGAATGTATATATGCTGTAGATCAAATGGTGTTTTTTTTTTGTTGTGTTTAGATTTGCTTGGTGTTCGGCATTATCCTACGTGCTAAGAATAAATATAAAATATAGAGGAAAGTCACGCAGTAGCGGCAGGCAGGCGGGGTGTCTAATTCTGGGTTATATCAGTGATGTACATACATGTACTGGAACCTAGTGGCTTTTATTTTATTCTACACAATGTAATGAATTTAGATATTCTGCTTGCAACTGCTCAAATTCTAGGACTGCAATTTTACCACCCTAATGTACATACAGCAAATAGGTTGCTAGGCAACAGTAAATGTTAGCATGAAACATACAATTCTGTTTGGGCATATCAAATTAAAAGCAGACCTTGAATCGCACACTGGATTCGACTGATAAAAATAAAGCCACCTGAATCACATTCACATAAAACAATGTTACTAACATTACACAGAGAGACAAATAGTCTTTATGTGATGTCTGATCTTCTCAACCCCAATCAAAATTGGGCACCGAGAACCAACTGCCGCTTTCCGGAATCACCACCTCCTTGTTTGTCATTTTGATAAGACCAAATGGTTGTTGTTTTCGTTTTTTTAATTAAACAATAAAATGTCGGCTGGAGGCACCGGAGGCAGCAGATAGCTGCCATAACCCCAGTAATTTCAGAAATGGCGGGCGGTCCTCTTTAAGATAAAAGTGGTCTCTACGACGGATTCACCTTTATCATCGATGGAGCCATCGGTAGCGGCGGAAACGATCCGATCCTATCCCTTGAGAGGTCAGGAGGGAAAGCTGGCCCCCACTCAGCTCCATATCATTGGATGATGAAAGAGACAGCAAATGTCACTTCCGCCCAACGGCCTTAAAGGGGAAATTTTTTTTATTGAAATTTTTTTTTTTTTTTTTTTTTATTGCATTTAACTATAAATGTGAAATCTTTTTGATCTCAGATCTCACATTAAAGAGGTCCTGTCATGCTTTTTTCTATTACAAGGGATGTTTACATAATAATAAAAGTGATCCAAATTTTTTTTTTTAAAGGGACAGTGTAAAAAAGTAAAATAAATAAGAAAAAACTTTCTGTAAGCGCCCTGTCCCCCCCTGCTCACGCCCAGAAGCGAACGCATGCGTAAGTCACGCCCACATATGTAAACGGTGTTCAAACCACACGAGTGAGGTATCGTCGTGACCGTTAGAGCGAGAGCAATAATTCTAGCAAAAGACCTCCTCTGTAACTCAAAACTGGTAACCTGTCGAAATTTTTTAAACGTCGCCTATGGAGATTTTTAAGGGTCAACGTTTGTCGCCATTCCACGAGCTGGAGCAGTTTTGAAGCGTGACATGTTGGGTATCAATTTACTCGGCATAACATTATCTTTCACAATATATAATAAATTGGGCTAACTTTACTGTTTTTTTATTTTTTTAATTCCAAAAAGTGTATTTTTCCAAAACAATTGCGTTTGTAGGACCGCTGCGCAAATATGGTTTGACATAAAGTATTACAATGACCGTCATTTTATTCCCTAGGGTGTCTGAAAAATATATATACATAATATTTGGGGGTTCTAAGTAATTTTCTAGCAAAACACAATGATTTTATCTTGTAAAAAACAAGTCTAAAAAATAGGCCTGGTCCTTAAAGCGGAGTTCCACCCAAAAATGGATCTTCCGCTTTAAGGGAAGGTGACCCCCTGACATGCCACATTTGGCATGCCATTTTTTTTGGGGGGGGGGGGCGGATACCCTCTTTTTAGAGGGTTCCAGCTCCCACTTCCTCCCAGCGCACCACAGCACTGGAAGGAAGGTCACCTCTCCCCCCCCTCCTTCTCGGCAATCATCCGGGACACGTCACAGGTCCCAGATAATTGCATGTCCGGGCACGGCGCGCCGCCACAGCCAGGCACCCACAGTGACTATGCCGGCGCCGCAGAGAGAAGGGGGAGATGAGCGGGGCTTCGTTCCCCCCTCATTGCTGGACCCTGGGACAAGTAAGTGTCCGATTATTAAAAGTCAGCAGCTGCAGTATTTGTAGCTGCTGACTTTTCAATTTTTTTTAAGCGGAACTCCGCTTTAAGTGGTTAAAAAACACCCCCTAGCATTTCTGGCTGTGGCCATCTTTATTAAGGGCAGATGATTCATGTAGCATTTATTTCCAGGAATCCGTCTGCCCTAAGCTCAAGCATGCATGCAGGAAAGTGTTGCTTAGCTGAGAAAACTCCTCCTCCTCTCCTCCCTTCCTGAAGACTCCTGGGATATATGACAACATTTGCCTAAGCAAGAAACCAGGAAATAACTGAATAAATGTAAAAAAAAAAAAAGTTTAAAACAAGTAAATATGAAATACTATCCTATCTGTTTACTAATGGTAGCAGCATGAAGATTAAAAATAATCAATATTGATTGGGAGAGTGAAGTTCCACTTTAATTCTAACCCTAAACCCACTCATTCTGTACACTTAAGCCTCGTACAAACGGTCGGATTTTAGTCCAACAGTCTGTCAACATACAATTCCCGTTGGAAAATCCGATCGTGTGTACGAGGCTTTACCTTATTTAATCAGGAACCCATACCTCCCAAATTTTCAAGATGGGAACAAGGGACACCTATTGACAAAAGTATGTAGGCATAAGACACACCCCCTGCTATGCCCCCTTAAAGGAGAATTATACAAAAAAAATATTAGTTAAACCCACAAGTGCTTTTTTTTTTACCACTACTATTCCTTTATTCTGGCTTCTGAAATTTACAAATGCAGCAAATTTAGACATTGGATGAAAGGTTTAGCACTGGGAAACACTTTTTGAAAGGTAAAAAGTGCATTTTATATAAAATAATACAGATCAGACCAAAAAGAGGGACAAATGAGGAGGAAAGAGGGACAGAGGGACATTCTTCCAAATCAGGGACAGTCCCTCAAAATCAGGGACGGTTGGGAGCTATGGAAACCAAAAATCATTGTGTTTGTAGTAATAGCTCTTCACTAACAAAATACCAGTGGCCAGCTGAGGGTATTCATCAAAAGTGATCCACAAAATACAGTATGTGCTCCCCTTGTTCACACTATAGCTTCCCACGATGCAAGAAATAAATATTAAATGACATGGGTAGTATGTCTCTTAAAGCCTCTATAAATACTATGATATTATAAATACTATAACATGGTAATCATCAAAAGTAAGTCAAAAAATAAAAAATACTTCTTACCCCAAAACACAGATTTCCCCTTCTGAACATTCCGCATTATCTACCACATCAGCGACGACCCAGGGCCTTGCGGTCCAAACGCCCCCATTACACACATAGCAAGAACAGAGCTGTTTTCTGAAGCGATTATACCCCGGAAACAAATTGTTCATCAAATTTTATGGACTAAGATCAAAGCGATGGGTGGTTTTACTATCTGTAAAGTCTCCAATGCGTCTCGTAAAAGTGAAGAATAAACGATTTTGATCACACCTTGAAAAACATCTCCTTATTTCAGGCAGGCAGATTAGATAGATTGACACGGGCCAACTACAGGGATAAAGAAAGATTCTCTTTAAGATCTGTCAACTGGTTGGACGAGTGGAGACTGGTAGTCATAAAAGAGCCGGGGATCTTCTCTGTATCTGCGTTTTATAATAATGTGTCTAAGGAAGTCAATTCCACAGAAGTCGCAGACTGAAACTGGAAGTACCAGACCTTTCTGATGCCTCAGATGGAGTTCATATCATTATCCCAAAAGCTGCTAAGGGATACCTGCTTTTCAGTATATTCTTTTTGAAAAAAAAAAAAGAAACAGGGTTTTAGATTTCATAGAAACGTAACAGGAGATCCTCATTACACTACTAGGGCTAGTAATGAGGGAGGAAACTGAGTGATAAGCAGATATCAATGTCCGGATCATTTTACAGTCATAATACAAAACACTAGGTGCAGCTATTAAACTTTAAAGAGCCGTCTGCTTTAGAGAAGATCAACCGACTACCATCGACCATGACTACCTGCTAGGCTAATCTAGTTATTACCAGAAATACTGCATAGGAAAGGGTACATAGATTGATATACACATTTATTGAAACCTACTTTGACAAATCAGGTCACCCCCCCCTCCGACACACAAATATTTAGCTATACAGTAAAACCTTGGATTGTGAGCATAATTCGTTCCAGAAACATGCTTGTAATACAAAGCACTTGTATATCAAAGCAAATTTCCCCATAAGAAATAATGGAAACTCAAATGATTTGTTCCACAACCATTTATTCATAAGTCCTTCAGTTTATAGTCCATAGAAAAAGATTATAGCAATGTAATAGGTTGTGTAACCATAAAATGTCCATCCACAAATGGAAGCCTCCACAAGGGGATTAGAAGCAAAATCCATCAGTAGCTACAGGCAGTCCCCGGGTTACGAACACATTAAGGACTGTAGGTTTGTTCATAAGTGGAATTTGTTCGTAAGTCGGAACACTGCTTGTAAGTGTAACTTCCACCTGTGCAGGGATGTGGGATGTTCAGGGCGCTTCTGGAGCTCTTCTGGCCATGCAGTATATGAAGTACTGCAGTGTGGAATGTGGCAAGATAGCTGCTCGGAGGTATCCAGGACCAGCGTGGAGCACAAGCAGCCAGCATTGAGGCCGTTCGTAAGTAGGAGTCGTTCGTAAGTCAGGTGTTCATAAGTCGGGGACTGCCTGTACAGAGTATAAAAGAGAAGAGAGGCGCCTGTAGCAATATGTTGCACCTTCATTAAATGTAACCATATTGCTACACTTAGAGGCACCTCTCTTCTCTTTTATACTCAGTTGTGACATAATACTACTTGTATATCAAGACATCGCTTGTATATCAAGTCCAAATGTATTAAAAAATTTTGCTTGTCTTGCAAAACCAAACCAAGGTTACTCTCAAACCAAGGTTTTACTGTACCACACTTTTGTACTGCTCTTTTTCTCCATTGCAGCCCTCGGAAAATAGCTGGTGTAGTGCTCAGGCCTGAGCAGCCAATCGTCAGTCTCAAACATGTCACATGAGCAATATCAAAGACCTGTGGAATCTCAACTACAATGGTTGAGAGCTCTGTAAGGTCTTCTAACCCGCACTCCCAGCATTTGCAAAGCATAGCAGATTTACTGCTACGGGGCAGCAGCTGTGTGCCGGATGACATATATACACTATATTGGCAAAAGTATTAGAGCACCTGCTTTTATACGCACATGAACTTTAATGGCATCCCAGTCTTAGTCCATAGGGTTTAATATCAAGTTGGCCCACCCTTTGCAGTTATAGCAGCTTCAACTCTTCTGAGAAGGTTGTCCACAAGGTTTAGGAGTGTGTCTATAGGAATTTTTGACCATTCTTCTAGAAGCGCATTTGTGAGGTCAGGCACTGACGTGGACGAGAAGGCCTGGCTCACAGTCTGCGCTCTAATTCATCCCAAAGGTGTTCTATTGGGTTGAGGTCAGGACTCAAGTTCCTCAACCCCAAACTCACTCATCGTTGTCTTTATGGACCTTGCTTGTGCACTGGTCCAAATTATTTGATGGAGGGGGGATTATGGTGTGGACTTGTTTTTCAGGGGTTGGGCTTGACCACTTAGTTTCCAGTGAAGGGAACTCATACAAAGCCATTTTGGACAATTTCAATTTTGTGTACATTGGCTATTATGCCTGGTAACTCACAATCATTGTTGTTACCGCTCAGTTACATAACATTTTGAAATGAATAAATTGATTTTGTCTCAGTGTTCACTGTGGACATTGGCTAAACCTCTCTCACCTCATCTAAAGTCCCAGGGCTATTTTCTTGTTTTTTTGGACAATTTCATGCTCCCAACTTTGTGGAAACAGTTTGGGGATCCTGTTCCAACATGACTGTGCACCAGTGCACAAAGCAAGCTCCATAAAGAAGGAATGGATTCTGTGTTCCTGCAAAGCAGGGACTAGAATCCATTACTTCCCCTAGTAAAAGCAGCACACAATTAACACACAAACACTGGCTAAGCACACAGGTAACCCTTTGATCGCCCTAGATGTTACTCCCTTCCCAGCCAGTGTCATTAGTATAGTGACAGAGCATATTTTTAGCACTAATCATTGTATTAGTGTCACTGGTTCCAGCAAAACGTGTCAAAAGTGTCAATTAGTGTCAGAATGTCCACCGCAATATCGCAGTCGCGCTATAAGTAGCTGATTGAAAAAAAATTTAAATTCCATAAATATATCCCATGATGAGTAGGTGTTGTTAGGGAAGAGATACTATATCCCCAGCAGGTGGTACTTGTAGCAGGAACCGAGCATGTTCCACCTGCTGATGATCCGGGGGGACACAGAATCCTCCATTGATGACGCATAGAAAATAAGGAGCATCCAGGTGTGAAAAACTCTCCATTTGGTGAGGAGAATACCAATTAAGGAGAGCTAGATGCCAGTGCATTGTCTTTAGGGGAGACACTGTGGCGTTGTGTAGTACTCTTATCGTAATTCAGCGTAGGAACCTGACTACTTGTCCCGTCGAATGGGAGGACTACCGCTTCTTCCTGAAGGCAAAGACACTGCAACACCTAAGTGATGTCCAACAGAATCCAATCCAGGAAGCTGACTTAAGACAAGGTCCCCTGACTAGGGGGGAATCATCTGTTCTGGATAGCCAGATTGAAGCTTAGGGTATGGAGACATCCTGTCAAGTGGGCGTGAAAAGACCGTACCATTTACCTGAAATGACTGATGGGTCAGACTGGGGACTACCTGACCTGGTCAATAGAGAAAAATCTTTTTTGCTTGGAGCCCAGGCCCATAGCAATAGAGAGCAATATAGAGAGGGGCTGAGCCAATGGAAGACAGGAAGACCATCCCAAGAGGGGATACCTCCAAAGCCCTACACACCCCTGACTGGGGGAAGGGGATAACCTGACGGCTGACAAGGGATCCAATAGCACACAGGATGTAGACCTTTTTAGAGAGTGTTTAAGGTTACCCGCTGGTGACAGGTAGCTTCCAACAACATATATCTCTGAGGCCCTCTGTGCATCTGTATAGACATCATGCCCATATGAGACACAAGTTTAGATACTTGTAACAAAGCATCACAAAGGAAGCACAAGGCTCCAGACATTTGCATGAAACACATGTCTACCTTGGCAGTGAAGAGATCCCTTTTGAGGGAGTCCACCCATTCTGACACAGTTTGACAGGTTAAAGGTAATTTTAACAAGGGACAGACGGCACACCCTTAACCAGTCTAGTGGCATTCCTGTTAAGGTGGGTCACTGTGTATCTGTAGTGGCAACTGTACAACCCCCTGTAAATCAAAGGCGATGCCAAGAGAGTGCAGCGTCTCAAAAAACAGCCTCTTCAGAGACAGTCTGATGGGTTGTTTAGTCTGAGTCAAAGATGGTGACATAGACCAAAGGCCCAACCTAATCATAAGGTTCAGGAGGGTCAGAGACTAGCTCTGGAGCGCAATTACAGCCTCTGTGCACGGGGTACCCCAAAAATTAAGCACACATAGGCAAACACACCTAAGTAGATAGGGGGGGGACTCAGTCTTCCCTACAGAGCTGAGGTAGACATTGGTTATGTCAATCCTCTAACAATAAGGGTCCCAGATTCCAGGTTACAGGTGTCAGTTCCTTCTGAGGATACCAAGTAAACTCATCCAGTGAAGACATAATGGAGGAGATTTACTAAAGCTGGAGTGTGCAAAATCTGGTGCAGTGCTCAATAGAAACCAATCAGCTTCCAGGTTTTACTGTCAAAGTTTAATTGAACAAGCTGAAGTTAGAAGTTGATTGGATAACATGCACAGCTGCACCAGATTCTGTGCGCACCAGTTTTAGTAAATCTCACCCACGGAGCAGTATTGCAACTAGACCCAATGTGAGGAAGGATTCTCAGAAACCCAGGTCTTTTCTGCTGATTTTGTTTTTGCAACCAAAGATGACCAGGTCACAGCACGGATTGCACGAACATAGCTCCACCCAGAAGATGACATCAGCTTTGGTCCCTAAGACATAGTAAAACTGGTGGTGGCTAGAATTTTCAATGACCCCAGCAGGAAAAATCCACAAAGAATGGATGCAGAGCTGAAGGAAAGGCTTCCCGCTTTCTAGGACAGTAGCAAAAAACGAAGCAAGAGGAGGGGTTATAGGGGGCCTGGCTTACAATTTTTCTGTTTGCGAGTGTTCCGGCCTCCTGTGGGTGACATAATAACACAGCAGTATTTGAATTCCTGTGTCCCTTGCTGGATGATAAAGAAAATTACAGAGGCTCCAAGGATTGTTGACGGGAGTCAGAAGGGCAGAAGTCAGGAGTCAGAAGGTTAGTTATAGTTCAAGAAAAATAAACCATATCCATACTGTAGCTCTGTATATAAACTAGACCCCACTCCAACAGCAAATTCTGATATTAGTCCTACCGTGTACAGGGGTAGTCATAATTCAGGTAGGCCTGGGGTAGCAGGATAACCAAATATGCCCTTGAGCATGTGGGGTAATAAATCGGAAATGCAAAAAATGTTTTAAAGTTCTACTTTGATTTACCATTTAAAAAAATAAAATAATCAGCTGAATACACAAGCTCAGTTATACATCACAGCATAAAGTGATTTTCATCAACAGTAAGCACCATCAGTTACATCCAGCACTTGGTTGCTATGGGGGCATGAAAACTGTGCAAGCATTTAATTAGCATTCTGCTAGCAATGCACAACTGTAAAGAGATCAATGTGTTAGGAAAACCATTTGACTTTTCTCTGTTCTCAAATCTGTGATCTGTTAAGGATTTAAAGAGCAACAGTAGTAGAATTCTATATGTTTAAAGGGCCACTGACCCAGTGAGTCAAGTTTTCAGGTATGAGCCTAATGAACAGGTTTCTCTTACAACTGGCCTTGCTTTTCATTTCGAATGTTTATAAATGCTTTAGTAGTTCAACAGCTCCATGTAAACTACTGGCAACTCAGCACTTAACACTGAACGGAAAGTACATTCCTTACTATTATTATTAACCCCTTCAGATCTGCGCTATAGCTGAATGACAGCGCAGATCTACTTTGCCGGGGGCCATCAATAGGGGCCATCCCCTTTGCACTCTCCCCGCGCGCCCCCCTGCAGGGCGCGTGTGGCACGCGCTGTGATCACCGAGTCAATGAGACTTGGGTGATCACAGATCCGAGTAAGGGGTCGATCCCGGCCCCTTACCACGTGATCAGCTGTCAGCCAATGACAGCTGATCACATGATGTAAACAGAAGATTGGTAATCGTTTTTTTTTCTCATGCTGACAGCGTGAGGAGAAAAAAAAGCCGATCACCAGCTTCTGTTGAAGGGACATCGGTCGCGAAGAGGAAGAGGCGAAGCCGCCTCATCTGTGCCCTCCAGTACCGCCTGCCAGTGCCACCTGCCAGTACCCACAATGCCACGAATCAGTGCCCACAGTGCCACGAATCAGTGTCCACCAGTACATGAAAATGCCAGCAATCAGTACCACCTATCAATGCCCACGAGTGCCACCTATAAAGGCCCACCAGAGGTGACAATCAGTGCCTCATCAGTGCCACCTAGCAGTGCTGCCTATCAGTGTCACCTACCAGTGCCGATCAGTGCCCATCCCTGTCACCCATCAGTGCCCATCACTGCCACCCATCAGTGCCAGCTATCAGTGCCACCTATTAGTGCCCTTCAGTGCTACCTATCAATGCCCTTCAGTATCACCGATCAGTGTCACCGATCAGTGTCACCCATCAGTGCCCACCAAAGCCACCTATCAGTGCCCACCAGTGCCACCTCATCAGTGCCATCCAGTGTCGCCTATTAGTGCCCATCAGTGCCGCCTTATCAGTGCCCATCAGTGCCGCCTTATCAGTGCCCATCAATGCAGCCTATTGGTGCCCATCAGTGCAGCCTATCAGTGCCCATCAATGTAGCCTCATCAGCGTACATCAATGAAAGAGAAAAATTACCTGTTTGCAAATTTTATTAACAAAATATAAAACGGTTTTGTATTTTTATTTTTTATATTTCAGACTTTTTAATTTTTTTAACATAAAATAATAAACCCAGAGGTGATCAAATACCACCAAAAGAAAGCTTTATTTGTGGGAATTTTTTTTTTACAAATTTCATTTGGGTACAGTGTTGTATGACCATGCAATTGTCATTCAAAGAGTGACAGCGCTAAAAGATGAAAATTGGTCTGGGCAGGAGGGGGGTTTAGGTGCCCAGTAAGCATGTGGTTAAGTGGCACTAAAAAAATATGCTAATTTTCCAAAAATAATACATATATATCCACTACTTAATTGCCCTTTAATCTATTTTTCTTTTTGTGTTTTTCTGCCTCCTTGTAATGTCCACTTTAAGCTCATGAACCTCTCCTTTTTCTCCTCACTTCCTCTTGTTTGAAACAAGCAGTGCACGTTAGTTGCAATCATGTGCACTGCTCTATGCACCCCATAAATCCCATAGTCACAAGTCTAGGAGAAAGCAAGAGACAGTGACTATGTTCCCACATGGAAAATGAATGTTTGCCACCAAAGAAATTGAATCACAGCAGCAAAAAAACAGATTTTGGAGATTTGGAGGAGGCTGAAAGCAATAAAAGATACATCTTTGAGATAAAAACACATACTTGAATAAAAAAGCCTGAAGGACAGGAAACTGGCCCTATGCTTAGAAAGTTTGGAGACCCCTGGTTTGGATAATGAGGTGGTTTCACATTAAGGGTTAGATTTAGTGTTGTGTCCACGCTATGGTTTAAATAAAGGGTTCATGGTATGGGTTAGGTTTGGGGGGGTCGCATTTTATTAGTTTCGGATGTTGGGAGAGGGTTAGGGTTAGCCTCTTTACTTTTTATAGCTGTCTGTATCTCTGCTACTTCACCACTCTGACTGTCTTGTTGACAATTGTAACCAAGAAAGAAAATGAGGGGAAATCCAAATTTTAATTGTAACCAAGACAGAAAATAAGGGGAAATCCACATTTTTGAGTGGAGGAGGAAAGAGAAAATGTTCCCATGGGGACAAATATTGAAGTGATTCACAAAGTACAGTGTGTGATACAGTGGCTGGTTGCAGCGTCATTACAGACCGTGTTATGTTAGGCCTGGTTCACACCTATGAAGTTTGCAGTTAGCATTTTTCAGGTGCATTTTGCGTTTTTCAATATACGTTTTTGATCCATTGAAGTCTATGGAATCCAAAACCAGAAAAAAGTCCCTGGCCCCTTCCATAAAATGCACAGATGTGAACATGATCCATAGGAAACCATGTTAAATGGACTGTAGTGTGTTTCTGAAAAACTGAAGACGCAAAAATTGCATAGGTGTGAACCAGGCCTAAAGGGCAAGCCACAGAGAGATGGCAATGACTTGGTTTCCCTGATGAAGTCCCGTGACCGTGACGACACACGTAGGGATACAGAGGCACCAGAAGTGATGCTGGCGAGCTCGGCGCTCGTGGTTTTTAAACTCAATGTCATTTTGTAAATGTGAGTACCTTGTATCTTTTGTTCTATTCAATAAATCAAGTTGTATAAGACATACTACACTATTCTGGAATCCCCTTCTTCTCCCCTATGCCATCTTATATACACTTTCACTGCGGGAGCTACAAGTGAAATTGTGGAAGTGATAGCGATATTTGATCGCAAAGTAGCAGACTTTCATCTCCATATTGAAAACACTCATGTATAGGAGTCTGGTCATCGTCAGGATATATAGAGGAATTACCTGTGAGTATTACATACATGCTGTTACCTTACAGCTGTGAGGTAAGAGGCCATCTATTACCATAGTGCACCGTACGGAAGAGGCCATCACCTTTGGGCTATCACCTTGCACTACAAATCTAAATTGGATGCACATGCACAGAAGTGTGTTGTAGAGGGTGTCTTTATCTTCTCTTTTTTTGCACAGAAGAAAAAAAGTCACCTATTTTTGCTTATTGCACGTCGCACTTTTTCATCTATCACACTTCAGAGGAATATTCATCACTTTTCAGAGGACTGTATTAATTTTTGATTTTTTTGTTGATTATTATATTAAGAATTCTATGTGATATGCACAGTACCCATTGATATATTTGCTCATTTGCACATCATTGTTTATTGTTTATGTAGATTTACTAGGTGTTTCTACCACACATGCCCTCTAGTTTATATTTATACTAGTTATTACTACCTAACAGTGCAACACTATTTTTGTTTTTTTTATTTTCTTTTGTGGTTATGGAGTAACCTCCCAGTGCTCTGCAGCAGTTATTACCTCTTCCTTTTCATCGCAGCGCGGGAATACCTACTATATATAATGACTTGACACCAGCACTGGTGTCTGTTACAGCTGATGGTGGCGAATGGCCAGAAGGACAGCAGGAGCAGCAAACAAGCATTTGTACTCATTAGAATCTTTGCTCTTACATAGTTAATCTGGTTGAAAAAAGACAAAAGTCCATCCAGTTCAACTAACAGAAAAAAAAAAAGAAAACCAAAACTTACTAGAGAACCTCCATATACACTATTCATCACCCACAGTTGATCCAGAGGAAGGCAGAAAACTCCAATAAAGCATGATAACTGATATAATAGTGTAAATCCTTACATCGCATCATGACCAAATTTAGCATTAGACAAACTAGTCCTATGCCTATAAGGTGCCAAAGCCAGGAGATGGCTTTTCCCTCTATGGTTTCTACGATAAGCAGAAAGAAATACACTCATCCCATGTAAATGTATATACAAACTGTCCCAATATCTCAGCTGGGTTAGGATCGGTAAAACAAGAAAATGATTTTTGCAAATGGCAAAATCCCAGCACAAGGGTGATGTTTTGATTGCCTACAGCATCCAATGATGGAAATCTGATTAAAATTAATTGTTAAAAGTTTAAAAATCATCCAATTATCTCCAAGACGAATCACTTCAATGCAAGGACAAATGAAGATATGAGAAAATCAACATCTTATTTCTACATTTATAGCAGTAGAGCCATGTATCATTTAGCACTTAGTACAATATTTTCCTGTTTTGCATAAAATGGCAATATTATAAGGTAACCATACACAGGCAAACCTCAAATCAATAACAGATACAGTATGAGGCCAAGATCTGCCCATCTGCCAGGAACTGAATGGCCATCATTACAGATCCACACGTATATCAGGTCTTCCAGAGATGTTTCAAGATGATAGAAAATATGTATCTGATACCAAATAATTTTAACTTTCAGAAGCACTCACTTATTGGTCTAGTTAAAGTGGAACTCCAGACAAACAACTAAATACAAAATTTAAATACAAATGTTTACTGTTTTACCTGCCAAAGGATTTGTAATTTCATCAATTCATTATTGTGATACAAATAACATGCTAAACAGTACCACCACTAGAGAACTTTCTTAATTTAACCCTACTGATTCCTGGGTCAGCTCCCTGCTCATTGTACAGAGCGTTAAGTGTTACATAGTTAGTCAGGTTGAAAAAAGACACAAGTCCATCCAGTTCAACCTTAAAAACAATAAATAAATAAAATAAAAATATCGTACAATCCAATATACCCAATTGTATACCCTCAGTTGATCCAGAGGAAGGCAAAAAACCCCAGCAGAGCATGCTCCAATTTGCTACAGCAGGGGAAAAAATTCCTTCCTGATCTCCCAAGAGGCAATCGGATTTTCCCTGGATCAACTTTAACTATAAATGTTAGTACCCAGTGTTGATTTGTTGTCCATTGGACAGGCTGCCATGGGAGAGGTGACACTGGAGGCTGCATTGGTGGCGGGTGTATGTAAATTAGAAGACTGGTTGACCAGAATTAGGGGCGCAAAGAGGCTATTTTTCACATCAGAACTGATTTTGTTCCCAAAAAGTTTAATTCAGCTTAGACGGAGTCATGAAAAAAGTCAGAAGAAGGTCACGAGCACCTGTGAAAATTCTTAGAAGTGTTTCACATTGATTTCAAATGTGAGCTGAAGATACCTGGAAGTATGCTGCATTTTTCAATCTAAGCAACATATTACAAATCCTTTGACAGGTCAAGGCAGTTCATATATATACAGTATATATAATTGTAGCTGGGTAGCTGGCAGGAGCACCGGGATTCTCTTGTGTGTGCAGCTGTAGCTTCTCTCTCACCCCTGGCTGGCTGCCATACTACAGAGAAGGCTGTGTGAGATCCTGCTGGTCTAGTCTTCCCCTGCTCCCCCCACCCACCTTCCACCCCCCTCCTGTCATCAGTGGTGAGGTCTGTGAGGGGAAAGATGACTTGGGAGTCCAGTCGCTCATTCCCCCTCCTTCCTGGATGATGTGGCCACAGTGGATGATGGAAAATGTAGCTGTGCAATGGAGTCTATGGGCTGCAGACATCAATGCCCCAGCTGCTCTAAAAGTAAGAGGAGGGGAGCACAGAGTGTGCAGACCTGCTGCTGTGCATGACTACACTGTGAAAGCACCTGGTGGGAACCGGAGCCATGTGCAGCATCCATAGAGGCTGAGGACTGAGCAACTGAGAGGGTTTGGTGATGTGGACTTTGGGGCACAGACCTGCTACTCCTACCTGTCTATGCCCACTTTTAGAGAAACTGATCCTGAGCTGAGAGCTGGTGAGAGTCTGAACACTGGGACTGAGCCTTGTGAAAGACCTGATCGTGAGGACTGAGATTTCTAAGACAACAGGTCCCCAAGCGTACTGGACTGGATCTGTTGCATATCAGGAGTGAGAGGTACAACTGACCTTAACCTCTTACTGCCTATAGTTAATGCCAATAGAGATTGATCCTTACCTAACAGCCCATCAGCCCTAAATAGACAGCTTACTCTGCACCAACGTACAGATGGGCCCCAACAATAGCTGGCTAATAGTGACAGTAAGGAACCAGGTACTTTGTAGCCACCTCCAGGGGTACCTCTTGTCAGGCCGGAGTTCACCCTTTTTAGTTAAGCATCCTCAAATATGTTCAGTTGCCTGCCTACTTGTTTATGCCTAGTGTTTGACTTGCCTTATTACAATATACTTACTTTTTCTAACACCCAGCAGTTTGTGCTCTATTTCCTGAATACTGATAAGATGAGGTAATATACTAATGCTTATGTTAAACAAGTGTGAGTGGCCTTCAATCCATACCCAGGTGTGTCAGTGGGGCCCAAGCAGGTTAAAGAGTCATGGCAGAACAGAGAACCCATCCTATCCAGCAGCTCCTGCGGGGGTTCAGTGCCTTGAAAAAGTATTCATACCCCTTGAAATGTTCCACATTTTGTCATGTTACAATCAAAAACGTAAATGTATTTTATTGGAATTTTATGTGATAGACCAACATAAAGTGGCACATAATTGTTAAGTGGACGGAAAATTATAAATAGTTTTCAAAATGTTTTAAGAATAAATATGTGAAAAGTGTGGTGTGCATTTGTTTTCAGCCCCCCTGAGTCAATACTTTGTAGAACCACCTTTCGCTGCAATAAAAGCTACAAGTCTTTTTGGGTATGTGTCTACCAGCTTTGCACATCTAAAGAGTGACATTTTTGCCCATTCTTCTTTGCAAAATAGCTCAAAGTCTGTCAGATTGGATGGAGAGCGTCTGTGAACAGCAATTTTCAATTCTTGCCATAGATTAAGGGAAAGCGCCTATGGTCAAAAGGTTAGGTTGTCAAATGTAGAGTACCATCATCCCGAAAAATCTACTACAGAGGGAGGCAGGGAGTTTTTTTTTTTTTTTTTTTTTTTTTTTTTTTTTTTTTTTTTTTTTTTCCCCCATTCCCCTCCCTCCCTCCCACTTCCCCACCCTGGCACTCCCAGGGCCGAGTACTAATGAATTGACCATGTCTGCCCAAGATTTATCCCCATAAGTTATGGGTAACTGACACCCTTACATAATAATTTTATACAATGCCTGTATAGAAATTTCCTTTATGTTTATTTCATTATGTTGTATTTTGCTGCTTTATCTTCATATATTTTTTTTGCTGTACAAGGTCAGGCTCCCATCCCCCGCTTTCAGACTCTGTTGGTAGGCTGCCCCGGTCTCTCTCCTATGCGACGGACATATGCCCGCCCTGGCAGTCCTTTGACTGCTTGCGTCTCCTCGTTTGGGAATTAGACTCCCTTTGACGGGAGCGCGCGCTTGCGCAGTAGCACTCATGGTGCACCTGCGCAGTGCGGGCGAGCAGACCCGGGTTACGTCAGGGACCGCCTCCGTTAGGACGTCCCTGACTTCCGGGTTGGGGTGCTTTTATAGCGGCCGGACACGGCCGCTGTATAAGCCTACAGCCTCTGATGGCGTGCCTCATGAGGAGCAGTATCTCGGGTAAGTCTCAGCACCTTCCCCCCTCCTCGCTGTTCCCTCCCGTTTTCTCCCCCGCTGGCTGGTTTCTCCTTCCTACTTATCTCCCCTCCCATCCATGGCGGGCTTGGTCACCATCGCCCGCACACACAGTGGCTGCTTGCAGCACTTTTATATATTGCTCTGCTGGTATCCCAATATCCCTGCCTCACTGGGGACTTTATATAACTTGCTACCTTGTCATCTTCTGGTACTGGCTACCCAATTTTATATTTATTTTTATTATTATATTCTCTATGATACTTTTTATCCCAGTGAGTTACCGCTGCTGTTCCCCCTTTCCCCCCCCCCCCCTATTTTGCTGTGTGGGTAACTGTTTGTTCTTTCCCCCCCTTCGCTAATATGGTGGAATAAAAAAAAAAAATTTCCTTATTTTATTACAGCTGCTGTGGTGATTTTTTGTCCCTGCGCATACCACTGACCCCAGCCTGTGGAGTGTTAATCATTAACCCCTGAGCGCCCGGATCGTTTAACCCATTTAATGCCACGATCCCTTTTACTATATGCTCCCCCCTTACCTCATTCCATCCTTCTCGTTGATCTATGTCGTAGGGGTAAGTGATGGCCCGTATTATCTGTGTGCAATTTCTCTCTCTTTTCCCAGTCTCACCTTTTCCACCTGGATCTAAGTTATAGGTCCTATTCACCACCCCACCGCTCCCTCCCCCCTCTCCTTCCCCCCCCCCTCCTTCCCTCCCCCCGCCCCCTCTCCCCTCCCCTTCTCCCCCGTCCCCCCCCCCCCCCCTGCGGCCCCCCCCCTTCCCTCCCTCCTCTTCCTCCCTTCCCTCTTTCCCCTCCTCTCTCACTCCTCCCCTCTCCCCCCCCCCTCCCCATTATCCCCCCCTTCTCCTCCCCCCCCTCCCTTATTCCCCTTTATCCTTTCCTCTCCTTCCTTCCCTCTCCCTTCCTGTTTCCCCCCCCCCCCCCCTTTCCCCCCCCCCCCCCTTCCTGTCCTCTCCAACCACCTTTTCATCCTTCTCCTTTTTGCACACCGGGTTCTAAATTCATAGCTTTTGATGGGTACCCTTATACTCTACCACGCTATGTCTATCTTGTGGTTTAATGATCCACACTCAATTACTTAAATATTTTATCCACCAGAGGCTGTTTTGTTACCCCTGTGTTCGTCGCAGGGGGATTTGTTTGGGGTCCTATATACCTACAGAGAATACCTGAACGGGTGAGCCTGTCCTTCTTCTATTTAACCTGTACCTTATTGTTTATTGTATTATTTAATGATTTCGCTGTAATCACCACAAAAACCATGTATCTGTGAATTGTTATATATCTATTATTTGTTTTTTATGCCACATTACAGACTTTATTCTCCTGAGGAAGCGGTGAATACCGCGAAACCGGTCGAGAACCTAAGTCACTCTTGGAACCTCTGTCATTGCTAGATACAATTTATGTGGTTGTATACATTACTTTGTCCTGTATTACAACTGTATATGCTATTATTACTCTAATATTTAGATATATGTATATATCTTCTTTTAAAATGGTTTTCTATTAAAAATATAGCTTTTATCCTACCACCTTCTCTTCATTCCTTTGTACTATTATTTAATTATCCTCAGTACCGAAATAGTCCCCTGTGTTGTTTTCTTGCATGTGGGGGGTAGGGACAGTTGCCGACAGAAGTAGCGAACTGCGGCCTGCCCTACTCCCTGCCTCCCTCTGTAGTAGATTTTTCGGGATGATGGTACTCTACATTTGACAACCTAACCTTTTGACCATAGGCGCTTTCCCTTATTGTATACATAGGGTGGATAATACACCCACAACTTTTCTGGACTTCAAGGTGAACAGCAACACCCTCTGACACGTCCTTATTATTAGCGCCTGGAATTCTATATTTTTCTCGATTTTGTTATTAACTGTACTCTCTAGTCTATTGTAGTGTGTCAGTATAACATACCTTGGGGATTGCCGCCGGCAGCCGGGTACAATATGGACGTTCTAGGCACAGATTGGACGGGCTTTATGTCCAACCTGAAAACCTCCTGCCTGAATGAACATAAAATCGATGATGACATTTCAACGTTCTTTGCGCGAATGTTCAAACTCCTTAAACGTAAGTCCCATTTACATTGGCACATTGAATATTTTAAACTCTATGTCAGTGAAAAAGTCTGTCCCTTGGGTCTGAGAGGGCAGATCTTTCCTACCCTCAAGGACCCCTCAGTGGATTTTAAAAAAACCTGGGAGGATATCCTAACTAAAAATAGTCTGGAATTAATTGGATTACTGATTACCCAATACACTCTTGACATGACCCTTCTTGACAATGATATCGAGCGACTCAACTCTGAATACTCTCACTTGACTGATAATACTGTTTTCAAAACCAAATGGAAAGATCTTAGAGAACGCCTGGAAATTATGAACAAAGATATCATTGTCAAGAAACAGATCAAATTTGGAAAGGATAAAGCTGCTTTTACTGAGGGTTTGGCCTACCGTTGGCCTGGGAGAGGCCGAGGTAGACGAGGCCCCCCCCGTACCAATAATAGAAACTTTACCACTGACATTGAATCTGACTCATCACTGTTTTCTACGGTATCTTCTCTAAACACTACCCAATCTACCACTTCATCTGCACTCAACGCCTCACGAAAGAGACTTCGCTTTGGAGGCAACACCCCACCCACAAATCCTAAAAAAGATAAGAAAGGCCCTAGAGGCCCTAGACCCACTCAGGCACCTCCTACACAAACTTCACAGGATACTAATACCCCTGTGGAAGGGGCAACTGGCTATTCCACACTGCACGGCACTATTCCTAAAATTTTGAATTTAGGTCTAATGACCAATAAATACACTAAAGTCAATGAAGACGCTATTTTTTTAGATCTAAAAAAACAACAGAGCAATCTAGATGCTTATGTCCTAAAACCCCCACCGTCCCAATAGCACCATCCTCCTTACACTATACTGACCGCAATGTCATTAACCTCACCCCCTACACACTTAATAATGAGGAAATTTCGATCCTTCAATTAGGACTGGGCTTTTGTCCCCTTGATGCGCTTAGGGTTACTGAAACAATTAAAGATCTTTATTTATTTGCCCGTAATTTAACCTTCAGATTCATGTATGATAAAGATCGCACTAATCAGGGACTAGAGCGCGAACTCACGGAGCGCACCAAGGGTTTCTCGATGGAGGAATTCAGGGCTCTCCGTGATCTAATGCTCCTCTTCGACGAGGGAGATACCGGAGACCCCGCAGCTTCACAGGCGAGCATGGATTGTGTAAATATCTCTCCAAATATACCGGCAGCAGGGACAGATGTACCTACTCTCCCTGCACCCAATAGCTGTGACCCCCCGGTCAAGCAGAGCCACATACCCCTGCCAAAATCCTTTCGTCTGCGATCTCGCAGGTTCCCCGATCTCAATACCTGCCCCGAGATATGGGCCTTTTTACGAGCTACAATTAATGATCTTAAGAAACAAAAATGGCCCGATTTCTCCCCAAACCTCGACTCTAGTCAAATCCGAGCCCTTCGGTCCCTACAGCAACATTCTGATATTGTGATCAAACAATCAGACAAAGGTGGGAATATTGTCCTCATGACTAATCATCAATATCAATCTATGTGCCTTGCTATACTGCACAATCAACACTGGTACAGACCCATTTCCTCCACCCACGTTCTTTCCTTTGCACAGGAACTCCGGGCTCTTTGCACTGAGGCCTACTTTTCAGGCCTCATTGACAAAGACACCTTAGAGTTCCTGGTCCCCAAATTTCCCCGCACCCCTACCTTTTATTCCCTACCCAAGACCCATAAGGATTTACACCGCCCCCCCGGAAGACCTATAGTGTCGGGGATAGGTTCCTTAACAGACAATGCAAGCAAATTCGTTGACGCCTTCCTAATGCCCCATGTCCGTAGCCTCCCGTCGTACATCAGGGACACTACCGACTTGCTACAACATCTTGATGGTATCCAGATCCCTCCTGACGCCCTGCTCGTGGCTGTTGATATTGAGGCTCTTTACTCCAGTATCCCCCACGAGCAGGGCGTACGGACGGCTGGTTCCTTCCTAGCTGAACAAGACACAACGACTTGGCCCCTGAATCAGTTCATTTTGACACTCCTATATTTTATTTTAACCAAAAACTATTTTACCTTTAATGATCAATTATTTTTACAAATACAGGGTGTCGCAATGGGGACGTCTTGTGCCCCAGCATATGCCAACTTATATCTAGGGGGCTGGGAGCGACAGATTCATGCTCATGACCAATACACGGAATTTCTAAGCGATATCCTGGTATGGTATCGTTTTATTGATGACCTGTTCATGATCTGGTCGGGCTCCAGGGAAAAACTTTTACAATTCTTACGTCAACTTGATAACAATGACCTTAACCTTAAATTTACCTTCAAAATCGAGACAGAACAAATCCCCTTCCTAGACGTACTAATCATTAAACAACCTGATGGTACCCTAGGAACGGACCTGTATAGAAAACCCACGGCGGGGAACACCCTATTATTTGCCACTAGTGCCCACCCTAATTCCCTGATACAGAGCATACCCTATGCCCAATACCTACGACTACGCAGGAATTGCACACATGATAACGACTTCAAACGCCAGGCTAAAGCACTACGTGACCGTCTCTTACGACGAGGTTACTCCTCCACCTCTCTACGTAAAGCCTACAACAAATCTCTGTCACGTTCACGAACCTCTCTGCTCTTCAAAGATAGGAAACCGCCTCCCCCCACAGAAACTGTAAGATTTATTACCACCTATTCTGCACACCACCATGTGTTGCGGAATATCTTAGCCAAACATTGGCATCTTTTGGCTCAACACCATATTTTAACTAAATACATTAGACATACACCAGAGGTGGTCTTCCGCAGAGCTCGATCACTACGTGATCAATTAACTACCAGCCACTACAATCCTACCAAACCCGGGCGCAGTGGCCCCAATGGCACATTTCAATGCGGGGAATGTCCCCGGTGCCCTTGGGTCCACGAAAGTAGAACAGTGATCCTACCTAACGGAGAAACTCTGGTTCCACGGGCCTTCGCGAACTGTGCTACAAAGGGGGTTATCTATCTTATGAAATGTGTATGCAAAGCCTTTTATGTGGGCAAAACTATCAGGGAACTTAGGCAGAGAATCGGTGACCACCTCTATGACTCAGAAAACGGTAAATTGACTACTATTGGCCGACATACCGGACTTTATCATAGATTCGACAATTCCGTGGCCAAATTCCTGGTATTAGAGGTGGTTAAACCCAGTCCCAGAGGTGGCGATTGGGATCGCTCGATATTGCAGAAGGAGTCCCTCTGGATCGAGCGACTCAACGCCACCACCCCACCTGGCCTAAACGAGTCGGTGTCCTATAGGGCTTTCTTATGAGTCCATGGTCACCCCCCTTCCCTTTCCTCCCCTTCCTCCCCCCCTCCCCCTCTCCCCCTTGTGTGTTTTGTTTTTTTTTTTTTTTTTTTTTTTTTCCCCCATTCCCCTCCCTCCCTCCCACTTCCCCACCCTGGCACTCCCAGGGCCGAGTACTAATGAATTGACCATGTCTGCCCAAGATTTATCCCCATAAGTTATGGGTAACTGACACCCTTACATAATAATTTTATACAATGCCTGTATAGAAATTTCCTTTATGTTTATTTCATTATGTTGTATTTTGCTGCTTTATCTTCATATATTTTTTTTGCTGTACAAGGTCAGGCTCCCATCCCCCGCTTTCAGACTCTGTTGGTAGGCTGCCCCGGTCTCTCTCCTATGCGACGGACATATGCCCGCCCTGGCAGTCCTTTGACTGCTTGCGTCTCCTCGTTTGGGAATTAGACTCCCTTTGACGGGAGCGCGCGCTTGCGCAGTAGCACTCATGGTGCACCTGCGCAGTGCGGGCGAGCAGACCCGGGTTACGTCAGGGACCGCCTCCGTTAGGACGTCCCTGACTTCCGGGTTGGGGTGCTTTTATAGCGGCCGGACACGGCCGCTGTATAAGCCTACAGCCTCTGATGGCGTGCCTCATGAGGAGCAGTATCTCGGGTAAGTCTCAGCACCTTCCCCCCTCCTCGCTGTTCCCTCCCGTTTTCTCCCCCGCTGGCTGGTTTCTCCTTCCTACTTATCTCCCCTCCCATCCATGGCGGGCTTGGTCACCATCGCCCGCACACACAGTGGCTGCTTGCAGCACTTTTATATATTGCTCTGCTGGTATCCCAATATCCCTGCCTCACTGGGGACTTTATATAACTTGCTACCTTGTCATCTTCTGGTACTGGCTACCCAATTTTATATTTATTTTTATTATTATATTCTCTATGATACTTTTTATCCCAGTGAGTTACCGCTGCTGTTCCCCCTTTCCCCCCCCCCCCTATTTTGCTGTGTGGGTAACTGTTTGTTCTTTCCCCCCCTTCGCTAATATGGTGGAATAAAAAAAAAAATTTCCTTATTTTATTACAGCTGCTGTGGTGATTTTTTGTCCCTGCGCATACCACTGACCCCAGCCTGTGGAGTGTTAATCATTAACCCCTGAGCGCCCGGATCGTTTAACCCATTTAATGCCACGATCCCTTTTACTATATGCTCCCCCCTTACCTCATTCCATCCTTCTCGTTGATCTATGTCGTAGGGGTAAGTGATGGCCCGTATTATCTGTGTGCAATTTCTCTCTCTTTTCCCAGTCTCACCTTTTCCACCTGGATCTAAGTTATAGGTCCTATTCACCACCCCACCGCTCCCTCCCCCCTCTCCTTCCCCCCCCCTCCTTCCCTCCCCCGCCCCCTCTCCCCTCCCCTTCTCCCCCGTCCCCCCCCCCCCCCCCCCCCCTGCGGCCCCCCCCTTCCCTCCCTCCTCTTCCTCCCTTCCCTCTTTCCCCTCCTCTCTCACTCCTCCCCTCTCCCCCCCCCTCCCCATTATCCCCCCCTTCTCCTCCCCCCCCTCCCTTATTCCCCTTTATCCTTTCCTCTCCTTCCTTCCCTCTCCCTTCCTGTTTCCCCCCCCCCCCCTTTCCCCCCCCCCCCCCTTCCTGTCCTCTCCAACCACCTTTTCATCCTTCTCCTTTTTGCACACCGGGTTCTAAATTCATAGCTTTTGATGGGTACCCTTATACTCTACCACGCTATGTCTATCTTGTGGTTTAATGATCCACACTCAATTACTTAAATATTTTATCCACCAGAGGCTGTTTTGTTACCCCTGTGTTCGTCGCAGGGGGATTTGTTTGGGGTCCTATATACCTACAGAGAATACCTGAACGGGTGAGCCTGTCCTTCTTCTATTTAACCTGTACCTTATTGTTTATTGTATTATTTAATGATTTCGCTGTAATCACCACAAAAACCATGTATCTGTGAATTGTTATATATCTATTATTTGTTTTTTATGCCACATTACAGACTTTATTCTCCTGAGGAAGCGGTGAATACCGCGAAACCGGTCGAGAACCTAAGTCACTCTTGGAACCTCTGTCATTGCTAGATACAATTTATGTGGTTGTATACATTACTTTGTCCTGTATTACAACTGTATATGCTATTATTACTCTAATATTTAGATATATGTATATATCTTCTTTTAAAATGGTTTTCTATTAAAAATATAGCTTTTATCCTACCACCTTCTCTTCATTCCTTTGTACTATTATTTAATTATCCTCAGTACCGAAATAGTCCCCTGTGTTGTTTTCTTGCATGTGGGGGGTAGGGACAGTTGCCGACAGAAGTAGCGAACTGCGGCCTGCCCTACTCCCTGCCTCCCTCTGTAGTAGATCTTGCCATAGATTCTCAATTAGATTCAGGTCTGGACTTTGACTGAGTCAATCTAACAAATGAATATGCTTTGATCTAAACCAGGGATACGCAATTAGCGGACCTCAGGCTGTTGCAGAACTACAAGTCCCATGAGGCATAGCAAGACGCTAACAGACACAAGCATGACACCCAGAGGCAAAGACATGATGGGACTTGTAGTTTTGCAACAGTTGGAGGTCCGCTAATTGCATATCCCTGATCTAAACTATTCTATTGTAGGTCTGGTTGTATGTTTAGGGTTATTGTCCTGCTGGAAGGTGAACCTCCGCCCCAGTCACAAGTTTTCTTCTAAGATTGCCCTGTATTTGGCTCCATCCATCTTCCCATCAACTCTGACCAGCTTCCCTGTCCCTGCTGAAGAAAAGCATCCCCACAACATGATGCTGCCACCACCATGTTTCACTTTGGGGGTGGTGTGTTCGGGGCATAGGCGTGCGCACAGGGTGTGCCGGGTGTGCCCAGGCACACCCTAATCCCCCCATGCGCATTAGTGTTATCCTTATGTGTACCAACAGGAACATGGGAAAGATCTCCCTCTTACCGGCTACCATAAGAGAAGTGTTTATCCTTTGCTCTTCCACTGTGCCAGCAGGGAGATCAATGTGCCAGAGTCATATATATGTAGATACATACACATGCATGTATGTTTCAGCTTAAGGGTGCACACCCTAATGCATTAGGCTGCGCACACCTATGGTTCAGGGTGTTAGTTTTCCACCACACAGCTTTTTGCTTTTAGGTCAAAAAGTTCAATTTTGGTATCATCTGATCAGAGCACCTTCTTCCACATGTTTGTTTTGTCCCCAAAAGGCTTCTCGCAAACTGCAAACGGGACTTCTTATGGCTTTCTTTCAACAATGGCATTCTTCTTACCACTCTTCCATAAAGGCCAGATTTGTGGAGTGCACGACTAATGCCGTGTACACAGGATCGGAAATGCCGCCAGCAAAACTCCGATGAGAGCTTTTTGTTGGAAATTGCGACCGTGTGTATGCTCCATCGGTCTTTTTCTGGCGGAATTTCAGCCAGCAAAAGATTGAGAGCATGTTCTCTATTTTTCGGTCGGGAAAAGTTCCTATCCAAAAATGCGTTCGTCTGTATGCAATTCAGACGCATGCTCGGAAACAATTTGACACATGCTCGGAAGCACTGAACTTCATTTTTTCAGCTTGTTGTAGTGTTGTGCGTCACCGCGTTCTTGACGGTCGAAAGTTCCGAGAACTTTTGTGTGACCGTGTGTATGCAAGGCAAGCTTGAGTTCCGTCGGAAAAACATCCAAGTTTTTTCTGACGGAAATTCCGATCGTGTTTACGCGGCATTATAGTTGTCCTGTGGACAGATTCTCCCACCTGAGTTGTGGATCTCTGCATCTCCTCCAGAGTTACAATGGGCCTCTTGGCTGCTTCTCTGATTAATGCTCTCCTTGCCCGGCCTGTAGATTTTGGTGGACGGCCATGTCTTGGTAGGTTTGCAGTTGCGCCATACCCTTTCCATTTTCAGATGATGAATTGAACAGTGCTCCGTGAAATGTTCAAAGCTTGGGATATTTTTTTATAACCTAACCCTGATTTAAACTTCTCCATAACTTTATCCCTGACCTGTCTGGTGTGTTCCTTGGCCTTTATGATGCTGTTTGTTCACTAAGGTTCTCTAACAAACCTCTGAGGGCTTTACAGAACAGCTGTATTTATACTGAGATTAAATTACACACAGGTGGACTCTATTTACTAATTAGGTGACTTCTGAAGGCAAGTGGTTTCACTAGATTTTAGTTAGGGGTATTAGAGTAAAGGGGGCTGAATACAAATGCACGCCACACTTTTCACATATTTATTTGTAAAGAATGTTGAAAACTATTTATCATTTTCCTTCCACTTCACAATTATGTACCACTTTGTGTTGGTCTATCACATAAAACCCCAATAAAATACATTTATGTTTTTGGTTGTAACATGACAAAATGTGGGAAATTATGAGTTATGAGTGCGAAACGCGTCAGTTGATCTCTGTACGCTTCTGCTGTTATGTCTTGTACTTTTTATGATCCAGTTCTTCATCAATAAAGGCACCTGTTACTTTGTCCAGTGTGCGGCTATCCAGATCACTTCGCTCATTTCAGAAATATATCCTTGCCTGGACGGAAGAGCAGGTCCACCAAGTAGTAATGGCGCTAGTTACTGATCAGAGAGTGTTCATACTGGGCATGAAAACAGATCAAGTCGCCTCTCACAACCATATACCACTAAAGTGGAAAAAGGGAGTTCCCGCCTGTTTCCAAGGGGACATTTTCCAACTAACCAATGAAGCTGAGGCCTGCTTGATTTCGCTGAGAGTGCCAGATGCCAGTCCAGAGAGCTCAAATCATGCCGCACCTACCGAAGGAGCTTTCACGCCAGCACTCATTTACCATAGGGGCAATTTCTACAAGTGTTGTCAGGTTAGCAGCATCCACTCAGGGGACAACTACAGAAAGTTGGAGCTCTTCTCGGGGACACAGCTGGTGCCTGCTGAAGAAAAAGAGTATAAACCTGGACAGAATAGGCCATACAGGCTTTGAAAGAGTAGGATGTCTCTGAAGCGCAGATAAAGCAACGTATTATTGAGAGCTTGAAAGGAGTTTTTGCCGAGGCTATCAGGAATCTCAAGTTCAGTCAAAAGCATTGAGCAGCCTATGATTACCTTACCATGCTACAGGAGGAATTTGGGCGAACAGGTCGGATTTATCAATTTGAGCATGCCTTTCAATACCAGGGTGACTGCTGTCTGAGTACATCAGACAACTAAACAAGATGCCAGTCTGGATACAACAAAATACTTCAGAAAATAGCATGTTGCTAAAGTATCCTGAGCTCAGAACAGTGAAAGAGCAGGAAGCTACAGTATGTTTGAGGCCAACAACCCTGAGGTGGGGGCACCATCACTTGCCAAAGTTGGGTCAGTAGCTACGATGGAGATCAGTTTGAAGATAGCCACCCTGAAGTCACAAATAATGGAAATGATAACTATTCTGGCAGACAAAATCACTGTGTTCTCTGGCAGAACTGCTCCAGGACCCAGTCAGTCTTCAACTTCCTTAGCTGTTCCTGAAAATTCAGTGACTTGCTACAATTGTGGAAGTGAAGCCACTACAAATGTGAATGCCCAAGTCTCCTGAAGGGAGAAGAGCGCTCACCAAGCCTACATAGAAATTTCTGAGCCTTGGCCAGGTCTGACTACCTCAGCCAGCTTCCAATCATGTTGCAATGCAAGAAAAAGGAATTAGCCCTAGGCTTTAAGAGATGCCCCTTCTGACACCCCAGAGGGACGAATGGAGATGCTTGTTCCTGTATTGAGCCCCACTGTTCAAGAGAAAGTTTCCATCAGTCTCCAAGACATCGCCAGAAGCACTGTTTTGGGCACCAGGGATGAAGGAAGCAAGGCAAGTTGACTAGACCTGCTACATCCATCGACACTACCAGAGCAACTGACAAGTTGATAGGCCTTTTCCTCTGTGGTACCAGTGTTAGTGGAAGGGTTTTACACAGATCTCTTCTCAACTCAAGTGACTTTGCTAACTCAAGACTTTGACAACAAGCACGTGAAGTAAATTCCTCTGCAAAAATTGGAAGACTTATGCCCCGTACACACGATCGGACTTTCCGCCAACAAAACCGTGGATTTTTGTTCAAAGGTTGTTGGCTCAAACTTGTCTTGCATACACACGGTCACACAAATGTTGGCCAACAATTACGAACGTGGGAACACGGTGACATACAAGACGTACGACGAGCCAAGAAAAGGGAAGTATAATAGCCAATGCGGCTCCTTCTGCTTGATTCTGAGCATGTGTGAACTTTTGTGCGCCGGACTTGTGTACACACGATCGGACTTTCCGACAACAAAGTCTTGTTGGCTGAAAATTTTAGAACCTGCTCTCAAACATTTGTTGGCAGAAAGTCCGACAGCAAATGTTCGATGGAGCATACACACGGTTGGACTTTCCGACAACAAGCTCACATCCAACATTTCCCGTCGGAAAGTCCAACCGTGTGTACGCGACATTAGAAGTCCAGGGCATCGGAGCAGAGAAGTACCCCTGTGACGGCTAACTGCAGATCAAATTATCACTTAATCCACCAACCTGTGAATTTTAGCATACTGGCTGTTGTGTGTTCTCAGCCACCATGGTTGCTTGAACATAGGGACAAACACAAGCTTAGTGAGGCAACTGTTGGCCCCTGTTGCTCTCAGAGGTAGCAGAGCATAGACAGAAAGAGCCATCCAATCCACCAGCAAAGAGGGTGCAAAGGGCAAAAAAGGCGATCTGTCCACTCCAGGGAATGAACTATAACTGCAGATCAAATTGTCACTTCATCCACTAACCTGTGAATTTTAGCATACTGGCCATTATGTGTTCTCAGCCACCATGGTTGCTTGATCATAGGGATGAACACAAGCTTTGTGAGGCAACTGTTGGCCCCTGTTGATCCCAGAGGTGGTTTGTTGGCAGAGCATAGACAGAAAGAGCCAGCCATTCCACCAGCCAAGAGGGGGCAAAGGGCAAAAAAGGCGATCCATCCACTCCAGTGACTGAACTATAATACACTGCCTGAGAGGTCAGACTCTAGCTCACCCCCTGACATATCACTGCTCTCCTCTTCCCTCGCTTGCCCCCCCGTCTTTAGTGGTGAGTTCTGTGAGAGGAAAGAGGACTCGAGAGTGCAGCCGCCCTATATACTAATACTTATGTTACACAGGTGTGAGCAGCCTTCAATCTATAAAGGTGTGTGTCAGTACAGACCAAACAGTTTAAGTGCCGGTTCACACAGGGGCGGCACGACTTGCAGGTCGCCTCAGCGAGGCGACCTGCAAACGACTTCCGAGGCGACTTGCAAAACGACTTCTGCATAGAAGTCTATGCAAGTCGCCTCAAGTCGCCCCCAAAGTAGTACAGGAACCTTTTTCTAGGTCGGAGCGACTTGCGTCGCTCCTATTAGAACGGTTCCGTAGCACAGAACGGGAGGCGACTTGTCAGGCGACTAGGTCGCCTGACAAGTCGCCCCTGTGTGAACCGAGCCTAAAGAGTAGAGAATCCATCATATACAGCGGCTCCTGCAGGTGTAAGCGCTACATAATCTTCATATTTAGCTGCTTGTCTGGACTTAAAGTAAAACTACAAGCACATTTTTTTAGTTTTGGATAAAGAGGAGAGGGATTAAAACATCTGTCAGATTTTTATTGCTGTCTGTGTCCCCATTAGGGACATTCACCTTACTTGTCCTAGTGACTATCATCACTGGAAGTGAAAGAAAATAACAAATTTTGGGTTGTCACCAGAACGGGAATAGAGAGGAAATCTTCCAATGGAGACACTAATTCTGGGATTCCCTCACTTTAAAAGGCTTTCCTCTCACTTCCTGTTTTGGCTATTGGACAGGAGGTGAAGGGAAATCTCCCCAGTGGGACTCAGATGGCAAAAAAAATCTGACAGGGGTTACAACTCTCCCCTACTCTATTGAAAATGAAAAAAGAAGCTTTGCCTTTGTTTTTCTTTAAGCTTTAATGCCTATATGGTTCAATCATTATAACCAATGACCAAAAAAGTTACATCATATGCCGTTGAGGTCATCCCTAAAACAATAGATGACCCCCGTTTACAAATTCTATGCTTCTCGTGTATCTGATCTTCACTGGAACCAGAAAGCAGAAAGTATGTACTTACAAATTGCCTTCTCAGTTTGCTCTTCACTCTTTGTCCCTGGGGGTCAGGTGGCTGCAATGGGTAATGACAAGAACTAAGGTGGTTGTCCACAGAAATGCTCTTCCGTATGTGAAAGCCTTGCTGGTGACTGGGACGGGTTTCTTCTGGGGAAGAGAAGATCCGTGTAGGAAAGGTGCTGGTGCTTAGCTGTCTTTCTCCAGATCGCCATGAGTCCACTGTGAAGAAAACACACGCAGTGTGAAGGACGCCTCACAGTAAAGGCAACCAGAAGAAATCATTCATTTCAAACTAAATACCATTCAGCATACTTCATTATAAAGTGCAGTAATCCTTAACCAATACCGGACCTCTCACTAAAATTACCAGTTGCCTGGCTGTCTTTGGCTGACCTGGAAAATAGTTAAAGTGGTGTCAGAATTTATCTTTAAAATTTATGTAAATCCTAACAATGAACTTCTCTTATTTGCTCCCTTTAGGTCTGCTAAAATACCATTAAAAATTATTTGTTATATCTGTTTTATATGTTCAAAAATACTTTTTTATTTTGCTAGAAATCTTGTTAGTCGATAACTTCCTTCCAAAACTAACATGTGCCTGGCTGCTTGCACTTACTAGGTGATAGAACCCGGGACGTATAGCAGGACCAGTTTGTAGTCTGTGCATTACATGTGTATGTGAGAATGGGAGTTAGGTACCTTTGATTGTAAGCTCCTTTAAGGCAGGGATTGATCTGAATGTACAATATATACACTATAGTGTCAAAAGTATTGGGACACCTGCCTTTACATGCACATGAACTGCAGTGGCATCCCAGTCTTAGTCCGTAGGGCTCAATATTGAGTTGGCCCACCCTTTGCAGCTATAACAGCTTCAACTATACTGGGAAGACTGTCCACAAGGTTTAGGAGTGCATCTATGGGAATGTTTGACCATTCTTCCAGAAGCACATTTGTGATGTCAGGCACTGATGTTGGACGAGAAGGCCTGACTCGCAGTCTCTTCTCTAATTCATCCCAAAGGTGTTGAGGTCATCCATGTCTTTATGGACCTTGCTTTGTGCACTGCAAATCATTTGGTGGAGGGGGAATATGGTGTGGGGTTGTTTTTAAGGGGTTGGGCTTGGCCCCTTAGTCCATACCAAGACATTTTGGACAATATCATGCTCCCAACTTTGTGGAACAGTTTGGGGATGGCTCCTACCTGTTATAACATGACTGCGGACCAGTGCACAAACAAGGTCCATAAAGACATGGATGAGTTTGGGGTGAAGGAACTTGACTGGCCTGCCCTAAACCCGATGGAACACCTTTGGGATGAATTCGATTGGAGACTGCGAGCTAGGCCTTCTTGTCCAACATCAGTGCCTGACCTCACAAATGTGCTTCTGAAAGAATGGTCAAACATTCCCATAGACACACTCCTAAACCTTTAAGTTGTTATAGCTGCAAAGGGTGAACCAACACAATATAGTGTATATGTAAAGTGCTGTGTAAATTGTCAGCGCTATATAAATACTAGCATTCCAGAAGTAGCTGTCAGCCGCAATATGGGTACAGATTTTCTTTAAAGTAAGCGTATCATCATATTTAATGCATTAAGTTAGAATTTTACTGCAAACACTGAGAGATCGAGTATTTATACATTCCTTTAAGGAAATTCATGAGCACCCCGGAAGCCCCAAAACCTATAGCACTCTATTATGCCATATGGCTTCTGCAGCTAATTATTTGGCAGAGGGGCTGCCTATTACATTAGAGGGCCCATAATGACCACCTCTGAATCCCATAGTACAGCGTTAATTCACACGTTAAAAAGCACACTGGCTCAATACAAATAAAGGCTGTAGTAATGGCATGATGAAAGCTAAAAAGAAATACACAGTAATATGCAAGACTGGTATAAAAAAAATGTGATGGTTTCTAATAAAGTACAAGAGTTTTGCTTATGTAAAACAATACATAGACACAGAAATAACCAAGCATCAGAAGTACAGACTGAAGACGGGGTTAGCAGTGTATGTTTCCTGGAGTGTGTACCAAAGCATTACTTGACAAAACATTTGCGTGTATCAACTGAGAACAGAAGCAGTTTTGGCAGCCATCGGCACACGTCTTCCCCCAGTCACAGATGCGATGTCAATGAGTGTGGGATCGCAGCCAGCCTGGGCCTCTTATTTGTAAAACAAGGGTCAGCTTTGAGTGATTCTGCTCCAGCAGGGCAGCAGTGTCACAGATCGCTGTCCCCAGAGGGGCTATCCATATGTCTGTTCTTACTAATTTATTTTGTAATATCACTGCCTAGGTTTTTTCTCTACCTCGTTTACTTTCTCTTTTTCTAGAAGGATAACCCTCAAACACACAATCAGTGCATAAATCAAAACCACACTTTTTTTTATTCCACCTTACCAAATGTAAAAATCTCCTGTAATTCATTCCATTCACACAAGAGGTGACCCAAACCCCTTCTAACCTAGCTACAAGGTGTCCAGTTGCTTGCAAGACTGTTCATATGTGCTACAATTTTTGTACTGACAGTAAAATCCTTTTCAGTCCATTGAGGTACACAAGAAATCTTTAACCTACATGTTATACTGTAGCCAACAGGAGGATTAGACACTAGTTTTAAAAAAAAACTGTAGGCCAGCTTAGAGTATCTTTGTTTTTTTGTTAGTGTCTAAGGAGGATAGCCATCTTTTCTTCAGCTCCCCTGTTGTAAAAATGAACCTATTATTTTGCATTTTTTCTTCTCCAATTTTTCTTCAGTAAGAAATGTTTCTCTAACAGTTGCTGAAGGTTTCCTTCTGATTTGGACACATCTCAGGCCAGAGTTTTCCTCTTACAACCTTTCATAGCCTGTCGGACCCAAAAATCCTTGGTAAAATCATCACCGCCCTGTAATTTGAACAAGAACGCCAGACCCGCTAGTTTTCGGTCCATGACCGACACCCCCTGTTCCAGGTTTCTGGAAACAAAACAGACGACTAGCAACCTTACCTCCACACCATCCGGATCCACCCTGGCCTGCCTAACCATTTCCCACCATTCCTGCCATACCTCATCATAGGCCGCCCACGTGGCCTCACTCACCGACCTCCTTATTATCCAGCGATGACTCCAATGTGATCACCCACAGCCATTGGGGACACGGAACCCCCTGTCGTTCTGCCGCCGGACCCAGCTCTCAAAACTTGTTGAAAGCGAGACAAGGCATCATCAAAGTATTGTCTACCCCCCCGGGAGATGTACCACATACAGAAAAATATTCAACTGTAGGCAACGCTGCACCAGGTAGGATAGCAGCCGCATGACATGCTGTAACAACGCTGAGATGCGGTTAATGACTTGCACCACTCCCAGATTGTCACAATTCAATCTCACCTTCAAGTTCCTGAATGACTCACCCCATATTTCCATAGCCAGCACCACTGGAAAAAGCTCCAGTAGCACCAGAATTTTTTTGTAGGCCTGCCTCCAACCAAGAATATGGCCAAGGCCCGGCACTCCAGTGACCCTGGTAGAACGCGTCGTACCCTGTAGACCCAGCTGCGTCGGTTAACAGCTCCAAATCAAAATTACTCACAGGGCCGGAAATCCATACCGATCTTCCATCATAGTCGTTCAAGAATGTATGCCACACCCTCAAGTCCTCCTGATATTCCCTAGTGATGCAAATAAAATGGGTGGGGGACTGGACCCCTGCGATGGCTGCCGACAGCCGTCGGCAGAACACCCTTCCCATGGGAATGATCTGGCAGACAAAATTCAACTTACCCAGCAAAGATTGCAGCTTCCGCAGCTGATTCTTGCGGAGCCCCAAGATCCCATGAATCTCCATCTCAAGCGCTCCCAGATTCTCCCAGCTTCTCCTCTGGTAAGCGACACTCCATGATTTCCGAATTGATGACTATGCCCAGGAAGCTGAGAGTGGTGGTTGGGCCCTCCGTCTTGTCCTCCGCCAACGGAATGCCGAATCTACTCGCTATGTGTTGCAACATGGATAACAGTACTGAACACACACAAGATGAAGGAGGACCCATGCAGAGGAAATCATCCAAATAATGAATGATGGGATTAAGCCCTGAAACGTCCCGAACAACATACTCAACAAAGGAGCTTAATGTTTCAAAAAGTGTACAGGAAATGGAGCAGCCCATAGGCAGGCAACGATCTACGTAAAATTCCCCTTGCCAGCAGCACCCCAACAGCCAAAACCCGGAGAAAACGGAACGCCGATTCGATGTCAGATTTTGCCATCAGCGCCCCTTTTCCACAGCCACGAACCCAAGGATTTGTACGACACCGTGCACGCCTCAGGATCTATCGCATCATTGACCGAGCTGCCCTTCGGTAAGGACAAATGGTGTATAAGCCAAAACTTATTAGGCTCTTTTTTGGGCACCACTCCCAGAGGGGAAATCAACAACTCTGGAAGAGGCTGCTCCCGAAAAGGCCCAGCCATGTGACCCATCACCACTTCCTTTCCCAATTTTTCAGCGACAACCCCCGGATGAAGCAAGGCCGAAGGTAAATTCTTCGCTAGCAGCGGGACAGCAGAGAAGGAGCATGGAATACGAAAACGCCCTCAGATAATCCCTCCCCCAACACATATTTAGGAAAGGTTGAATCCTTTCCCCCCTCACTGGTGTCGTCCCTTTTCTTACCAAATTCCCCGGAACGGCCCTTCCCTTTTTTAAAACAGAGCCGCCACAACTAGAGCACTCATGTTTAAAATGGCATGCCCCCCCCCCCCCCCCCCGAATCTAAATGATCCATCATTGTACTGCCAGCAGACACCCCATTTTTTGGTGGCCATTTGTCCAGGGGAAGCTGAACCACTGCCCCCCCTCTGGAAAAAACTGGTTCGGGGCCCTCGCCGAAGACTTGAACCTTATCCAGAGGCTAATGTCCTTGTGATCCCAGCGTAAGGACGGCCCTGCGCTGCAGGAACTGTTCCTCATACCTTAGGCATGCAGATCCACCGTAGACTCTGTAGGCCTCATCCACTGCGCCCATGTAGCAGAAAAGTGCTGAACAGCGTTCCGGGTTCTTTTCCCCTATTACGCTCGCCATAATGGCGAACGCTTGCAGCCAGTTAGAGAACGTGTGTGGTATCAACCTGTACCGCCACTTTTCCTCATACTCTTTCTTGCTATCGTCAGGCTTAACCCTATCCAGGTTAAACTTTTCCAGGGGCAATAAAGAAAAAATCTCCACGTACTCACCTTTGCCGATCTTCTCCCTGACTTCCAGCTTCATATGTGCCCCCAGCGGCCCTTCAAAACAGACGTACACCTCGTATTTAGCTGCATCCGCAATACAAACCAAATCCATCTTACCCACACTCACCTGCGATGGTCCTGCCTTCCTTACCCACATTCACCTGCTCCCGCCGACCCAGGTGTCGGGGGTGACCCAGACAGCTCTACGGCACTATCGGGCACCTTGATAACCGAGATGGGGGAGGGGGCCAGCCCACCAGACCCCACCCAAGTGCCGTCCGCTGCTGACCCACTACCTGGCGGTACCCACGCCGACACCTGCGGAGCCTGCACTCCTTTCCCTCCTGCAAATTGCTGCACCAAATCCCGCAATTCCCCCAGCAATGCCTGTAGCTGCACGTCAGACCCGGCAGGGGCGGGCGTAGAGCCCGCCGCCTGGGGGTCCCCCGCTGAGGCAACTGTTGACTGCGGCGCCACTCTCAACCCTCCGCAGCTGCCACTCCCAACAACCCACACAATGCAGTATTAAATGCCAAATGAGAATGGGAAGCTGACTTACCGGGCTGACCAAGGGGGGTCCCAGCAGCCGCTGCTCCAGAATCCGCTGGCACTGGACAGTCCTGCGCGTTCTCCACCTCAGAGCCAGACAGCTCCCACTCAGACCGCTCACCGGGCGACTGCTGCTGCTCCGTGTAACGCATCCCAGGCGAGGAGGGCTGGATGCTGCAGATGCTTGCCGCTACTGGCCACGCCTCCCGGCACCGGCTGCACCCACCGACTTGGCCTTTCCGACCTGGGCCTTGTGCCTCTGCTACACGGTCTCCGCTGGCGCTGCTCTGCTGCCCGACCTTCCTGGCAGGGGAACCCGCTGGTAAGCCGTAGCCGCCGGCTGGGTCTGTAAAGGCCCGGCAGCCGTAACTGGACTCCTTCCACGCTGAGACTTCCCCCTTACTGGCACATCAGAGGAGGGGGAGTCCGTCCCAATCATGCCGCCAAATGGGTGGGGAAGAGGTGCCTGCGCGTGCTGTAGCCCCACCCACAAGCTCCGCCGAGGATTCCCTCCAGGCCCGACCACAGCGGAAGCCGGCTGACGCTTCATTGGTGGGCCTGGCGGGTCCCGATCGGGGCTCCTGCCGTGGCGCAAAGCTCGGGGGGAGGCTCCCAGGGAGAAATGCTCCAGAGGCCGAGACCTCCGAGCATGTGGGAGATCCTGCCTCCCCCTGAGCCGGATGCCTGATCCCTCAGCAGTGGGGCCACCTGGCTGTGCAGCCACTCGGGGCCCCTGGTGGTGGCGGCCGCCCGGAGCTCTGCTTGCTCCTTTTCTCTCCACTCGCTCCGGGCCTCACTGTAGGCATGCTGCAAGCAGCACTCAAACTGTTAGTAAAAAGTAAGTTAGAAAATCTGAGTGCCCCCCCCCACCCCCATGTGTGGACTTGTACATGCTACAGCCACAGTGCAGAAAGACAACATATAGGCTTAGGGTAAGAGACAAGGCCTAAACTAGTTAAGAAATCCAGAGTGGCTTAAGAAACCCA